>NC_080076.1:87008219-87308219 GCF_949987535.1 Balaenoptera acutorostrata | reverse complement strand
ATCTGCAAGAAGTGAGCCAATGTTGCCCAAATGACCAATGTGGCAGGTAATAAATCACTGTGGGTAAAAGATCTATTCAAAGTACAAAAGAGACCAGGGATTTTAACATAGCACAGTACACAAGGTTCACTGATAGGATTGCACATTGCAACTAACCTGTAGGAACCTACCACTTGTCAAGTTTTGGTAACGTGTCACAAATGAACTCACAATTACCTGAAAAGGCTACTGAAATCCCTTTTTCAATTCTCTTGTCTGTGAGGCTGGATGTCTTCATCTACTTCAGCTAAAACAACATATTGCCAGAGATTGAACACAGAAGCGGATGTAAATATTGCCACTCTTCCTACTAAATGTTTTCTTATTTTAGAAAATAGCAATTTTTCATAGAAATGTACTTTGTGTTAATGTGTAATGAGTTTGTCATTATTTTTTAATTAATTTTTTTGTAAAGTTTTGGTCTTCATTTCTATTATAAGTATCAACGCCCATAACCCACACAGACAGAAAGCTCTTTGAGGTCCTTAAGTAACACTTCTTAAAGCGTAAAAGGATCCAAAGACCAAAAAGGGGTTGAGATTCCATCTCAAACCGACTTTTTTTTAAAGCTGAAAGTATGTGAACAAACTGTAAGATGAACACTTACTTATAGCTAGTAATTTCCATCATCAGCCATCATTATTCTGGTTGTAAGAAAAATACTCTCCAAATTCCTCTACAATAACCCCAAAGTCAAGTTTTGTACATGAGAAGACTAAAAGATGAACACTACAAGAAATAACTCTTTACCCAGAGAGACGTTTTATAAAGGATTCAGAAATTATCCCATTAGGCAGAAGCTACTAATGTGTTCCTCTAAGACCTTGATTTCAGTTCCAAGGCCTTGTGATTCTTATTATCCTATACGGTTCCCCCTGGACATAATGGATGTCCCTGTTCGTGGAGACAGAACATGGAACATGTCCCCAGCATGGCTAGGCACTCCTCCTCCTCACAAACCATCAGGAAGTCCCACAAGTCAACTCACTCAGATATTAATTTGGCAGTGGTATGCTAAGGAACCTCTGCTTGGCCCTTTTCTAGAGGCCTCGGCAACAATAAATGGAAAGGCTGTTCAGGTCCCTGGTGCCTGCATGCTGCAGAGGAACAGGGCTAAGAAGTTCAAGGCCACGCCCCCCGCCCCCCCCCCCCCACCGTGTGCTGCAGGGACCCGGGCACACAACAGAGGCAGCATCTACCTCCTTGTTAATCTCACTACACCTTCAGAAAATTCCAGTCTAAACCACACATAACAGGGTACAGCTGACCTAGATACTCAAGCTCCACCGGCCCAATCCACCTCATCTTTGCTCGGCTATCTGTCTCAGAATAACTTAATTACAGCAGCCACTTGTAACGCATCGATTAGGACTGTGAATGCAAACCCACTCTATTTTGCTCCTACATCACCATCAGTCCTTGAATAGAAGATATTAGCGGCCTGGAAGACACCCAGGCTGGCTGCCCAAAAGGCCCTTCCTATTTCCCACACTTTTCCCAATACCTCACTCCTCAAGCTACCGGGGCCGCTTTCCTCATTACAGTCCCTCTGCACGTGCCCCGGGCCACCTCTGCGGTAACGGGTCACAGGGAAGACCACCTTGTAAGGTCCCAGACCTCTCACCTTGGTGGCTGGCTTCCCCCAACACTCTACGGCAGCCACAAAGGCCTCCAGCTAGTCCGCTCCCCACACCTCATCTGCCCTCGCCGACAACCCCCTGCAAGGCCCCACTGCGGGGCCACTCTCCTGAGGTGTGCTTCCCACTCTCAGAGGTGAGGACGCAGGCTTCCTCATCTCCCGGGCTAACTTCAGGAACGGGACGCTGGAGGCAGTCCAAGCTGAGAGGGGAGCCTCGCTTACAGCGGCTCAAGCACACAGCTCTCTCCGGGGCCTCAATCTCCTGGGGCCAAATCCCTCTACACCTGAATGCCCAGCCTGAGAGCACGGTCCAGGCTTCTATCCACCTAAGGGCCAGTTCAGGTGCGCACGCGCTGCACCTACTCACTGGAGCACCACACGCTTCGGAAAACCACAGTGGCCTCAAAGCAGGCTCCTGAAATGGTCCGTCAGTCACCGGCCACTGGCTGCCATTCACGCGGCATCCCCTCAGTAACCTGCCCTAACCCCTATTCCAACACTCCCTGACCTGGCGCTCAAGCAGCACGTCCTGAATCCACTACTGATAATCAGCTGCCTCAGTAATTTATAGGGACAATTTCCCCGAGGGTATTGAGGTCAACTTTTTAGGTCAGTCAAAGGAGTTTCTGACTCTGAGCAGGAGTCTCCGACTCAACTTTAATGACAACAGTGGATTTTACATCACTTTTGATGCCTTCCTCTCTGCTTCCCTGCCACCAGTTGGTGAGAAAAGACTCCAATCCAGTGTGACCCCTGAGCACTAGAAGAGAACCCCTGACACTGGCTCCCTCAGTCGCTCGCCCAGGATCTCCCAGGGAGGCCACCTTATCCCTACCCCGACCACGTTTCCTACTTGGGGCCCCACGTCTGTGGGCTCCTCTCTCCCTGCCCCCTATTCCTGCCCACACGTCCTGAGGCCTTACACGCTAAAAGTCCTAGGTTCCCTGACCTCGCGCCTAATAAAGTTCTCAATGGCTAAGGATCTGGGCTCTGGGTTTTAATGATCCATAGGGAAGAGAGCTGCTTTCCTCCTGTCCTTGGGACAACTGCTCTTCGTGTGACTTGGTTTAATGACTCCTAATGGAAAAAAGATAAAAGACAAAAGAAACCGCGCCTGATTTTTCTTTAACTAGAAATTATCTCAGAGACTATGAAATTAGGCCTGGAGAAGGGCAACAAAAAGTATGGAGGGAGTGATGCCACGTTTTCTTCTGAGTCTGAGAAGGAAGTCTGAGAAGGACAACTGCCTGTGTGATTACGGTGATAAAGGATGACATAGGTATATTCTCCTCAGCTTCCCTCCAGCCCAGTCCTCCCACAAAAATGACCTATGGAATGACACAGCGGGTCGTGGGCCTGGCTCTGCCGCTTGCTGTGTGACCCGGCTGATCTAAGACTGATCTGTAAAAATATGGATAATCGTGTCTACAACCCTTTGCTGTGATAATTAAAGAAGATAATAAGTGTGAAAGTACTTATCAGAGTGCCCACAGCTTGGCTGAAGCCAAATAAATGTGTTTCCTTATTTCCCTTATTTTGACTAGTGCATGACACACTCCTTCATTTGCCAAGAGGGTCATCTCACAGGCAGAGGCCTCCCAAGACCCGACGGTGTGTCTCCCAGTAATTACGGTTCCTCCTCTGCTCCAAGTCAAACGCTGCTTTCACACCTTCGTGTCTATCTCCTGCACCTCCCGCTTCTACCCAGCAGTTTTTCCTTCTTGACTCTCTATTCATAGGATTGTCTTAAAATCCATCTGACTGCAGTGACATTTCCTCACGCTCTGGACTCCACCACCACCTGTTTCCTGCTCTTCGACACTGTACACAGGAACGCCCAAGGAATGGGACAGAATGTGATTTGCTTCACTGATGGCCCCATGTGAGTACCACATATAAGGCCCAGGTTTACCTCATCTATCTAGTAAACGTGTAACATCTATATACACTAGGAGTCATAATCATTTGGTGGGTGGAGCACTGGGCTTGCAGTAAGAAGTTCTAAGTTCAAATTCCTGATCTGACCCTGAACAGCTGTGTGGCCACAGGTCACTCATTCTCAGCCTCAACTCACTCATCCAGGAAATGGACGGTCAGACCCACTGTTAGTCATACAGATGCTCACGCTCGCTCTCATCACGGGGCTTTAGGGCCTCTGCCTCATTCTGTCCCCAGGAAGGAGCAGCAATGACCGCGAAGCAGCGGGGGGTGTGGGTGGGGGGACTGAAAACAAAAGTTTTTCGGGATGCTTGGAGAGTCGATGCACATAAGCACTACAGCCTGTAAGACAGTGTACCCTTGCCTGCATAACCTGCCTTTTCCTGTCCTTTCCCTTCGGCTGATTCTATTGGCTTTGTCTTCCTCAGGGGACCAGCCTTTCCCAGCTGGGCCAGGGGATTCTCCCTGCTCCAAGGCCCGCAGCAGCTGGGCAGGGCCGGGCCGGGAGAGCAAGCACAGCAGGCTCAGGTCAGAGGAGCTCTACTGCGCAGCGAGAATGACTCTCGTTTATCAGACTTGATTCCTCCTCATACTGCTGGAGGAGTAAGACCTACAGGGACAAAATCCATGTTCGGGCCTAGAAGAAAAAGGACCAGAGACTAAAAAGCTCAAGCCACCCTCAGGGAGAAGCCAAGGAAATACCTGAAGGTCACACAGGGCCTGGCCAACTAAAGGAAGGATACACACAGACTGGGCCCAGGAGACCGCGACAGAAATGAGAAGTGGATTTTTAACAGGACTGTCCCCAGGGACGCTGGGATTGGGATTATAACAGCAGTTGGCAGGTCAGAAAATTAGAGATTTGGGATTCTGGTTTTTTTATGCATTTTTAAAATTGTGGTTAAAAATACATAATAAAATGTACCGTCTTAGCCATTTTTCAGTGTAGAGTTCAGTAGTGTTAAGTATGTGATGTGCACATTACTGTGAAACCTCTCCAGAACTTTTTCTTCTTGCAAAACTGAAACTCTGTACCCACTGAACAATCCCCCCTTCCATTCTGCTTTGTTTCTATGAATTTGACTACTTTAAATATCTCAGATTCTGGCTATTTTTATACCTGGGTCACAACTTGTAACTTGTTCTGTTTGGCAAACCAAGGTAAGTACGTATGGGCGTGACAGATCTGTGGAGCAGGCTCGCTCAGGAAGCACGAGCTGCGAGAGCAGCTAACTTCCTACAGCCATACAGAGATAACCATAATCCTACAACTGCATAAGCTATGGCCATCAGAATTCAGGATTAGCATGGATAGAAATGCATCACCACCCCACTCTCAAAAAGAGCCAGGGAATGGTTACAAAAAACAGTGCAGAACTTCAGCGTTCAGGCTTCTGACTTGGTAGGACTAGCACCTGAGGGTGATCAGTGGCATTTTGGAAACGTACGCTATTAAAGATTACTTACAAATGTGGCCAGTGGTCTCAGCGAACACTCCTCACCTCCAGGAACTCTAGGCAGAAATGTGCATAGGACTGAACCAGAAATACAAAACACATGAATACTGCATCATTAGCTAGGCCTGTGAACCCGATTCCTGATGCAGTGTTCCACAGCGGAGCTAGATCACATGGAGAACTCCTTTTCCCTCTGTTAGTGGCAACCTTGAGCTTGAGACCAAAGTAATTATGGGCAGAACAGGAATTCATAAACTACTAGGCCTGTATCTCAAGTCTTACTACTCATAATAAAGGAGGCTGGCTGAGGGGACCCAAGTCAGCACCAGAGAGAATGGAGCCAGAAAGGGACAGAGAAGAGAGAAAGATCATTTGCCACCATGCCCACAGGTAGACTCGCCCAGGCTTCCAGACAGGGCCGTGGCCTGGAAGTCAATCCAGCACCCGGAGAAGAGAGGAGAGCAGCCTCTCTTCCCCTGGGCTGGTCAGGAGCAGCCCCAGCCTTCCCACCCTGCCAAGCAGAGTCAGGAAAGAGAAAGACACCACACCTCCCCACAGGCTTAACCTTCTCACTGTGCGCAGTAACTACGCCCACTAGGACAGAGGCCACTGAAACGTCCTTTATCTCACTGAGTCAGTTCTCCTCGTGCAGGAGGGACGTGAAGTCAGGGCAGGGAGAGGCCCAGAGCTGAGAACTCAACCTCTGGCAGTGAGGGGAAAAGGTGAGAAGCCACGTGCCCCAGGCCAGCAACCGCTGAGACGGGGCTCTCCCTCCTCTTGCTGCCCAGCTCTGCGTGGCAAGGACGTAAAGTTTTATCCTGAACGTGAACCACAGCGATCCAGACTGCGGGTTCAACTGGAGTATTTTGGATTTCAGCAATGACCAAATAAAGAGGAACAAATACCTGTTCTACGTAAAATATATGTTGTCTTCTTGAGTCAAGCTGAAGGAAAAAAAAAATTATGAAAAAATGATCACAAATCCAAAGGCTCAAAAGAAAATGAAGGAAAAAAATGCTTGTGCTGGAAACATGCTGCTCTCA
Organism: Balaenoptera acutorostrata; assembly: GCF_949987535.1. Taxonomy (NCBI): domain Eukaryota; kingdom Metazoa; phylum Chordata; class Mammalia; order Artiodactyla; family Balaenopteridae; genus Balaenoptera; species Balaenoptera acutorostrata. The sequence continues at coordinate 87,302,103 of NC_080076.1, read as the reverse complement.
GAATCGTGTCTGCACAGACTGATGTAACAGAGTCCTCGGTAAGAAGACTTTCAGGAACTCATATTTAAGGAGAAAGCTGCTGTTCAGACTTTGGAAGAAAACACCAGAAACTTATGGAGCAACAAACTCAGCTTAAAAACAAGTTGTGATATCTCAGTGAAGACAGGACCAATGGGAAAGAAAACCAGGAGGGCATCAGTCTAAAAAGCAGGTTTCTGGTCCAGAAGGCCTTCAGGACAGCAAAGGAAAATGGAAGAGAGAGAGTGAAGCTTTAATAACCAATGGCTTACATGAAATTAAGAAAATCAAACTCCAGAGGTACAAAGAGGAACTCCAGATAGGACAAAGATGCTTCTGCTGTCTTCAGAGTTAAGGAAAGTTGTCTAAGGCCTAGAGACCTCAAAGCCAGAGAGAGGCAAGAGCTTAAGAAAAATCATGAGATAGGGAGACTTTCTTCCTCACTGAGTCTGAAAGGGAACATGCTTAGAAAAAACTCCAGAGACAGTTTCGGTTTAGAAATAGTTGAGGGCGATTCTCCATGGAGGAAAACAGTCAAACAAGGGGAACACTTACCACAGTAACAGAAGTCAAAACCCCCAAGACATTCCAGAAGAAGAGGCAGAGGCAGGGCCCACAGTGGCTGAAGGGCAACAAAAGCCTCGGGATCCTGCTGGGTTAGAAACATGCAGAGAGAAAAGTAGAAGGTTTGTATTATGGAGAATTTAGGATCACAAAGTTTTTCGAAGAACTATTATAAATGTGGGCTCCCAGCTCAGAAGATAGGTAGACCCACTTATATTTAGGATTTATATAAAAATATGGAATTCAAGGCCTGTAGGGCCAAACAGAGGATGAGAAAGCCTGAGAAACTCTAGAAAGGAAATTCCAGGCAAGCCTGCACAACTTCCCTCCAAGATATAGGAATTCTAGTATCATAAGTAGCCTCTTGATAGGAACTTTATCCAAATTGAGTTTTAGGTTCACACTGGATACTGAGTAACTGACTCGGATTGGCTGGAACCCTAGAGAGTCTAAAATCAATACTGTTTTTCTCACTTATTTTCCAGGTGAGAGGCTGCTGAAGGAGCAGAGACTAGAGGCAGGTTGAACGAGTTCATATCCTGGTTTTACCATTCACTAGCTGTGCAACCTTCACCTAAGAGGTTAAGAGTGCGGTTAATGGAGATAATAAAAGGCACCTGACCTTGAAAAGTAACATTATAAGGTAGTTTAAGGGTTAAATAAATTAACGTATGACAAGTATTTAAAATAGTGCCTAGAAAATGTTAAGGGCTCAACGAAGATTAGCTATCATTATCATTATTTTATTTATTCCATCTACTTCCTCCCCTCTCTGCTATATTCTAAAACTGCTAAGAGTAGTTTGGGTATAGATCCCAAGATCTATTTTAAAGTTCGGGGAACATCACTTTTCCTTGGGAAGTGATAACACATTAAGGGAGTTAGGGATCAAACTGCTGCCATGTTAACATTAGGATGCAATATTCTCCTAAATTTGGGGAATCTAGGGACGGTGCTAAGTTACTATATGTCTATATAGCTCCCCAGAAATCTGGGGGGAAGGAAACATGCAAATGATACGAGGTTGGAGTTAGCCAACTCTGCTAACAGCTATCTGAAGCAGCTCTATCATTTCAGCAGAAACCACTAACATGAGAAATGGAATCCTACAGACTGCCCTGAGTGACCCTGCAACATCTGAGACTGAATCAAATGGGGAGAAAAAGGAAAAATGAAAATGCTTTCAATATATTTAGGGATTTTAGTTTCTAAAATGGGAACAAAGGGTTGACTCAGAATGAAGGCTGTTAATAGGATATACTTTAAAGGGCAGGAATTTCAAATGGTTTTGAGAGGGGGCCAGGTTTTTTCTTCCTTGCTGAATTACACATGCCAATCATGGTGCCTGCAAATCCTGCAAATGGGAACGGCCTCAGCTTTAAGGATAGGCCCAGCTGCTGTAGACCATATAACCACTCCATCTCACCTCACCACCGCATCTTAGACTAAGTGCAGACACCTGACCCGTGAGCTTAACAGTGACCTCTGCTGTGGCCTGGAGTAACAGTAAAAGCTGCAACAAAGTTGTATTCCCAACCTCTCTCTCTCAGGAATCTAAACAATACTGAAAATGAGGTGATTAGCCAGGAGAGATGAAGCTGAAAGGTTACTATGTACAAAGGAACTGGAGCGGTCATGAGCAATCACAGCAAACCAAAGTCATGAGGAAGTAGAATCTCTAAGTAAGGTAGAGAAAAGATAGATGGGATAGGAAAAAAGAAAACACCAGATGGCAGCAAGAGGAAAAAGACACAAAGGAAAGACAGCTGCCTTGAGACCCCACTGTCCATAGGGAAGACTGCCTGTCTCTGAGCTGCCCTAGTTAACGACAGTTTTCTGGTCCAGGCGCATCCTTACGCCACATCCCACTTCCTAAAATGGAACGGATCTCTGCTCCTTCCAACAGAAAATCGCTAACTCAAACAGTTACTTCAGCTTCCCTGAGGATGCAGTTTTCCCAGGAGGCAGCTCGGTGCCTCCAACAAACAGATTCCTGGCAAGTCCACCCCAGCCAGACGTGCCTAGACATCCCAACAGAACAGGGGGGTCTCATCCCCTAGGCTCCTTCGGCACAGGCCCTAGGGCTTATGAGCATCTCAATGGTCTATGAAAATGTTTGAGACCTGAAAAAAAATATTTATTGGATGTAAAATATGAAAAGAAAATCATAAAATCAAAGTTAATAAATGTTTAATGTCTACAACTAGTCAAATGAAGCTTAACTCACAGTTTTGTATAAGCTAATTTCATGTGGGATGTGGGTACTTTTTTTTTAGTACGTTTGATATGTGGCATGGTAAAGGCCGCCGAAGCTGAGTGCTGAGGCCTTCTAAGGACTGCAAACCAGTCCCGCGGAAGGAGACATGCTTGGGTGTAAGCTGGAACCTGCCCACCTGCCCTTTGCAGAAGTTTACACTTAAATATTACGCCTTACTACTCAAAACTGAGCAGTCTGAAGTTAGAAATCAACCCTCACCTCCCAAATGTAAACATACTGTAATTTTGGTACTCCTGAATTAGGAGTCTATTATTTTTTCTTAACGTAATATTTTACAAAAATGAAGCCAAACAACTTCTACTAGGCATCCTATTAGTTTTACCAAAAAAAAGGGAAAACATGCTATTTAGGCTACAAATGGTCCTGTATGTTTGAAGGACATCTGTCAGAAAAATAAATCAAAAATTGGTCATATTTACTCTCTCCTTGTGCAAGAGTCCCCACGAATGTCAGGAAGAGATCCAAACATTCTCTCCCATTTGGCCAGATTCTTAATCTGAGAAAAATAGGAGGTAGTTCAGAAGTTATACAAGATTTAAATCTTATACCTGTAAAAGCAGAAAGGCAAATATAATTCTCTTTCCACAGTCACTGCTGATTAGGGCTCTCACTGGGTGAGCACAGAGAAGCTCACCGTCTGTTCCAGCTACAACCACTGCCCTCTCCCCACCTTCTCTGCTGGCCTTCCCCGCAGACCTCTACACTTCCTGGTCCTGCCCCCTCATACACCCACTCCCCCTTCTATACCCCACCCCCATGACGCCTCTTCTGCAAAACTGTTCCCTGGGAGTTCCCTGTCAGTCCAGTGGTTAGGACACTCTGGGCTTTCATTGCCGAGGGCCCGGGGTCCAATCCTTTGTCAGGGAACTAAGATCCTGCAAGCTGTGTGGTGCAGCCAAACACAACAGAAAAAAACAAACCAAACAAACAAAACCATTCCCCTCCTCGTCAGAGCTCAAGACCAGACCCTTGCTCCTGTTTCACTCTTTGACTCTAGTTTACACGCGTCTCCTCCGTCCCCAGTTCCCTGCACTTTCTCACCTCTCCTCAGGCCTTGCAGAAGGCACTGACCATTTCTTTTATTCCTTCTTTCTAAACGCAAGTGTCCGCTAAAGGTACATCCTGACTCCATATTTTTTAGCTCAACCACCTGCTTGGCTTGAATGAGAACCATTTCCACGACGACAATTCCACATTCTCTCACAACAGGAATATTTCCCTATCATCCTACAATGAACTGAAAATCACTAATTCACCACATAAAGTCCCTATAAAAGGCAACATCTTCCCCCAACAAGTCTCCCAGGCTGGGAGCTTTAAATCCAACTCTCTCCCCCTCCCCACCCTACACATCTTTCCATTTCATCTGATCTCTGCTTATTTTCTCCTCTCAGCATTTAAACCAACGCAAAGCCTCTTCCGTCTTAAGGAAAACCAGTATTCAATCCTATGCCTTCTCTAGCTGCCATGTTCTCTCTCCATTTCCCCACCCAGCTTCTTCAAGAATTATTTTCCCGACTTCTATCGCTTCACTTCCTACTTACTCCTCCACCCATCACTACGCCACTAAAGTTCCTGCCACTAAAGTTCCTCCCGGCGCGTTCTTCCTCTCGCAGGACACTGCCTTCTGTGACTCCATTCTCACCACGTACGGTCTTCTTCTCAGCCTGCTGGAGACTCCCGCTCCTCCCTAAGCACCAGTACTGCCGTGGGTTCCAGCTGGACTCTCGCTGCCTGCCACTTACACCACCCCCCCAGGCCAGCCATCCAGTCCACGCCTTCTCAACACAGGCTGTTCAAGAGAACCTTTTGTAGGAGTTGTGTTTTAACCGTGCAGAATGCCTCCAGAGGGCGCTCAAACACTTGCTCAGAAATCTTTACGGCCATTTACACGACAGCATTAGAACCTGAAACGAATTTCACAGTGGATTACTACCTCTAACTCGTTGCTACGCAGCATGAAGATCTGTACCACCTGCTTTCTGCAGGTTCCCTGATCCTAATTGTGAGTCTGGGGGCTTATCACAAGGTCCTAATCCTAGCATAATGTAGAGATAAAGTAATGTTACTGCATATTGGTTAACTAAAAACCTGACTTATGTTTGCTGGCCGATGCCAAGTATTTTGAATCATTGAAATAGTCTTAAATCCTATCAAGCTTAATCCTACACGTTTGACACGCACATCTAAAAATAATTTTGAAAGCCAGAGGGACATAATGGGGTTTACTCTGAAGGAAAGGGGTTCAGATTATTTTTATGAATTGTTTTATCATTTACCTAAGAGGCAAATGAATTGTTTTATCATTTACCTAACCTCTCTGGGACAGATGTTTGCTCTGGCTTTAATAAGGGCTTCCTCACAAGATCTGTCACAATACTGTGGAAGGCGCTGCAAAGTAAGATGTGGAAATAAGCTATGATTATTTTATGAACTTGCAGGTTATGAAAAATAAATGAGCTCTAGAATAGCTTTGCTGAATTTCTTATATCAGGTGACACAAGAGACAATGCATAGTCTAGAGTCAGAATAAAGCTGTAGAAATGCTTTCGTATTAGCAACACAAATGACTGCTTTTTAAAATCAAACTTTGAATTCTTCTGATAACGTCAAAGTTAAACTTCATGTTTTTGAAAATCTCCCTTCTTCCAACTTCTGTCCAAATGAGTAGCCACCATAGCCACTGGTTATCCATCTTGCAGTTCTCCCAATTTGGATTAGCTGTGGTAATTCTTTAAACTTAGGCTAAACACTTTGATTTGCCCAATCTAGTTTCACTCCTTTTCCCTTTATCACATCTGTGAACATTTAAAACTACTGCCCCTGCCAAGTCTGGGAACTTCCTCCTCAGCTGCTAGGAACCGCCCTCTCCTGAGCCCCTCCTCTGCACTCACCGCCTGGCGAATCTGCCCCTGTAGGCCCTGCAACAGTGAACCCAATCAGCTGGGCTGAACCAATCAGATGCTCTTCCCTGAGAGTTTAGACTCGGGAGGTGGACAGTCTGGGTCTATAGAGTGAACTGGCAGGGACCGTGACTCAGGAGGGACAACGGCAGAGAGAGCAGCTGCACTGGCTCCTGTCGACGTTCCAGCCACCGCTGGGTCTCAGCCAAGAAACAGCCTTGGATGCCATGGTAGCCTCCTCAGAAATCCCCCTTCACTTAAGCCATTTCAAATGCATTTTCTTTCTTTTAACCAAATGTTCTCTAAGACATCCTCCTCCTCTCTAATGAATTCTTTTGATAATGTAAAGGTCTCCCCTACCTTTTCCTTGATGGCTCACGCCCCAGCTCTGCTCTGGGCTCCTCCTCACTCTGGTCTACACAATCTCACCCATCCACGGTTTCCATGCCAGCTGTGTGGTGAGGACACTGTGAATGACTCTCCAACCTCTATCTATACTTCTGCTACAGCCTGAATGTTTGTGTCCCCTAACTCCAGTGTGATGGTGTTAGGAGGTGGGGCCTTTAGGAGGTGATTAGGTCATGTGGGTGGAGCCCTCACGACGGGATGAGTGTCCTTATAAAAGAGACCCCAGAGAACTCCCTCGCCCCTCTGCCACGTGAGGACACAGCAAGAAGATGGCATCTATGAACCAGGAAGCAGGACCTCATCAGACACTCAATTTACTGGCACCTTGATCTTGGACTTCCCAGCCTCCAGAACTGTGAAAAATAAATATTTGTTGTTGTAGCCACCCAGTCTATGGTATTTTGTCATAGCAGCCCAAATGGACTAAGTCAACTTCTAATGGCCAGGTGGGCACCTGTGGATGGATGCAGACCTAGGGCACCCCTCTGCCTACGTCCTGGCCCACCTCTGTGTGGAGCAACCAGTTTGGAAACATCAATAGAAATCGCTCCAATTATTCAGCAGTACTGACAACAGGATGACTGACTATAGGACCACCACCTGCTCAAAGAGTCAGAGTCTAGCCCAAAAGGCAATCACAGTATTACCCAAAGTCAGGGTCATGCAGTCTTAACTCCATATAAAAGACATCAACAGTCCAGTCTAAACTAGACAGATACTCCAATCTTAAACAATATATAGATATGTAATTATATTCCAAGAAAAATTTACCACACAGAAACACTGATTTTTTAATAATGGATTTATGCACAGCACCCAGTCATTCATATAACAAAGCATGTATCTGTATCATAAAATCATTCTTTGCAAATTCTCTCAGGAAGATCCTACATGTCCTACAAGCCCTATACACTCAGCACGTCCAAAACTCAATCTGTCATCTCTTCACCAAAGCCAGCTCTGTTCTCAACTATAGTAAATGGGTCCACTAGTCTCTCAATTGCCTAAGTCAAAAACCTGGTTACCATCAACCCTCCTCCCGCTCACGAATTTCTGTCACTCTATCTCCTCAATTCCTCCTGAATTTATCCACCCACCTCACCTACATTCAGCTGTCATTCAGGCCACCATCTTCCCCTGGAACACTACAAAGCCTCCAGGCTTGCCTTCCTCTAATCCATTATCCACTGTAATGTAATCTTCCTAAAATGCAAAATGGATTGTTTATTACCCTGCTTAAAGTTTTTCAATGGGTTCCATTAACTCTCAGTGTAATTTCCAAATTTATTCATACGGCATATATATTATTTTTGTTTCTTTGTTTTTGGCCATGCGGCATACAGGATCTTAGTTCCCCGATCAGGGATCGAACCCGTGCCCCCTGCATTGGGAGCGCAGAGTCTTAACCACTGGACCGCCAGGGAAGTCCCAGGCTTTTAAACTCTGATCAGTGTTAGCTACTATTTACCTCTCCTGGTTCATCGCTCACAGCTGCCCACTCCAATTCTAGCTCCAGCCAAACCAAACTTCTTCAGACTCGCCAGGTTTTGTCTGCTCCTAGGCCTCAACCACTCCCTGCCCCCCCGCCCCCGCAACGCTCCGTTGAACTCTGGGCCCTCACACTTGATGTTCCCGCCATTTACCTTCGGGGCTCACCTTCTCTAGTAAGCCTCCCCTGACTTGCACCCCTACCCTAAAATCTGGATTATGTAGGATACCATCTTATGTGCCCCCAGAGTCCTTCCATGTCCGCAACGTTTTCTCCACTATCACACTTCCTCGGCTTTGTCCTCCACTAAGCCACATGCCACTCCACGTCCACAGAACCTACCGCAGGTCCACAGTTAACCCCTGGCAAGGGAACAAATGCACATGCCTTTAGGATAACCCCTTCAGCCTCACCTACACTGCATACCCCGAGGTACCCTGAGCTCCACTCTGCCGAGTCACTTGCAGGCCCTGCATAATAATCAGGCTCTCAATGCTTCAGCCCTTGGTCCAGCTGGCTAAGTCCTACTCATCCTGACTCAGTTAAATGCAACTTGCTCTGTGACTGGATCTGTGTGTTAGGAACACAAAGAGTTAACAAGAGTCAAACTAGGAAATTCCATGGCCCATGTTTTAAGTTTCTGCATTTATTCTACAGTTACAAGAAATGAGTACTATTTTTATTCTGCATATCGCTAAGAAGCAATTTTCCTTCAAAAGTTGGAAGCGACAAAATTCATTCACTTACTCCAAATGTATCACTCAAAAAATGTTTAGATATTAGTTTTTAGAGAACATTTTAGAGGACACTTTAATATATAAGACAAATCTATTTTTTTAAAGGGCACATATCAACCATGCAGCTAACACATGTTCTAGATATGATGTACTTTTTAAAAATAAATGTTCCAAAATAAATGAAATAACAAATTATAGATGTAATAACATATAATCCTGGAAAATAAAAAAAGCAAAAATGTTTAAATCATCCAACATCCTACTACCCAAAATCCACAACTTTTAAGATTTTCATTTAATTTTATTCTAGACATTTTTCCATCATAGGTTTTTGTGGAGGGTTGTTGGGACTTCTGTTTAACTAAGAGTTTTAATCATATCACGTATGCAATTCTGCATCCTGATTTTCCTTCAACATTGTCATAAGCACTTTAATATTTTCTTCATAAATATTTTAACGGCCAGTAGTATATTATCCAGTGGATGTACCATAACTTAACCCTTAAAGTTATAGGAAATGCACCCTTAAAAATAATTCCACAATACATATCTTTTCTATGTAAAGCCTCTCTGTATTTAAAATTATTCCTTTGATGGCTCCTAGGTGGTTTCTACATCAAGGAATATGATTACTTTTAAGGCTCTTGATACATATGTCTAATGTAACATAAGAGTGTGACATTTTTGCTACATCCTCATAAGTCCTAGGTCTTAAAAATTTTTTAGTCTAAATTTAGGCCTTTATTAAGTGAGAAATTGTAAAATCTTCATTACAAAGTAAATGCTCATTGTAAAAAAAAAAAAACTGCAACAATCCAAAACATTGTGAAATAAATATAAAATCAGTCCCAGAAATAAAAATTCAGTCTCCCCTATTCTCTTCCCCTCAGAAGTAGTCACATATCTTTCTAGATCTGTCTCTATTTTTATTCAGAACACACACACACACAACCACACACACTATTTTGTTTTGTATCTTACAAAAAAACGGAATTAAACCTGCTCAAAAATATATTCTAGACATCTATCCAGGCTATGTCAATAAATACAAATCTACCTCTCTTTTAAAAAGCTACATAACATTCCATAGTGTACAGGCACCAAATTTTTTGTGTTCATCTTCAGCTTTTCCTCATTCTAAGTGATGCTGCGACAGACTTCATTCAAACTAACTTGTATCTTCTTATTAGAATATCATCAATTCCTTGAAGTGTATCTGCTAGATGAAAGCATATGGGTGTTTTTAAAATTTTGACAGGTTTGAGCAAACTGTCATCTGGAAAGGTCGAACCAATTTTATGTTCCCAAGAATATACGAGGTACATTTTTCTCTACATCCTTGGGTAGCTTTTAAATTTTAGCCTGAGAGCCACACCCCCCCCAAAAAAACTCACTGTTTTAATTTCCATTCCCCTAATCACAAGTGAGGTTGAATTTCCTGTCATTGCTTTGATATTTTCATTTCTCTCAGAACTATTCATATCCTCCATTCATTTCTTAATTGTGTCAATTCTATTATCCTTTGTTTATACATGTTACCAAAACTTTTTCCCCAGTCTTGTCACCTTGTGATGTTTTTTTGTCACACAGAAATATCAGCTTTGATGATGTTCCAACTTATCATTATTTTATGATTTTGGGCCTTGGTCTTACCTAAATGGTCTACCCCAAAAACATTTTTCCCAACATAATACATCCTCCAACATAATAAATTCTCTTATATTTTCTTCTAGTACTTTTATAGGTGTTTTTGTCTTTGAGTTAGTTTTTTAATTCAAATAAAAGTCGTTTTTGAATATGGGGAAGTAGAATCTTTCTTTCCAAATAGTCATTTTTCCCTATACAATGCATCAAACAACCACTGCCCAACTGTTTCAAAATACCAACTTTATTATATAATAAATTCCTATATATATATATGGGTCTGTTACTGGATTCTACTTTGTTCCATGTACCAACTTGTCTATTCTTGTGCTCACCATTTACATTACTGTACCATTACAGTATGTTTTGATATCTGGCATAGCAAATCGCTCATCACTATTTTTCCGCTTGAACAATTTCTTGGCCACTCTAGCACATTTAGTCCTCTGGACAAATTTTAGAAGCAATTTATCAAGTGTCCAAAAGTAAGTCTCACTGGGATTTCAACTGGAATAACACTGAAGTTACAGTTTAATATGTAGAGTATTGCAATCTTTACAAAGATGCCGTCCCTTCCGGAAACATGTAATGTCTGCCCATTTATTTAGGTTAGCTTTTAAATTCTTCAGGTAAAGGTTTTTACTTTTTTCATAAAGCTCTTGTACATTTGTGTTTTACTCTTAAATGTTTTCTGGTTTTGTTGCTACTGAGAATAGAATTTTACTTTTCTATAGGAGTAATTACCAATTATTTGATTATGAGTGAGAGTACACATCTTTCCAAATGTTGAACAAAATATATTTCTATCCAGTGAACTATCTATCCACATCCTGCAACCACGTGTAGATTTTCATGATTTTCCTCATTGATTTGTGTGAGTTCTTTGAAGGTTGAAGATATTAACTCTTCACTTATATTTGTCATAAGTATTTTCCTACTTTGTGGTTTAGTGTTTGATCCTAGGGTTTTGTTTTCTCTTTCTTCTTAAAGAAGTTTTAAATGTGTACATAGTCTAATACATTGATTTTAACTAGCAACAGATTTGAGGGCCCCATAGGTGCGAAGACCTGTATCTCTCTCTGTCACAACAGCTGCACGGTGGGTATTATTTTCCTCACTTAAAATAATCCAGTTCAAGTCTGTCTGACTGCAAAGCCTGTGCTCTGTCCACCTCAGCGTGCATAACTCCTTTTTCCAGATGTTTAATATTTACTTCCATATCTTCTTCCTGATTTGAAGGGCATTCATGATGGTTTGTCATTTATTACATTCCCATATACAGTTTATCTCTGGGGTGCTGAATAGGTTCCAGTGACCTGTACAGAACAAACATGATTCTACAATATGTTTAAACAATCAGATAGGGTTTGTCCCACCTCATTACTCACTATTCTGTCCAGTTCACCCAAAAAAGGGCATCTCTATAACGTTTAAACATCACATCCAGGAATACAGCCTGTCCTTCTGTTTAAGACATTCTGTCTTATCTTTCAGGATATTTTCTGGTCTCCTCCAGGCAGACCGCACTTGTCTCGATGAGGCTGTGCTTACCTGTTTCTTGTTTTTTGTTGCATTGTGAACAGAGCCTGCTGTTTTGGTTGTTTTTCCGCTTAGTTTCTGCCAGGTTATTTTTAGTATTCAGAAAGCTATGAATTTTATATACACATTGTGTGCCCAGTCACGTTCTCGATTTTTTTGTCTAATGTTTTTTCTATTATTCTCATTTTTTTAAGCCAATAGCATCTACAAGTATTTCCCTTCTTTTCATTTTAGAGCCTCACCTCAGTCTTATTTCATGTATTCCTGCTTTGACAAAACTTACCAAAAACATGTTAAATATCCCAAATTTTAATTTGACTCTTGATACTTTTCTGTTAAGCGTAGTATGAATAATTAGTTTAACATATGTGTGCCTTTCGCATAAAAAAAGTGCATTTTTATGCCTACTTTGTAGAAATAAAGAATTATTTATTTTTAAAATCAATTATTTATTTTTAAAATCAAATACCTATCTTGACCTTAGTTTAGCTGGTAGTTTGAAGTCAAGGTGAACTGGAAGGGAAAGACCACCTCTCTTCTAGAAAGGCCTCTGAAATGGCCTACCTGGTCTCCCCCACTTCGACTCTCCACCCCTACATTCTGCACGCAGCTGCTGGAGTAGTTGTTTAAACATGCAAATCTGATTATGTCACTCCCCTACTTAAAACCGAACCCTTGTAATGGTTTCCCATTTCACTCAGGGTGAAATAAAACATCCTTAACCTGCCCTACAAGACCCTACACGATCTGGCCCCTGCCTAGCCACACTTGCCCCTCATCCACCATAATCTATCCATACGTCATTCTTTCAGTTCCCGGAATAGGCAACGCTTCCCCCCTTCTGGGCCTTCCTACAGGCTGTTCCCCTGCCTGGAAAATTATCCCCCATCTCATTCTACACTGACGCCTACTCACCCTTCAGATCTCAGCTCAAATCTTATTTTTGCAAAAAAGTCTTTCCTGGGCCCTCTTTCTGCAATCTAAACTTTGGTCCCCTTTTTATACTCTCTCATAGCCAATGCTACTTCACTTTCATAGCAGATACCAGTTTATGATTTTACATGCAGCTGCGTGATTGTGTTTAATTTCTGATCTCCTCTCCCCCCATAGATCAATTACAAGAGAACAGGGTCAAGTTGATTTTGCTGGCCACACTACAGACATTCATGCATATATGAATGAAAGAAAAACACCTACAAAGCCCCTAAGGGTATCTCTTACATCTTAAAACAATACCCATCACATTATTCAATAAATATTTACTGTTAAAACTCTGATACTGCCTGCAAACTCCGTAAGAATCCATTTTACTCAAAGGACATAAAAACTAACCTGAATCTCCTGCTGCTTCAGAAAAACACATACACAAATTTACATCACTAGGAAGTAAGTTCTGTTTACATATTATGAGAGTTTTACGTAGTGTTCAAGTTGCTGATACTTTATTCACAGGCAACTAATTTTTAGGCCTTATTTTTTAAGGTATGTAAAGCACTATGAAAAATGTGCTTTGTAAAATACTCTTTCAGAAGTCTAATGTATTAACAGTACTTGGTAAAAATATAGCAAAATCAGAAATTAAACAGCACTCAAAGTTGGCTATCTGTAGTATTCTGTAATACACATATCTGGTCAAAAAAGAAAACATAAATTATATTGTAAATTAAAAATTCCTTCAGATCACAAAGGCCAATAAAATCAACATTATACACCACTTTACACTCTACAAAGACTTTCACATACATCATATGACTGAACTTGGTGGAATAGATAGAGCAGGTATTATCACCATTTGTAGAAAAGAAAACTGAGGCTTAGAGTAATTAAATGTCCTCCCCAAGGTCACAGGACTTGAAAGTAGTAGAGTCACAATTACAACGGGAGGAGGGGTGGAGGCTCCCACATGTAAATTTCTGAACCAAAGAGAACTTCCATCATAAAAGCTTAGGCTCTGTAATTAGTGTAGATTTGTGCTCCCTTCACTAAAATTTCATTTCACTAGAGAACCACAACCAAAAAAGCTGTTTAAGTATAAAGTTAAAACATCAATTGCCATCGATCCAGGAAATGGCTAAATAAACTATGGTGTACTCAAACTATGGAACATGATGCAGCAGTTCTGCAGAATGAGTGACTGCATCATATGTTAAAACTGAAAGCTAGAGTACACTTGTACTTGTTAAAACAGTCAAAGATAATACAAGTACACACATTTTGTAGATCGTAAAAACATTTTTAAAGACCTAGAAAGATACACACCAAACATAATAGCTGTTATCTCTGGGGACAGAGGTTTGTAGTCAAAGACTTTAGCCCACCTCTGTGATGTTTTAATTTTTACAAAGAAAATGCTTTACTTTGCTAATTTAAAACTAATTTTTAAAATTTAAATTAACCTGTGGGTTGAACAAGAAGGTCATTTTTCTGTTCTAAAAAGCTGTGCATCCTATCAAGGAAGTAGGGCCCCCCCCCAAAAAAAAGGACAAACTATAGAAACAAAAACAGTTCGATCCTTTTAAAACAATCAACTATCACAAAACGTTCCTTTAAAAAAAAAAACAATAGCTCAGAATGTTTAAAAGCATCTAGTCTCCTTTGTTGCAATAAGACAACCAATAAACTATCAACTAGAAAAGTCCGGAATAGACTCCTCCTAGAGAGATTTAGTTGCTAGAGTTCGGCAAGGAAGGTTTCACAAAGGAGCTGAGTTTTGAGGGAAATGAGAGGTGACTTGGCAGAGAGATGCGGGAAGATTAAGCCAGATGGGGAAATGTCTGGGAGGTGGATATGTTTAATCAGAAGCAGGGCACAGGGAGAAAACTGGAGTAAAGTCCTGAAAGAGGAGAGGAGGTTCCTTTGGATGTGGGAGGTGAGAGGGAGCTCGACGGCGCTGCCATCCAGTTTACCTGGGTGAGAATCCGGCCCTTGTTATGGTCAAACAATGGAGGCGTCCAGCGGCAGCGGCGATCTGCGCTGGGTGCCGGGAGGGTTCCTCATCACCTGAGTAGGATGCTCGGCTGGCTCTGCTGGGACGCGAGGCGCTCTAAAAACAACACAACATCACATCATGCAGCCAAGCTTCTCCGCGGCACAGCCTGGCTCCCTGATCCCACGGCGCGGCCATTACCGCCTCTCCGCGGACCCGCCTGGAAAGGCTCCAAGGCGCGGCTTCACGGGTTTCTAAAGCTGTTTTGCTCCCCCTTCCCTCGGCTCCAACAACAATGGAGCCCGGCTCGGGAGTCCGGCTCCCGCGGGGCCTCCGCCCGGCCTCGCCCCTGCCGCTGCACCTCCGCCGCCGCGCACCCTGCCGCCATCTGTAACCCCCGCTCCCCGCTCCCCGGCACTGCGGGCCCACGCCGGCTCGCCGAGGCCAAAGGCCAGGCTGCCCTCCCCGGGGCCGGCCCGGCGGCCGCCAGGCCGCCCGGCTGCGCGGAGCTGCTCTGACCTTTCCCACCGATACCCGGGCACCCGCCCCGGCTCGAGGCCCATCCTAAGTGATGGGTTGTTTTTCTTTTCTTTAATCCACTCATCCTTCTTCCGACCCCGAGCCCACTCCCCGGCCCCCGCCCCCCGCCCCCGCCTTGATTCAGAGAAGAAATAAAGAGACTGCAGCCCGGCCGCCCCACAACTCACTCCAAGTGAGGGGTTGAAGCGCCCCAGGCCGCGGACTCCGCGCACCCACCCTCCCTCTCCTCAAGGGACACCTCACAGGTGCGCCTCCA
Organism: Balaenoptera acutorostrata; assembly: GCF_949987535.1. Taxonomy (NCBI): domain Eukaryota; kingdom Metazoa; phylum Chordata; class Mammalia; order Artiodactyla; family Balaenopteridae; genus Balaenoptera; species Balaenoptera acutorostrata. The sequence goes on along the minus strand of NC_080076.1, from coordinate 87,286,801 downwards.
AGCCGCGCGCGCGCGCTCCGCACACCCAGACGCCTCCGGGGGACAGCGCGCGTGCGCACGCACGAGGCCAGCGAGCCCCAGGGGAGCGGGGGCCGCACGCATGCGCGCCGCCCGGCCCGCTCCCCTTCCCCCCTCCCCTGCCCCCGCCCCCGTCGGCCGCCCGCGCGTGCCCTCCCCCCAATACCAGGCTGGTCCCGGGTACCCCCCAACCCCCACCGTCCAGCGCGCGCGCGCTCCCGCTCGCCCGCCTCGCTCCTCCTCCCCCGCGCCCCACCCGGGCCCGCGTTACCCCGGGCAACCGCAGTGCGGCCGCACCTGAGCTTTGCGCCTGCGTCCCACCGGCCAGACCCTCCCTTCCCCTCGGTCCGTTCCCCAACCCCGCACAGCTGCGGGAGGGGGGCGTCGCCCCCTCCCCGGGAAGTGAGTATCGATCGGCCTCCCCGGCCCCTCCCCGCAGACACAGACCCGCCGCCGCGCCGGCGCCTCGGCCGCCCTCCCGGTCAGCGCGGACAGGCCTCGCCGCCCCGGCCCCCGCTCCCAGCGTGCACCGCGGCGAGCGCTCGGGTGGGAGCCGGCGAGATGCGCTCGGCGGGCGGTGCCCACTGACCTCCCTCGGCGGCCGGGCCGGGGCAGGGCCGGAGGCCGGGAGCCAGCCCCGCCCGCCGCCCCGCCCATGGACCGCCGGCCCCCGCTGCCGCCCGCCCGGAGGACCGCGCCGAGTGGCGGAGCCGCCTGAAGGACCGCGACGGCCGCGCCCGCAGGTGAGGCGGGGCCCGAGGTGTGACCGAGTCCAGCCCCGCTCACCTGGCGGTACCTGCAGGGAGGCTCTGCGGGCGCCGGCGGGGGGGCGGAGGCACCTGTCGCGGCAGAAACTCATTTAGATAATTTTTAAAGCCCTCACTGCAGGGGGAGGGGTCCTCCCGACCCACGGGGTGGGGAAGGGTGTCCCCTTGCGGAGACATCTCGGGGGGGGGAAAACCAAGAGGTGGAAAGGAGGGCAAAAGTGAGGCGCAGCGACCCCCGCGCCGGCTGCCTGCAGGATCTTCCAGCCCGTTATGGGGAGGAGGATGCCCTTGCCAGGGCTCCAGTCGAGGCTGCAGTCCGTCCCCACCGCGCACCCAAGCCAATGCGAAGGGGGAGGAGAGGGCAGCCCAGGGGCCGCTCCTGCCAGCCCCGGGGTGAGATTGTAGCGTGAGGGATCCGCATTGCAGGTGCACCAGGAGCGCCCGAGGGCCTGGCCCTGCTTTGTCTGGGATGCTGTGGGGAGGAGGCCGTCTGAATCCACATCGCCTATTTAAATGCGTTTTACCACCCCGTGGACGTTAGAGACCCTCCCAGATAAGTTGCATTGTCTTCTGTCCTGATAACCCTTTACGTAAGTACTCTATCTTTACAGCCCCTTTCTAAAGCTTTGATATGGGCTTTAGTTTACCCTAGATAACGATTTGCTTGTGATTCATGAAACTGAGCATAATGCAAATATGCAGCAGAGCTCCAGGCTCGGCGACAAAGCTGCCGTCTGCTACAGCGAGTTAGTCTAGTTTATCTAACTTACGTTTTCATGCTGACCTGTATTAATTTCAAGCTTTGATATTGAGCCGTATGATCTATTCCAATTATGCAAATGAAGTGGCCTGAGAGGAAGTATGATCGTGCTGTGTAATTTAGGTTGCAGTAATCGGTCTTATAACAAAATACAAGCTGCCAGGCTGTCATACGGTAATATATTACACATTTCCAGAAACCTACCTGTAAGAGTGTTAAAGCTAGAATTGACGTTTTAATACTTTTAAGTTTGACGTTTATTTAAAGAGCATTGTTATTGTTTTATTAAATGAGTTTTGTTTTGTTTTGCACCGTCAAGAATTCCCTTGCATTTTCTTGACGTTGAATTGTAAGGAAAAGAATGCTAACATTTAAAGTGACTTTTACCTCCAAAGATGTTCTGAATTTATTTCTTTTGGCTAAATGTTCATCTTATGTGAAATATTTTTGGAGAAGGTTTAAAGCTTGTGGTATGTTTATGTGTATATACACATGTGTTTACGTATACATACACACTATTGGAAAACCTTAAAATAGTTTTTATTGTTCCTCTGCATCATGTTATAATTACTCAGTAAATTCAGTTTAGGTATATTTAAAATCTAAAGTACCAGACAATAATTTGTGTGTATCAGATTTTTACTGTGGCACATGTAAATACAACAGTCTAACAAACAGGTTTCTTGGAAATTAGATATTTTTATTGTTAATTCTTTCTTTTAGAAAATGAATCCTTTTACTTACGACAGAAAATCACTCATGTGGGCGCTTAACTCTTTCATCTGTCATTCGTTGCATAAATTCATTTTAACATCATCATTACTTAATTGATGGAGTGCATTTGCAGCAATACTGATGTTAACAGTGTTGAGGCTTTTATGAAATACTTATTTTTATATTATATTTATAATTTTCTTATATTTCTGGCAAGAAAAGACATGAGCCTTTTTTCTTTTATCTGGAACAAGGTCAGCCATAAAAAGTTCTTAAGATATACTGGGCACACTATGTTTATTAACTAAGATTAGTTGTAGCTACTGGATTGGGTATCCTTAAAGGGCAGAAACTAGGCGCCTTTATATGCTTCACACACCAAGGGTGCAATAAATGTTTGACTCAGATTGACGTTCCAGACTAGTTAGGTAGGTGCTAGCTTAGTGACACCAATTTTCACATCGCCAGCTTTGACATTTAAACCTGCAGAAAGGTTGGGTAGGGAAGTGAGTGTGTCCTAATTGTCTTCAAGTATTCAGGGTCTGTCATGCAGCAAAGGGATTTTATATTTCCCCGAGTTTCAAAGAAGACAAGTAGTACTTATAGGAAGACAGACTTCACTTTGACATAAAAGCACAAGTTGCTTATGATTAGAACCTCCAGTGACAAAAGGGGCTGCTCTTTCCCTGCAGAGTTTCCAGATAAGCTGGTCCCCCGCTGGGCAGGAATGGCTACTAGGAGGTATCACACCAGCGTGGGAGAGGCCTCGTGAGGGGGGGCGCTGAGGGACTCCAGTGGCAACTGGATTGGAGGGCATTGTGGTTCTTTTTTATTTCTTACTCTGGCTTCTGCAGTCGTGGGCATGACAACATCCCAGACACCTACTTCAACCCTAGGAAGACTTTTACTGGGGTAGAGGCCACCCTGATATCAGAGGTGATTCTAATCCTACTTTGCATTTGTGTGGGGCTTTACAGGTAATAAAGCACCCTCACATTCAGTGTTTTATTTTAAAAGACTCTTCTTAATTACGCTGATTTGTATTTCTTCTTTTGGCTTTTATATTCTGTAATAAACATTTAATCAAGAAGAAAATTACCCTTTTCTATGAAGGCAAGCAGAGGAGTCTTTTTTTTTAAGCTCTTTTTTAAAAATGGAATGATGTCAGTCATTCTTTTGAGAGTCAGCAGGTTGTGCAGGTGAATAGATTTTTTTCTTAGCTGAAATTATTTTTTGAAAGATACTGATTAAGGGCTGATTCTTTTGCTTGCTGTGCATTTTAGTTTCTGTTTATTTCATTGCTCAAACATGACTCAAATTTCACAGCAAGAAGTTCATTCATACCCACTAACAGTAAGTTGCACTGGACTTTTTTCAGTTTGTCTACCTCATTTTTAAATGCATGTTGGCAGGTAAAACACAGCTGAGGAGAAGCAGCATTACAGTGGACCGAAAAGATTAGGTGGATTGGAGTTTTGTGTTTGAAGAAGAAAAAGACGTGTCCCATTTGTACTAAGTGAAGTCTGGGAATGATAATTTATCAACCACAAGAATGATGCTCTATCTGTTATAACAAAGATTAGGCTATTGACTGTCAATCACAATGCATGTATTAAGTGGATCAGTGGGGATAGGACTCTTTGTCTGTGGCCCAGGAGCAGAGCAGAGCTTCCTGTAAACAGCAGAGAACCCAATAAATGCTGTCTGCACAAGGATTTAAGTGGAACATGATGGTAACGAGGCCAGTTGAGTTAAACCAGATTCTGACCTCTCCAATTTAGGAAGAAGTTAGAGGGGCAAAAAAACAGTTCTGAATTAATATATACGTGTAATTAATTTTAAAAAATCTTTAAAATATAGTTCCTCCCTTTTGTTCTTTAGCAGATGAGTTTGTCCCATACTTTTGTGGCTCTTATCCACCAGCTGAATTTGGGTGTGATAATTTAAATAAGACAAAGATTTTAAAATTTTGTTTGAACCAGAGATGCATCGTTTATTTATACTTTATGCAGGAAAGGAAAAGAGAAGAATACCAAGTTCTTCTGGTAAACCAAAAAATAAAATAAGGAAATCTTACAAGTATTTATTCCTTCAGGGAAAAAATAATCACAGATGCTACTTTAAATATTATGAGCAGAACAACAAATTATCAAGTAAGGCAACCAGTTAGAAAGTGGCCTTTATAGAAGTGAAAGGTTACATTTTACAGGTCCTCACCATGCTCTGTGAAGGTGTCTCACAGATGTCTTAAAAGACTTCTTTGTTAATCAGAAAACAGGAGTTTATGTTTTTATGTGAGTTTCCACACTGGGGAGCAGACTGAAATGAATACTTCTGTGATTATCCCGGTTTACCACTTTATCAGAAATAACTGTTTGAAGCAAGAAGTCTCTACTCCTCTGGAGCTGTAAGGGAAGAGGGAATAAGTGTTCTCCTCTTTTCAAGATTCTTTCTCCTAGCCAGATTCTCAGGATTGAGCAGTGAAATTCCATCCGCTAGCACAAGAGAATAAGCCAGAGATGCTTAAAGTTTACAATAAAGGAGAGAAAAAAGAAGAACACTTTTAATAAATGGAATTCCAGGCATGTGATATTCTGCTGCTACAATGTTTCTCTTTGTTGCCTCTTTGACAACACTTAATATGTTACATTTAGATAGTATAGGATCCATTATCCTTTGCTCTTGAGATTTCCTTCCCACCCTACTTCTAAATGCACCCTGGACCCCTGTTATTTACCATGTAGGTGAGAGGGTTTATGAGGCATTTTTAAAAATAATTTTTTTAATTAATTATTTATTTATTTAGACTGCACTGGGTCTTAGTTGCTGGCACGCGAGATCTTTAGTTGTGGCATGCAGACGTCTTAGTTGTGGCATGCAGGCTTCTTAGTTGCAGCATACGGTATCTAGTTCCCCAACCAGGAATCGAACCCAGGCCCCCTGCATTGGGAGTGCAGAGTCTTACCCACTGGACCACCAGGGAAGTCCCTATGAGGCATTTCTTATGTGACATTGCTCACACATTGCTGCCACGTGTAAATTATAATTCCCAGTATTATTACAGTACTGTTTTTCTTAAAGTTACACATTCCACCTAGAAATGAGTGGCATCATACTCTTATAGGGCCATCTTTGGTGCAACGTCAGTGTGAAAACATTCGCTCCCCAAGGTACAGTTCCATCACTGTCGTGGCTTAATAATCCAGGGACCGCCATATTTTTCTAATGGTTTCTATCTAATTTTTTTACAATGATCAAGTGTAGGAGGTTAGATTCCTGCCATACTCCAGACATTGAAGGAGGCTTTCTTTTTGCCCCTGTCTCTCCAACTGTCACAAGTGTCAACTCAGGTAAAGGGCACTGGTATTATTTTTCCCTCAGTGCTGTGGCATTTCGGAGCAGATCCAGTTTTTAGAAATATGTCTTGCACATTGACAAGAAAGATGAAGAAAGGCTTTGTTGTTTTTTAATTTTCTGTTCCCGTAGATAAGTACATAGCAGAGGTTATTAGGTAGGGCCTATTCTTTCCAAGGAGGGGTCAATCCTTGTCTTTGATAGTGAGTCATCTTTATCTTTTGGTTAAGTCCTGGTGACCAGACAAGAAAATCTTGGTGGAACAGAGCAGCAGCTTTCAGCCACTGAGATACTTGCTCACAGACATGCCCTGTTGCACCGGGTCAGGGGAGGCGGGGACATAGTCTTTGATGACAGAGAGAAAGGCTGTGTCATCCCTCTCAGCCTCTGCATTGTGTGATGGGTTTCAAGTGAGGAATTAGTTCCCATCAAGAAAGTGCTGGAGTCAGTCTTTGACAGAAGCAGTGTTCTCAGTATAGTAAGGCTGTGGTATTAGGACCTGGTTCAGAGATGAGCAAAGCCCAACTTTATTGTTTGAGGACAAAGGCAGAGTTTTGGGGGGAAGACAAAATAAAAATCTAAGTTGGAACAAATATGGCCAGAGGTGAGACCTTCTTGGAGACAGTTAGGAGGTGTTCTCGTGTCTCATCCACAGTTGTAGGATGGAACTCAGAGCAGTTTACGATGATCATTGACTGAGTCTGGAAAGGTGCATTGACTTCTCCCCACCAGCAGGCTGCGGGTGGAGAAGAGTGCCTTCCCACCTAGGCTCGGGGGCCACCGGGACTGGACCTTCCTGGGCAGCTTATCATCACAAGTCTGAAACTCAAGTGGGAAGCAGATTATCCATCTCTGAGCCTTAGAGGAAAACCGAGTGAAGTTAGAAGTTGTTAAGCAGTTGAGGCCAGTGTCTCCCTACCAGAGATGCTGTGAGGCTTTGGTACATTAGTATTGGTCGCCCACAGAACTGTAAGTCCCTGCAGGAAGGTTGACGTGACAGCGCAGACTGTTGAACCCTAATGTGAACCTCGTCACCCAGGCTTCTTGCACCTGTGCATGCAATGCGTCGACACCCTTTATCAGTGCTGCCCAGTGATAGAGCACATTAAAAGTCTGCCTTTAGAAGTCTCATAAGCCTACTCAGTTTTTTAGATGAAGGTCCCGGTTTTTTGTTTGTTAACGCTCTCATGTTTACAGTGTATAGGTAGGGCATCTGGCTGCTTCCGTCCAGTTTTTGCATAATCCTGCCAGGTTATTTTTCACAATTTCGTCTTGACATTTAACCACCTCTTCTGATTCTGCATGATATAGCAAATGCGTAGGACCTTACAGCTTTATTTACAATCTGACCTGTAAATTGTGGACTCCAATTATAAGTAGACACATTTAATGTGCCAAATCCAGAAATAAAATATTTCAGGAGTCTTTTTGATGGTCATTTGTCAGCCTTGGTACATAGGTATCTTCTACATCTGGCGAGATTACTAAATGGTCACATGAAAATCATCTCCCTGTTTGAATAAGACAAATTTGAATATATTTACAAATGCCACCCCCCCCCAAAGGGGATAGCTAAGCTGCTCTCTTTGTCTGCATGCCCCCCTGATGTGAGCCTGACAAATAATGTAGCTCATACAATGCTGTTGAACTACACTGGGGAAACTGGAGCGTCCCACTCCTGTCGAATTATCCCTAGCATCCCCTTACATGTGCATGTACAAGGCCATGGGCACAGGAACGAGATGAGGAAATTAAATCCTTTGGAGCTACTAAGGTGCTGTCTGGGGAATGCCAAAATGTCTGGTTACAAGGACTCCCTGCCAGCCTCCAAAGGACCTTGTACCATGGAGGACCTGATCTGGGACAAGTACAGCATGGATAAGAGCGGCCAGAAGGGACTGGTCAGTCTGGAAAGGATGCCTCGTCAAAGATAGCCTTCACCATGTTATTCATCAAAGGGAGAACGTTTCTAAAATGGCCCCAACGTAGGGTAACACGAGGACCATTAGAAACGTGAGTTCCTCCCCAAGTGAGGCGCCCTCGCTGTTTTCACAGTTGACCACAGTCAGAACGAGAGTCAGAAAAAAAGAGTAAGAAGGAAAAGCAGGATCACATGTTGCACTGGGGGCAATATGTCTTGCCTTTGGACAGACCATACAGAGGCAAGACGAATACAGATCCTTCTTTGTTGACAACAGTTTGCATACCAGAGAGTAATTTTCTTTTCTGTGAGCTACTAGTCTTTTCTCCTCAATTATACACAAGTTTTTACTGATTTGCTTAAATATACCTCGATTCACACATACATAACATGGTTCCAAACAGTATATTTAAATGACAGTATATTATTTAGAGATTTTAAATTGTGGTTTTAAAATGTTATCAGACATATCAGATGCCCATTATATATCGATTGATTTTACCTTCTTAATTTGGGCTTTAAGAATAAGTGTTCAAAAATACCTAGCAGATGACTCACAGGGATTGTGAGGTGATAAGGTGTGTTTTTTCCTATTTGAATTTTAATCTCTTTACAAGTCTTCAGGTAAATATAAATTATTAACTAACTACCTCACTATCAGTCCAAAGAGAATTAGGGATTTTAGAAAATAACATGTAATTTACACTAACTAATGCAGTTGTTGATACTAAAAATTTTTCAGAGAAGTGTATGGCATCTTAAAACATTACTCAGCTAATGCAAGTAGTTTCATAGGCTAACACAATGTAATATTGTCTGAGATTTTTAAAAAGCAAATGATAAAGGTACCAGTTTCTTACGTTATAGCTCATTTTAGTTGTATGCTCATGTTTAGGTTTGCCCACTCTTAAATAATGGTCGGTAAGGAATTTAGGAAGTTCAGTTTAATGTAGCCTTTTGGCAGAAATCCCACTTCTTGGTATGAATTGATATGTGTAGGATCGTCTGTCCCTCCCCTGTCAGGTCTGTGGCGGCCGGGTTCACATCTGTTTTATTCGTTGCCGTCTTCCACATGACCTCTGAGGTGCCTTGCTCAGAGGGGCTCAGAGAAAGGTGTTTTCTTCAGTGAAAGAGTGAACTGTGATCCTTTATATCCCCCGGCAGAGGGAAACAGAACCTTCATTTACATCCCCAAAGTCACTGAACAATATACGAAAGGATTTGCCCCAAGAGTATTTTAATAATTTAATTCTTCATGTGTCTTCCATGTTCTACTGGAAGACCTTCTTTCTTGTTCTTAGTACAGAAGCTTTTTAAAGAAGATAAATAGCTTTTCAGTTTGCACCTGTATCTTATTTCCAAACTGGGGTTTTATAACCTGAGTAATTGTTTTCACTTTGGAAGTGACCTTTTCCAAGCAGAAAACCATTTTTTAAATTAGCAGCTCAACACATTTCTTTAACTTCTCCAATATATTTCTGCAAATTACAAAGTTTAAATGATGGCCTTTTTTCATAAACAGGGTTTCCTGGGTGGCCGTGGAGCCTGTACTTTCATTTCTCCCAGCCTGGAACTCTTTTCTTAAAGTGTCAGTACATGTAAAATATTAAGAGTTTTGGTATGATTTCATAAATTTCTTAGGAGTCTTTAGAAGCCTCCTAAGATTTATGCAAGTATTTAGTGGTCCTCTTAAAAACAGGAATTCCTTTGCATTCAAGTAATGTTACAGCCTTTAAACATCATCATTTCCTAGAGGTTCCCTGATTGTTTAGATCAGAGTACTCCTGTTGAAAGTGTATATTGGGTCAACTTCGATATATACATTTAATGTCTGCAGAAATATCCAGCTTTTTAACCGTAAATCTGGAGTCCCTATTTGGGGGTTTAATAATCCTCTTACATTCACCCTCTCCATTTCTCAGTTCACTTAAGCATTCACAGAGGAAAAGCAACATCTCATACCATCCAATAACAGGAGGAAAATGATTATATTCTTAGACACATTTTACCCGCAGCCCCTTTTCTTCTGAGCAAAAGAAAGGAGATTCACATATCCTGACCCAGGACAGTGAGGCCGGTAAAGCGGTGCCTTTCTGCACACCTGCCTCACCAAGAGTTGAAGACGTGGAGAAGAAACCCTCTCCAACAGGCAACCTGGTAGACTCTCACTGATGGTTGCCTTTCCTCCAAGGTCAGGAGCCCTCTGTTATAGGAAGGAGGCTGCACGTGACTGGAACCTGTCCCTCCTGAGCACTCCGTCACCCACGGTTTACTAGCAATCCCGGAAACCCAAGGAGAGCAGCGTAAACCTCAAGTCAGAAGGCAAAAAAGCCCTGCCTCAGATTAGGTTGACTCTGACCCAGTGCTGAGACATTGGGCAGGACCATTCTGCATCGTGAGGGCCCTCCTGTGTGTCGTAGGCTGTTTTGCAGCACCCTTGGCCTCTACCCACCAGGTGCCAGATGTGCCCCCTCCCCAGGTGTGACAACCCACAGTGTCTCCAGACTCCAGTCTCCCCGGGGGCACCGCTGCCTAACTCGGTCAGACCCGCAAATGGGGTTCACCAGCGGGATGCCCCCCTCAAGTTCTGACAGCCTACACTTGTCTCAAGTCATAAAATTCACACACCAGTTCCATGTATTCTCGGGACCAATATAACCAACTGTATCTTGCAGCAGCTGTAGAACAGTGACTGTGTAGATTCTCTGAGGAAAACGAAAACCTTCCATGGAGGGTATTCCAAGCAGGTCAGTCAGGTTGCAGAAGCAGGCCAGCTCCTCAGCAAGACCCGACGGGCGTTACCTTTGCCACTCTTTGCTGGATGATAGTTATCTCAGCAAGGAGCCCCTGTCCTCCTCTCTCTCTCCTCCCCATGCTGGTAGCCGTCCAAGTTGTCACACCAGTTGTTGATCTGAACGGGCAGACTCAAACTCCATCTGAATAAAGAATGTGTTAGTGTCTGCACTTAATTCAACCTCCTGTATGAAGAGCAAAATCCCAAGCCTCTCCTCTAACCAGGAAGCCCTAAAATTTCTAGAGCAGGGAGGCTCAAGCAGAAGGGGATACGGGGATATATGTGTACATATAGCTGATTCACTTTGTTATACAGCAGAAACTAACACAACACTGTAAAGCAATTATTCTCCAATAAAGATGTAAGAAAAGGGGGATTAAAGGTGTTTTCATAATAAAAGATTATTTTTTTTTAAATTTAAAAATTAAAAAATTCTGTATCTTCAAAACAGATATCTCTTTATAAATTTATTTATTTATTTATTTTTGGCTATGTTGGGTCTTCGTTTCTGTGCGAGGGCTTTCTGCAGTTCCGGCGAGCGGGGGCCACTCTTCATCGCGGTGCGCGGGCCTCTCACTGTCGCGGCCTCTCCCATTGCGGAGCACAGGCTCCAGACGCGCAGGCTCAGTAGTTGTGGCTCACGGGCCCAGCCACTCTGCGGCATGTGGGATCCTCCCAGACCAGGGCTCGAACCCATGTCCCCTGCATTGGCAGGCAGACTCTTAACCACTGCGCCACTAGGGAAGCCCGGATATCTCTTTAAATTATATTACTACGATGATAAATTATCAAGTAAGGCAACCAATTAGAAAAGCAAACTTTTAGAAATTGAGTTACATTTTAAATGAGTCAGCAATAATCTCTGAAGTCGAAATGTCTTAAAATACTTGTTTGATAATAAAACAGAAGTGTATATCTTTACACACGTTTCCACACTGAATAGCAGAGTAAGTTTATGGTTCTTTAACAGAACTAGCTTCTTAACCCAGAATAGTGTCTGCTTTTCTGCAGCTTTAGGAGCGAAGAAACATTCTCTCTTATTCTGAGATGTTTTTTTCACAAGCATCAAGAATAAGCACTGGAATTCTCCTGGTTAGCACTGAGCAAAAAAGAGGAGTAGACTGGAGAAGCTTAAAACTTGAAATATGGGGAAAGGAGCAGAAAAGAGCGGAAGAGGAGTTTTAACAAGTAGAATACGGAGCAAAGGATGTTCTGGCTCCGTAAGGCATGCAGGCCTTTCATCTTCACCTGGGGAGAACAGTGGAGTTCATGGCTAAGGGCGTGGCCGTGGAGTCAGCCCGGTTTGGGATGAAGCCCCACCCAGCCACTTGCTAGCTGAGACTTTAAGGAAGTCCTTTAACCCTTTCAGCTTGTTTGCTAACGTGTGAAGTAGGAGGAGGACTTCTCGTTGTCAGAGTGCTTATAACATGCGTAGCTTGGTGCTCCCGGCGTGTGAGCCCTCAGTACAAGGCAGTTCTGTTGTTTACTATGTTTATGCTGATTTCCTGGAGCTTCAGGCTGTGTTGCTGCTGCACTTCCCTTCCTTCCCTTCCCTTCCCCTCCCCCTGCATCATCCCCACCAGACTCAATTCCTCTGGTAGAACTTTGCCTCTAATGGGTAAAAGCTCAACTTTTCCCGTTTCCTCTCTCTTTCATCTCAACTATTCTGAGCGGCTTTTAATAAGCAACTCAAATCCAGTCCTCGCTTTTCTATCTGATTTTATTTTCCACCACTCCCCAGAATGTTCTTTCCATGTCAGACAGTGTAATGGTCTCACTGTGACTTCCAAAACTTCATTCTCACTTACCTCCTCCTGTGTAAACTCTGCCCATCCTTAAGGATCAGCTCCAGTCCCAGCCTCTTCAGACCATCTTGGTCACTGCAGTCCTTAGCCACTCGACATTTCTTAGGCACCTCCATGTGCCCAGCAATGTGTAAGGTACCAGGAACGCTAAAATGACTGGGGCATGGTCCCCACCTGCCGGGGATTCACAAAGCCTCATATGAGAGGCAGGCAGGTAATTGAGAAAGAGCTTCAGGTGCTGTGATGGGTTACCCTTCCCCTAGCTCCTTACTGAGCATCCCCAGGAGGATTTAATTATACTTTGTTTTCTTTGTACTTTGGTGGCTGAGTCTTATATCCCCAATAAGCTATAGGCATAGGACTGAGTACACAGCTAGCACTTTAGAACATATGCTGGCTTGACCTTTAACCTCGAGGTGCATATGTAAAAGGAAGCTTGGTTGTTGGGCCTGTTGCAATGCGCCTCGTAAACTCCAAAAGATAAATTAAAAAACAAAATCAATGATGATGTTAAACTCCTGGCCATCACCATAACCTCTTGGTGACTCGAGTGGTTTCTAGGCTTGTAGAATTCATGGAACGGTGCGTTTTTTAATTGGGAGGTTCTAAAATGAAAATAAAGACTTGTCCTTTGAATTGAATAAAGTTAGCTTTATGGAAAAGTCGCTGCATTGTCCTCTTTTTTCTCTCTCTGTCACTGACCAGGAAAAGCATCATCAGAGCTCGGCATGCGCGTTTCCTGAATTTCTGAGTTTCTGCCACCACTGAAAATTGAGAAAGCGCAAAGCCAGCCCAGTTCACGCTGGCAGAGCCACCTCTTGGGTTTGGTGCCCATGTCAGCACCAGGAACCCACACAGTCGGCCCCTAACAGGAATAACTGTCCAGGTGTAAATAAGCTGCACCCAGTGAGATCCCATGTGTCACAGGCTCTGCAGAATGTCCTGAACAAGTGCACACTTTCCCTCCCACTGAAATTAAACTGTATTTCTTTTTTACATGGCTTGATAGTTTTCTGGCCTTTTTATTTGCGAGCTTCCCAAAGGCATGCATGAACTAGCTCTCCTTCCTCCTCTGCCTTATTCCCATGCCAGTCAGAGAAGTATTTCCAAGTCCTCTCATGTCACTAATACAAAATACACTACGTAATTGCCGGGGCGGGGTGGGGGGTGTCAGACCAGAGACTGGGTGAGATTACCACTAATTCTCAACTAGAGAGAACGCTTTCTTAAAGGGCCACCTCAGATTACTTCCACCTCAGAGGCCTTCCCTGGGTGCTGGTATCATAGCAGGGGACAGACAGAAAGCCCTTGTTCTTCTCATGGAGCTTACATTCTAGTCCTGTAAGAAAGAGCAACAAATGACCTCATTTTAGGTAATGATAAATGCTATGAAGACGCAAGATGGGATGGGAGGACGATAGTGACAGAATAAAGTCCAGTTGAAGCGTTCTTGCAGTGCGGAGAGCAGCCACGCGGGCTCCACAGCGGCGTAGCTGCGAGCCAGGGAGCGCCTGGGGGTGGCTCTCCACGTTGGAGCACCGACAGCAGCCAGCATGTAGCTCTAGGCACAGCTGTAAACGCTTTAAATCTGCGCCGCCCAATATGGTCGCCCCTAGCCACGTGGGACAACTTAAATTTGAATTAATTCAAATCAAAATAAAGTGAAAAATTCCTTTTCTCATACACACCAGCTACACATCAAGGGCTCATGTGTCCATGAGCTTCACTGGACAGCAGAGAAGAGACTATTTCTACCACTGCAGGAAGTTCTATTGGATAGCACCTCCTTATTTATTTATTTATTTTTATAAATTTATGTATTTATTTATTTTTGGTTGCATTGGGTCTTCGTTGCTGCACGCGGGCTTTCTCCAGTTGTGGCGAGTGGGGGCTACTCTTCGTTGCGGTGTGCGGGCCTCCCGTTGCAGTGGCTTCTCTTGTTGCAGAGCACGGGCTCTAGGCGTGCGGGCTTCAGTAGTTGTGGCTCATGGGCTCAGTAGTTGTGGCACATGGGCTCTAGAGCGCAGGCTCAGTAGTTGTGGTACACAGGCCCAGTTGCTCCGTGGCATGTGGGATCTTCCCGGACCAGGGCTCGAACCTGTGTCCCCTGCATTGGCAGGCAGATTCTCAACCACTGTGCCACCAGGGAAGCCCAGCGCCTCCTTATTTTTTTATTATTTTTATTTTTATTTTTTTGCCACATGGAATGTGGGATCTTAGTTCCCTGACCAGGGATCAGACCCTTATCCCCTGCATTGTAAGCACGGAGTCTTAACCACTGGACCGCCAGGGAAGTCCCAGATAGCGCCTCTTTAGATCAACTCATTTAATCTTCACAACCACCCCAATAAAGTAGGTACTGTTCTCCCATTTGGCAGTTACACGTAACTCGCCCAAAGACGCATCGTTAATAAGCGGCAGGGCTAGGAATCACACTGCGGCACCCTGGCTCCGGATCCAGAGCCCGGGGGCTCGTCCCTGCCTGCTGCGTCGCTCTGGCTCGTCCTTGCGTACAGCTCACCTCTCTGCAGTTTACTTCCAGCTGGACTGCAGCTGATGGAGACAGTTACGCCTTGGTAAAGTCTTGTCACTGGATGCTTTAAGATTCAGCCAAGAGAAATTCTGAGCCAAGGGTTAGATCTTTCCTAATAAAAGTGTAGACCTACGTTAGCACAATTTCTCCCTCCTTAAACAGAAATGGGAAGAGGGAGCTCCAAAGCACCAGGAGAATACCCAGTTTGTGTGTGATCTCCATAAGGCTCTGAGCTCTCTATGCCTCAGTGCATAAGGTTGGGAAGATAGTAAGTACCTGTCTCAGAGCTGTTGGATTTGATGAGAAGGCACGGAAAGCACTCAGCACAGTACCGAGCACACGGTACGCTAGGTAAGTGGCAACTCTTGTCACTTTTGGCATCGTCACTGCTGCTGCATTCTGTAGCAGCCACACTGGGACGGAACATTCCACAGGGTACAGAGAGCACCCAGAACTGACATCTTCTCCCAGAGCTGTCATGAGACCTTCTGGTTCCCAACTCCACACGTCTGGAGGCAGAGGAGGTGCCAGCCTTTGCAAACAGGTTTGCATGTGGCTCATGTACCTCACGTACACTTGCGCAAAGGTCTTACTCCTCTGAACCTTAGTTCCATAAAACATGGGTATCGCATACGTAGAGCTGATTCACTTCGTTATACAGCAGAAACTAACACACCACTGTAAAGCAATTATACGCCAATAAGGATGTTTTTTTTTTTTTTATAGCTACTTTATTTATTTATTTATTTATTTATTTTTGGCTGTGCTGGGTCTTCGGTTCGTGCGAGGGCTTTCTCTAGTTGCGGCAAGTGGGGGCCACTCTTCATCGCGGTGCGGGGACCGCTCTTCATCGCGGTGCGCGGGCCTTTCTCTATCGCGGCCCCTCCCGTCGCGGGGCACAGGCTCCAGACGCGCAGGCTCAGTAGTTGTGGCTCACGGGCCCAGCTGCTCCGTGGCATGTGGGATCCTCCCAGACCAGGGCTCGAACCCGTGTCCCCTGCATTAGCAGGCAGATTCTCAACCACTGCGCCACCAGGGAAGCCCCTAAAGATGTTTTTAAAAAATGGGTATCGTACCTCTCTTGTGTGATTGTTTCAAGAATTAGGTGGTTAACCTATGAGCCTGGCACAGACACTTGGTAAATAATAGCCGTAATGTCGTTTTTTGTGAATGATTTTCAGCTTTTCACGATTAAAAAAAAACGCCTTTGAGTATTTTCTTGCCCAAGTGCCTTAGACCGACCCAGAGGCCGTGTCAGGGTAGAGTGGGGGAGACGGAACAGATCTATCACCAACACCATCTCCATCAGCAAGCTCACTTTAAACTGCGATGGTCACACGCTAGAAAAGCAGGGGAAAGCCAGCGGAAAAGCATCTTGGCGCAGATGTTTCACTGAGACGGAAGCTGCTTCACGCCCTCCCACACAACCAGCAAGAAACCGTGTGATCTGAGGTGACCATCCTGCCCATTAGGAAAAATGGGAGGAAAAACAAATTCCACTGGCTCCCAACTGCCTGATAGACACCACCAGAATCGGATCAACCAGAAGAAGCTGAAACACCCAGCCTAAGGATTTTGGACTTCCAATGGAAAATCTGGGCACTCTCAACCAAAATTGCCAAGTTCCAAAAATATGGATACATCGTGTGCTTATTATTAAAAGTATCTAAATTAAAGTGGGCCCCGAAAGAGTTTCATGATTGTAATTAATCCCATTGTGGGAGTATGAGGTCAAATACGAGAGGAAAACAAAACAAAGGCTGTCATGCAAATGGAAAAAGCGACAAAAGTGCAAAAGAAAAATAGTGTCAAGGTCAAGGACAGGAAGAATGAGAAAATACTGAATTGCATCCCTTTCTTTGAAAATTCCAAATGAATATAAAATGCAGTGATTGTTTTCTTTCCCCAATTTCTTCTGCTGTCCTCCCACAGCTGACAGATAATCTGTGAAATACAATTGCCCTCCCTCTTATTTTACCTTTATTTGTTTTTAGTTATTTCTACTGGGCTAATGTACTAATGGCTCGTTTATCTAATACGATCCAAATTTGGTTGCAAAGACAAACCCTGAATTACCTGCACGGCACCTGCATACCTTGCGTCATTCTCACTGTTGTCAGCTTCATCTGGATCTCAGTGTTGCTTGTTCGTTTTAAACACCAGACCTTGTGAATAGAGCAGTCTTTTGTGGGGAGGTTTTCTCCTCCCCTGGAACTCAATGCGTGACTTACTAAAGAAGTGGAATATAGGATTCTGGGAATTCTCCCGATCCCTGACACAATAAAGAATCATTGTGAGTAGAGAGAACTTTATGGGAGTCACCCTAAATGTCATCAGTAAACGTGCCTCATTTATTCTACACGGCACAGGAAGCCCACAGAAAGGAAGCTTTGAAAGATGTGGATAATCTATGTCGGGACTGTCACAGCAGTCGATGGACAATCAAGAGGTCAAGCGTCCTTAGGCGGACGTGCTGCGGCCATCAAAAAAGTTCTAGGAAACGAAGATCCAGGTAGATGCCTTTTGAAAAGAATAGGTTTATCTTCTTTTAAAAATATCTGTACTCCAGCTGTTATTCCATAGGGGAAAAAGTCCCATAAAAATATTTTATCACTGATCACCAGAGGATATGTAATTACTAAAATTGAATGCTTGGCCCTGGTTCCTTTAGTCGCTGAATTGACTACTGTCAATTTAGGACTGTTTTAATGATTTCAAAGCTCTCTACTATCCTTCTTCTTTAAACTTGTCTGAAATAATTCGTGTGGGTCCATTTTGTAGAAGGGCAAGTCGGGAGGTGTCTTGTTTTTGCTCGGTTGCCTAGCCAAATTGTAATGCTGTCCAAGATGACATGGCTGGGACTGGGCAGGGTTCTTTCTAGAATAGCACGAGGATAAAGTCTCTTTTCTCTATCAGTGATCATCTTCTTAGATGCTTAGTGAGAGTTTAGCTAAATATGTTCTATTAGCACTAATGAAACAACCGACTAGTTTACTTTAGTGTAAGTAATAAAGGAAAAGTATGGCTAAATTAAAGTGTATAGAGCTTTGGTTAATAATACCTTTCTTTCCGGGGACTTCCCTGGTAGTCCAGTGATTTAAGACTCCATGCTCCCAATGCAGGGGGCCACGGGTTCGATCCCTGGCCCTGGTTGGGGAACTAAGATCCAGCATGCCGCATGGTGCGGCCAGTAATAATAAGAAGAATACCTTTCCTTCTTTTTGTGGGCCTATGCTGTAATTAGTCAGGCCCACAAAATGGATAAAAGAAGCCCTATCAGTTAAATCAATTGAAATGGTTCATCTGTTTGGCAAACCACATAGAGAGAGATTTTTAAAGCAAGTGCACACATCTCAGCCTCGGAAATACAAGTTAGGATAGTGGTCATCAGGCACTAAGGTTTAAGAAGCAGCTCCTATTTCATCAGGGTAAAAGGACAGGTTGGCATTTGGGTCACCATACCTTTTAGTTATCAACCAGCAGACAATTAAAATCTGCAGTAATCACAGTCAGATGTAGAAATGGAAACACTCATCAGATATGACCTGCTAATTTTCCTTTCCATTTAAAGGCAGATATCACTCGGTAGAACTATTTGTGTGGTAAGTCGTGAGATTTTATGTGTCCCTAAATTATTGGCTCAGGATCATCTTGGTAAATGACAAGGTTGTCAGAAGCTCACAAATGGCATCTCTCTTTAGTTGCAAATGTTTCCTGCTCTCGCTTCTGAAATGAGGCGATTTGGGTGATCCCGGGGCGGGGGGGTGGGCAGTCAGCTGGGGGCTGCCCAGAAAGGGCAGGAGGAGGATGCAGGGAGAGCAGGAAGGGCCAAGTGGCGCCATCACAGACCCACCGGCCACCTGGCCACCTCCTGCCCTAGAAGCAACTTCCCTGAAACAGGAAGTGCCGAGCCGACTGTGTGCTGACGTGATGCCCGGGATGGCAGCCCCTCACGGTCAGGAGATGGGGTGCTGGTGCGTCTGCCTCCTGGGGTGGGGTCTGCCACAGGGCATGAGCGTTCTGGCCATGAAGTCGCCCAGTTTTCCGGGAGGCCCTGGGCACTCCCAGAAGGTACTGTATGATTTCAGACCGTGGGAGTGCATGTGTTTCTCTACCTGCCCACAGCCCACTCGGAGGCACTTTTAGACAACCTGAAACACAGACTTGCTTTCTTCCTGAGACGTTTTCACACAGAGGGACCGAGCCCCTACCAGTGAACAGACACGTGACATGGTTTTTAAATAGAAGTCAAATAGAAACTCTTAAAGTATGAGATAATCAGACTGCAGAGAAACACGGTTCATAAATCCATCACGTACGCCTCCAGTGACTGCAGCCTTCCCAGACATCCACATATCGTATTTCCCTAATTGCTGATCCCTGTAATCACATCTATTACAACTTTAATGTCAGGCTGTACATTCTTTCAGAAGGAAATGGCTGTCAGTGTCTAAAGAATTGTTGATGAGCCTTATACTTTATGATGGATAATGTCAGAATTACAGGAATGTGCAATGCATGGGGGTGGGGAGGTACTCAAGGGCTCGTCAGGATCATTTTCTGCATATCTCGGAGACACTAAATTGTTGCTTTTATAAAAATTGCCTTCCCGTTAATTCTTCTTGGTTCTGGTAAAGCATCCCAAGACTACCCTGGAACAACATCATTAAAACATCTGATACCACTTTGCTAGTGGATAGTTAGTGGTTATGTTTTTTAAGAGAAACTGCTTTATATTTTTTTCTGACTATAAACTAATATACTTTCATCATTAAAGAAGCTTTAGGTAATACCAAAATAGAATTTTTTAAAAAGTAAAAGTCACCCACAATCCATCATCTAGAGATAAATGCTTTTAATGTTTCATTGTGTATACTTCTAGAATTTTTCCTCTACTTGCATCTACAAAAATATGATATATACAGCTTTTAATATACTATTTTGACTTAACCTATTATAGGTGTATTTCCTTGTCAATAAATGTAGATCCACATTATCATTTTTAATGATATCATAGTTCAGATGTGCCGCGCCTCCTCCTCACTGGCAGACATTCAGGTTACTCTGTGAGGTGGATATCTTGCAAAAGATGCTTTTCTTCTTTTGGTTTCTACTGGCGTTCTCCTCTTTTAGCTTTCAGAGACCACCTATTAAAAGATGATGTGCACTGCCCACCCAGACGGAGAACAGGACCCCAAAAAACATCTCCATCCAAAGTTTCCGCATTTGGATGAGTGCAAATTTAGTTCAGTTACCACTTTATCACAGTAGACCAGACACATGCTAAGTGCTTTATCTAAGATAGCTCATTTTATCCCCCCAATCACTATGTCTTGTAGGTACTGTTATTGTTCCTCATGGTATGGGAGAAAAAGGTGAGGGCACAGAGAGGCTGCAGCTCGAACGTGGCCGAGTCCGAATTGGAGCCCAGGATTCTGACTCCTGTGCTGAGCTCTTGACCCGCCCATTGTATTAGTTTTAAAAATATCCCAGTTGCTTAAGAATGATAACTAAACACGATTTTTTGTCACTTTAAAAAAATAATCGCATCTTTTGCTTTCAACGTTTTTTTACTTCCACTTTTTAATGGTGTACATTCTTTTTACCAGGATGTTTTTGGAGTGATTGTTGAGTGCTTACGCTTCCTCGAAATGCTGTCCTTTTTCTTAGTGTCCTAACTCTTTGGGATTCTCAAATAACTTAGCAGCTGAACTTCTTAAATACACATGCAAGTAGAAATAACAGGGTCATGCAACTTAAAACAGTTTTCTTTATCTAGGATTGTTGTGAATTCAGAATCACATCAGGCTTCATTTTTCAGAGATGGTAAGTTTCCTTTCCTACAAGCAGGTATTTTGGATTGAGAGTTGATGGCCTAATTAGCCTTCGACCTTTTTTTAGCTTCTCGTAGAGTACTATAGATTGATTCAACGTAGGAAGTAGGTTTTACTGTCCCTTAGGGTGCCTGATTCTGCCTGACTCTCTTTATTTGCTTCCCTGAATGGCTCCTCTCCAGTGAAAATGGAAAAGGCCAGCAGAAAATGCTTCTGTTTGCTTTTATGTTTCCCTCTTTGGAAGTAACTGGAATCCTTTGCTAGCTCATTTCCACACTTAGATAATGTTCAGGAAATACCCTAGTGTGGGACTAAGTAAACAATATTTATATATTGATCAATATTTACATAAAATAATATAGGTAACAATTATTGAGCACTTACTACATGCCAGACACCATAAGTGATTGCATTTAGCACTTAACCCTTTAAGTTAGATATTACGATGGTTTAGGTGACAAGATAGGGTTCAGATTTAACCCCAAACACTCCAGCACCTCAAGACTTTGGCCATTCTGCTCTTTTTTTATCCCATTGTGCTAAGCAAATCTTCTTTGGGCCACAGGTTCTTGATCTTGAAATAAAGAGGTGTTGGAAGAGTTGATTTGAAGGTCTCTGCCGCCCTCAACACTTCCTGAGTCCATGAATCCACGAAGGACACCACCTCCCCGCTGGGAACCATCTCTTCTCCTCTTACATTTAATCACTACACTTGCTGCCTTTGTCCTCTGGCCAACCTTCATTTACTCCATGACAGTGCTTCAGCTAAAGGACACCAGAGCTACACAGAAAGTTCCCACAAAAAAGCCACAGAGGTCCTTGTGCACAAGACGCTTGCCGGGTCCCAGGCCCTGCCGAGCACGCGCAGAGGCAGTGGGACAGCAGTCATTCTGACGGTTCACGGCATGAGAACCAGATGTGAATGGGTTATAACTTATTCGTGACTAGAATCTAAAATAGCTTGTTATAACTAATTCACAGCACCACGTGAGTACTGGGTGTACTATTTTTTTTCAGATTCTAAAATTATTACCCTATTTCCACGAGCTTTGTGTTGAGAGAAAAGATAAATCTACTTTTGATTGCCCAGGAACAAAGAAGTGTCCCATTTTTAAATGGTGAGACCTTTTCCTATCAAAGATATTCCATTTCTTTTAGTCTAAGAAATGTGGTCCAGGGATACTTTAAAACATTGTTTCTGGCGTGTGAAGAAATTACAGGATGAGGTCATGTTCAAATCAGTGCTGCTGCAGTGCTTTTTGATTAATGCCATGTAATCCTTGTTGAGATCTCCAGTCGGTACCATCGGGGAGCCGTATAAAAGTAACTGAAGCCCATATGTAAACCGGGAGTTCAGACACGAAGGGAGAACGGGGGCTGATTAGGCGGGGGGGCGGGAGGTGGTTTGCCAAGAGCAGTGCAGATCGCGGGAACCGGTGTGCAGAGGCCCCGTGCTGGGGCTGCGGCAGACGCCAGGGGTGAGAGGGCAGCAGTGTAGGTGGTATGGGGCGAGGCCGGGGCAGGGGTGGGCAGCTGAGCAGGCAGGGCCACTGGGAACATGGGGCTTGACCCCAAGAGCATCGGAGGGACGAGGCAGCGGGAACTAAGATCCCGCATGCGCATGGCGTGGCCAAGAAAAAAAGGAAGACTTGTTGGTGAGTCTTTCTGCCGTATTGGGTGGTCAGCAGAGCCGTCCCGGTCGCTGACTGTCCCACCTGGGGCATAGGGAGCGGTGGATCCCACCTCCGTGAGCAGGGAGGTGCTCCTCCAGGCTCGTCCGGTGCTCCGCTGGGGGAGCGCTGCGTCCCTTCCCGCCAAGAGGCTGCTGCAGCGGACTGCGCTCGTTTCCCCCCTCAGCTTCAGAGCGCTGGAGAGCGGATGCATGCTTTGTGGAAAGCATCTGAATTTCTGCCTGAAGTTCAAGTCCACCCCCGCCCTCAAGATCCTCACCCACAGGATCTGAGGGCTAGGAGCAGCCTCCAGGCTCAGATGCAGCATTTCTTGATTTATGTTTTCACTTGTGGGTAGGACGTTCCTGTTTTTCCTTGGGTGTTTGTGAGAACGAACGACGTAAGTGATGGGGAAGCACTTCGTGCTCGCGCGAGCGGAGATGGTCCGTAAATAAGATCATGATGTCATCATTTATACATTAATGCCCCAAAAGGGAGGAAAGGACATTACTTTGAATTAGGTTGAGAACTGGACGTGAGCTACTGACAGGCAATTTGTCCTCATGCGGATACAGAGCAGACCCAGTGAGGTCGGGGTCCTCACGTCTCTCTGAGAACCGTCATTAAAAGCATGTTGTCACCACGAGGTGATGTTAGTATCCCTGCCCGCTCCAGGAAGCCATCTCGGCCAGGTGCCAATCTCTATAGAATTTGGCCCTTTTCAAGTGTTAACTTTCTGAACATATAGAGGGAACAGTAAATTCACAGAAATTTAATTTCCAGTGAACTTGCCACGGGAAAAAACATGGATGTGGCCTAACCTCCGAATCACGATCAAGGTAACCTGCCCCACAGGTGGTCTTGCTTTGAGATGCCCGTGCCCTTTGCTTCTGCCAGGGTTCCACGGGAGGAAGCGGGCAGAGTGGGGCTTGCCCTCTGGCTGCTGCCGTGGCTGGAACCCCATCCTCCGCAGTGAGGGCTGCATCTCCGGGGAGAGAAGAGGGCCCGTGTCCAGACCAGGCTGCCTTTGACTGAGCAAATAACTGTAAAATTGCCGATGGCGCCTGATAACACTGAGAAACGAAATGGGATTGCCTCAAGACAAAAAGCTGCAATACAAAGAGCCCACAACATGTAGTATATGCCCTTTCGACAGGGAAAGTGCAGTGTTTCGTCAGCCACGCTTTATGGGTGTCGCCCTGCATTACTGGCTGACACACGGCTGAGAGGGCCTGAGTGCCTTTTACTCAAGCAGGATGCATTATTCATCTGCAGCGGACGCCTGCATCTTACCTTCAACCATCACGCTGACCCTTTCAGGGAAGGGTCGTGAATGCTCCTTCATGCCCCTGGCTCCCATAGCCAGAGATTCTGAATCAAGCCTCCCAGGATGAACTCCATCCCTTCCTCCATATTATCTGCGTCTCTCAGCTGTGTCTCCTTGGCCTAAACAGGATGCTTCTGTAGCTTCATTCACGTCAGCTTCTGGGAAGGACTAAGTCGTTGCAGTGATTCCATGTCATCAGTAACTAATGAGAAGACATTAAACCATCACCTTCTTTTAAGCAGCAGCAACTCCCTGTCCTCAGGAAGTTAGTGATACTATGTTCCCTTTTGAGCCGATGGGGAAATACTGTAGTAATTTGGATCCCATCTGGAGGTGTGACTTGTTTCCTTGGACCTAAGTGGACCTGTCTCGTGCATGTATATCCAGCAACCAGAGAACGCCCCACACAGATGGCGTCTCCTCTTCCGGGCCTTTTAAGTCAGCATAGAGTGTGGAAGAAGAGAGACCAACCTCCAAATGGAATATCACGGGGCTGAAAAACCCTTGTCCTCTGGTTGTCAGGGCTCCAAACGGAGCCATCAAAGCTCACTTGCCGGCTTTGCACATTATATAATCGCGCTCCTCTATTCACCTCATGTTCCTTCTTCCCCAGACTGCCTGCCCAGGCTAATGGGAAGCTTCAAGGGCACGCTTTTATTTCTGTACTTATGACGGTGAATTAATGAATTACAGATTTAGTGCCATTCAAGTCGCCGACTCACCAAGGCAGTTAGAATGTGAATACTTATTTAAATCATATTAAATTTGTTACAAATAAAATTTAATACCAAACTGTGATGGGACTGGGGTGCCTGCTGAGGCCACATTTCCACTCCCCTCCCTGCCCCCCATGGTAGATCATAGAACACATAGTTATTTCTGGTTTCGGGGACACCTCATTTTTTGCCATCAGTGCTGGATGAAACTGTTTTGCAGTTTTAGTATATCATGCTTTCTTTGTGCAAGGCATGCCTGTAAGTTAAGCCAGAAGCTCGTGGAAACAAAGGCTCTTCAGCCCTGAAGGCCTCAAGCTCCCCTGGTGCTGCACCTATGCTGGACAACCCGGCGCTGGGGCCCACTGGGTTAGCAGGTGCTGGCGGTGGGCCTCCTGGGTGCCAGGCACCGTGCAAGGGCCTGGGGTACAGCGGTGACCGAGCCTGCAGTCCGCGCGTGGAGGCGGGAGACCGTTAACTAGTTGTGGGCAGGCCATGAAGGCTTAGAGTGCGTGACCTCGCCCAGCCTGGGGGTCAGGGCTTCCAGGAGGAAGTGAACTTGGGCTGAGAAGTAAAGGACACGCAGACGTCGGCTCACGGGAACGGTGGGCCCCAGGGAGGACCCGAGAGGAGCACTCTGGGCAGAGGAGCCCAAGACAAGGCCCCGGGGTGCGGAGGCGAGGCCCAGCCAAGGCCCTGGAGGCTCACTGAGCAGCTGAGCACAGAGGGCACAGAGCCAGGCCCGGGCCCATGTGGACCAGCCCCACTCAGAGCCGTGGGAACCCCCGAAGATTCTGTTAAAATCACTCTGCTGCGATGTGGGGATGGAATCGAGGAGGCGAGAGAGGACAGAGGGAGGATTCTGCAGCGATTCAGGTGAGGGTGGTGTGGCTTAGGTGTAGAGACGGAGAAAAGCGAGTGGACTTGAGAACTGTTTTCCAAGTAGGGTCACCAAGACGCAGCGGTGGGTGCTCCAGGCCGCTGGGCAGCGAGGGGGCGACGGTACACCCGGCTCGTTCTTCACGCTTCCAGACCCACTAAGTTCTGGATCAAATGTAAATTGTTCTTTCTCGTCAATGGCAAACCCCTAAAACACAGGCTCTGCTTTTTCCATTAGCCACCAGGAGCGCAGATTTGGGTCTGTCCTTTTAAAGAGGAGAACAAGGCATCTCCTCTGGCGTTGCCACTTGCGAAGCCCACCGTAGCGCCTAGGAGTTGACGTTCCTGGTGAGACAACGGAATTGATGCCAGAGTGACCGACTCAGGTTTGCTGAGCAGAAGTAAACGTGGGCATCTCTACCAGAAGCTCCAGAAGCGGTCCTGCATTTGCCTCCATTTGATGTCGAGGCTGTCCAGCTTTCGGACGCTCTGCAGCCCTTCACGGCTCGCGCCCCGGACTTGCCTTGCTCCGGGCTGGCTCCTTTGTTAGGCCAGCGTCCTCCTCCCAAGGCCACATGCTGACCTCACAGGGTCGGGATCTCAGGCACCGTGGGGCTCCAGTTAGAATTAGTGTCTGGCCCGGCGGCCTCTTACAAGGAACTTGTGGCTACAGCAGGGAGACGATTCCGGGGGCGGAAACCTTCCTCGCTCCTGTGGAAAGGCTGCTGTCAGCTCCCCTGAGGAAAGCTCTGATGGATGGAAACTCAGCTCTGGCATGGCCTGCAGCCAGATTTTAGGTAGAGCTCAAGGCCTGGGGAAATCTGATCTTCCTTCCATAGAAATGATCCTATATTTACTCAACCAGTTCCCTCTTGCTGGATTTTGAGTTGTTTCCAGGCTTTTCTGACTGTAAACTGCACTGTAATGACCGTCCTCCTAGCTACATCTTCTCATACAGAGGTCATTATTTCCCTCTGGTGGATTCCTAGAAATGGAACTGCTAAGTCAGAGGGAAGATAAATTCTAAGGCTCCAGATACACTTTGCCAGATCACCTCCTGTAATAAGGTGCAGTGAACACTCCCACCCGAAACTGCGCTTTCTGTTTCTTCTTAGTCACAGCTCTCTCTCGCCAGCTTCTCCCCTGACAGGTGTGTCCCTTCCAGGACGTGTCCGTGTGCACTCTTCACCCAGGCTTTGTCTGGCACATTCTCCGTCCTTCTCTGCACTCCTTCACTTTCCTTTCCTCCTTCAGCCTCCTTGTGTGAATGAAAATGCGTGCCCTGGGTTCCAGGTATGCGCCGTTCTTAGCTCCAGAGCTGGGGTGTAAATATCTGTAAGCTGCGGGACTTACAGATAACAGAGAGTGCTTGGTGTCGCCCGGCATGTTGCCACCTCCAGAGCAGACCCTCGTGCCACCCTGCCACACACCCGCCCACCGGAAGCCCTCTGAGAGGTGGTATTTCCTTTGGGGGCACTCGTTGGCCCAGCAGATTAGGAAAAAGGCACCGAGGCTCTGTATTCAGAGGAATAATTTATAGGCAAATAATCCACATTTCATCCTCAGCCTTTTTCAGTGCCGTGCAAGGCGTCTTGAATTACTGGGCTAGCTTTTACAGAATGGCCGACTGACTTCACCACATTTCTCGAGTTACAGTGAAGGCCCTGAGCGAGTGGCTGACGGAGGATGGAAGCCGGCGGGGTAGGGGGGGATGGCAGGGTCTGGGTCCGGCCTCCAGACTCCTGCAGCCACCACGTGGCCCCGTGAGATGGTTCTCAGGAAATTCCCGAGAAAAGAAGGATTTGGGGGGCTCTCAACTCTGTGAGGTCCAGGGGGCTTCCCTCTGAAACGCCACGCTCGTCCTCCCCCTCCTCCTGGCCTGCCAGCTCTAGATTCCACTTCCCCGTGCCCAGTTTTCCTGAGAGGAGGCAGCCGGTGCTTCACCTCCGAGAGATTTTGGTCTCAGTCTGTTGAAGTCGGGTAGCCCATGGAGAGCCTAGGATTTGGAATCAGGGAGCCCTCTGCATCCGGAGCGGGGCCTCACACTGCCCTCCAGCCCGCAGAGCCAAGGAGGGCAGGCGGCAGGCGGAGTCCTCTTCCAGCCCGCCACCCCGAGACCCTCGTTGTCGGGGACAGCCACCAGGCCCTGTGTCCCCCGCAGGTCATCTGGATGTCAGCATGGCAACCACAAACCTGGAGAACCAGTTGCACAGCGCGCAGAAGAACCTCTTGTTCCTCCAGCGGGAGCACACCAGCACGCTCAAGGGGCTGCACGCCGAGATCAGGAGGCTGCAGCAACACTGCACAGGTACGGGGGCCCCAGTGGGCTCCGGGGACCAGGGCGGGGGACAGTCCCAGGCCTGCCAGGGCTGTAGAGCAAAGCAGGACCTGTCGTCGAGCTCATCTCACACTGGCTGGCGCAAAAGCTGTGCCGGGTGAGTGGGAAGGGGGTCTTATTCTTCTCTCCTCTCTCTCTCTGGTTAACCCTATCATCCCTGGAGTCCATTTGAATGCGTTACCTCATCCTCTTTGCCAAGGCCACACGCACCGAGAGTAAAGCTGTAAAGCCAGTTCTCAGCTTACTGAGGACTTGAAGGATCCAAATGCAATGGTTAGAATTTACAGTGCGTCTTGGAACCAGTGACCAAAGTGTAATACACAGAGCAAGCTGCCTGCTAATTGTGGATGCTGGAGTGTGTATTAGGGGAAAGGGTCCCCTCTGAACCCTAGCAAGACAGGGGCCGCTGGTAGTTGCTGTCTCACGCTTGCCTCTAATGCTGCCAAACTCGGCCCTGTTCGGGCAGGACTCGCAGGCTGATCGTGGGAATCGGTTGTGCATTTACAGAGTTGATGAAGGTTTTGAAATATACTGTGATCATACAGAATTAACGTATATGATCTCCTTTTCAGATTTAACCTATGAGCTGACACTTAAAAGTTCGGATCAGACAGGTAAGAACTCCCTTCCCAAGAGCTGATGCCAGTGTTGTTTCCTGTTGAGGCACATGTTGGTCCACCTGTTTTCACTAATTACACACATAGAAGAAAACACACTTGCTGTGAAGAGTTGCACGTGTGACCAGGGCTCTGAGAAAAGGTGGGAGGGCAGTTTGGACCCCTCCGTGTGACGAGGGGCTGTCGGTAGGGCGGGAGGAGTGAGTGCTTTTATTTTCTTCTGATCGACACACGTACTTGGAATGCCTGTTCTGTGTTCTTCTGGGTTTTCTGATTTTTTACAGTGAGTATGTGTCCCTTCTGTAATCAAGAAATAGATGTGATTTAAACCGAAGGAAAGAGGAGACGGAGCGGGGTGCCGCCTCCTCTGTGTCCGTGGAGCTTAGCACAGGACCTGGCATAAAGTGTGTGCTCTCTACAGACTGGTTGAGTGAGGGGTCACATTACTGGGGGGCCCCCAGAGCAGCGCTGAAGGTCTTTCTCTAGACTGTAGTCCCAGAAATGCTCCCCCAAAACCAGAATCCTCAGGGACCCCCAAAGCTATCAGCCTGATGGCAGCTGGGGCAGAGGAGACAGAAGCCGGGGCCTCTGTGGCCTGTCCCAAATAGCTGCTCCCCAGAACAGAGTGAGGCTTTTAAAAGTGTAGAAACCACATTTGAGTCGAGATGACTTTTTTCTAAACAGGCCTCACACGAGCAGTTAACTATTCATGAGCGTGTCCAGGTCCTCGTGACCGTTCCCCTGGGCCCGAGAGCACCATCCAGCACTGACTTTCCATCTGCGTCACCCGTGCCAGGTCTCCTAAGTGTGCCTTCCGGGAGCCAGGACCCCCTTTTCCTGTGTGTGGTGGGGGAGGGGCCTGGGGACGGGGCAGGCCAGGAACTGGGCGTCCAGGGGTTCAGGAGAGCAGGATGTCCACCTCCAGTCGGGGAGTCCAGCCCACACCCCTGCCATCCATGCCACCAAAATCAGGCTGTCCTTACTTCCTGTCCCCTCTGGGCCCAGGCTAATCTGTAGAAACACCATTCTTGCCCTATATCCCCTCCAGGTGTGGTTCTCAGCCCTGAGTCCCAAGGCCACCCGCCCATCGACCCAGCCCCTCATCAGGGGCTCGCGCTAACAGCTGGCATGGGGCATCTCCTGTGGGGGGCAGAGCGCAAGCCCCTCAGGTGGGCCTGGTGCCCCGCCCGGTGGTGGGAAGCACGCCTTACAGGAGCACACGCAGACTCGGCTCTCAGAGGAGCTTTTCGGCGGCTCCTCTAACACCCCCGAACCCGCATCCTCATCCGAGAGGCGCCCACACACACGCGTTCCCGCCTGACCACCAGCCCCGTTCAGCCGCCCTGCACCGGCACGAGCACAGCCAGGGAGAGTCTTGCCGAAGTGCGGCCTGTGTGGTGTTAGGGGCAGGCCAAGGACCAAGGCAGGGCCTGAGCTCAGGCCCAAGGATGCCGTGCTCTGAGACACGCAGAGAGGGGACCCGTGTCGGGGGAAAGGTGGCAGCCTGGCATCCAGTCTCCTCCGCAGTTTCAGAGCTTTGGTGCTTTAGACATAAAGAAAGTCTACATTTGCCTTTCCAAACCGTGCTTTCAATGGAGCAGACAGATGGCTCTGCTAACAGTTTAATCCTAAGCCTTTGGAGAGGTCTCATACTCTGAAATTGCCCATTTTAACGTCAGCATTTTTGAAATTTGGAGACATCCTTTTATGCAATAAGCTGGAGAGCTGGATGGGGCCTCAAAGACCACCTGATCTGCCACCCTTTCCTGGGGGGAGAGGACACGGAGGTGGCATGAGCGATGGGGGTCCTACCCTCCGTGTGGCCTGTGGGCACCGCACCCATCTTGGGCAGGGGAACCGCCACCGTAGGGAGGGGAGGCGATCCCCGCACAGAAGGTCTCCCTGCCCCCCCAGGGCCTGGCCGCCCTGCCCTCGGGTTCTCACTCCGCCCCCCTCGGCTTGTCCTTCCAGGAGACGGATCTTCTAGAAGCAGCGAACTCAAGAAAAGATGTGAAGAGCTGGAGGCTCAGCTGCAACTGAAGGAGGAGGAGAACAACGAGCTGCTGAAGCAGCTGGAGCAGAAGAACGCCGCGGTCGCCGTGCTGGAGAACACCATCAAGGAGCGCGAGAGGAAGTACCTGGAGGAGCTGAAGGTGAAGAGCCACAAGCTGGGCGTGCTGACCAGCGAGCTGGAGCAGCGCGCCGGCACCATCGCCTACCTGACGTCGCAGCTGCACGCCACCAAGAGGAAGCTCCTGAGCTCCGGCGGCACCGCGGACGGCAGCGCGGCCGGCAGCCCCGCGCTGGCCAGCTACAAGCCGGCGCCTCCCAAGGACAGGCTGCCCGAGACGCCCCGGCGCCGCATGAAGAAGAGCCTCTCGGCCCCGCTGCACCCGGAGTTCGAGGATGTCTACAGATTCGGGGCCGACAGCCGGAAACTGCTTCTGCGGGAGCCGGTGGACGCCATGCCCGACCCCACCCCGTTCCTGCTGGCCAGGGAGTCGGCCGAGGTCCACCTCATCAAGGAGCGGCCCCTCGTCATCCCCCCCATCGCCTCGGACCGCAGCGCCGGCGAGCAGCCCAGCCCCGCCCGCGAGAAGCCGCACAAGGCGCACGTGGGCGTGGCGCACCGCATCCACCACGTGACCCCGGCGCAGGCCCCGCCCGAGGTGGAGACGCTGGCGGTGGACCAGGTGAACGGAGGCGGCAAGGTGGTGAGGAAGCACTCAGGGACGGACAGAACTGTGTGAAGGCCCTCGCGGCCCTCCACCGCGCGCTCCGGGCACTGTGGTCGCTACCGGGAAAAGCGCCGCCGCGCCTCCTCTGTCCCTTTTCTCTTTAAATTCCCGTGCATGCCACATTTTCCCACACCTGTCAACAGATTCCTCTCCTCCTGCTCCTCTTGCCCTCTGACACCAAAACACGATCGTGTCCCTGCTGCACAATCCGTATTTACTAATCGCTGCGGCCGAACACCTGTGCGCCGACTCGCTTGCTTCCAGCCCCGCTCCGCGGAACCTCAGCGCGCTCGCGGACAAAGCACGGGCCGCAGGCTGCGTCGCTGCTCGACGTTAACGACATCAGATAGTCACACGCCTAATTATAAAGTCGGAGCAACACATAACGACCTTGACCTCATCCCTCCCGTTTCCAGGGCGGCCTGTGCGGAGCAGCCCTGCTCCCTCCAGGAGACCCCCGTAACCTCCCGACACACCCTCCCCACCCTCCCCCGGGGGCGGCACGGATAACCGAGCAGATGTCTGTTAAGTCACGGGAACTAAATAAGATGACGTCACTCATATCACCACGACCTGAATGTGTGTTGTTTTTTGTTAGTTTTATCCAAAATGTTCAAGATCCCAACAAACTTTATTTTCTAAACCTGCCTTCTTTCTGTTTTGTGTCTTTTATTAAACCACCCGAGGCTGGGCCTGGGGGGTGGGGAACAGTGGGAGAGAAAGAAATAGCACCCGCTCCTGCCCCTCGCCCCCAGTAACTGCTGCCCAGACAGTGGGCTCACCCAGGGTTGCGTCCCGGGGTGGGGTTCACTTCCGGAACGACGCGTCCCCTGCCGTGTCTCACCGCCCTGCGCCATCCCTTAGAACGTTCTGCGCCTCGGAGGTTCTAGCAAAAGCCAGTTGTCCCCGTGACTGGCCTCGCCCTCGTGTCCTGCCAGCGCTCAGCTCAGCCCCGTTCCTCCCTCGCAGGGTAAAGCCGCTCCTCGCCCCCGGCCGGGCCTGGCCGGAGTAGCCCCAGGTGCGCAGGAGGAAGGGACGCCCGGTAGCCGCCGGTCCTTCAGGGTCTACGTCTGCACGCAGCCCCTCACAGCCCCAGGCAGGTTGGGGGCAGGAGCTCACGCAGGAATCAAAACACCAGGCTCAGCACCTTCACCCACACGCTGCCAGGCCAGCGCCCGGGGAGCCGGGCTGGAGAGTTCTGGAAGGGTGTGGGTGACTCCGGCCTCATCAGCCCAGGGAAGGGGGCCCTGCTGCCTCCGCACAGCAGCCGAGGCCTTCTACCACGCGCCCCAGCACGCAGCCCTCGCTCCAGAGGGGCGTCTGCTGAAACAGACCTAGACTATCAAAACACCACCTTCGACAGTTTACGTTAGAATTCTCACTTGTGCCATCGACATGCCAGGCAGTTTTGCTTAAGTGGTTCCCCTGAGAAGGAAAAGCAAATTCGACACGTCTTAAAATGCTCTTTTTGAATTTACTTTTTGAATACCACAGAATCCTTTTTTTAAAAGTTTGAAAAAATAAAACCATTCAGGTTAACTTATATGGAAAGAGATATAAATGGCTGATTTCAAATGAAAGAAAAAAATCAGTGTCAACCCCCCTCCTGCCTCGAGAGGCCCCAAGAAGTGACAGCAGATGATGAGTCTTCACGAATTCCCAGCACATCCGTTGCCGGCCACAGACAGAATCTCGTGCCGTTTTCCTCACCCAGAGGGTTAATCAGAATTCAGGGTGAGGCACACCCCTTGCAGGACCCAGTGAGAAATGTGCTTCGTGGTAAAGAGATCGGCTTCAAAAACCAAGCCGACCCCCATGGCGTTCCTTCTCGTGGAGGTGGTGTAGACGGGTGTCCGGAAAGTGTTCTGCACAGAAAAGGGGCGTGAGGTGCCGGCGCGGGCAGAGGGGAGCGCGGGTACCAGGGAGGGCGAAGGCTCGTTTGAGCGCTAAGGGTGCGGAGGGGCCCCGCGAGGTGCCGGGCTCTGCTGACACCCATGAGAAGCGGGGTCGGCGGGCAGAGCAGGCCGTCCCGCAGGTGCGCCTGCCGTCCACACCGGATGTAACTACCTTCTGATCCACTCAATGTGCGCAGAATTTCACCAGAAGGGAGGAGTCGCTCCTCAAGCTGGGCTGGACCACAGCCTCCAACCTTGAACCCGTGCCGCCCCCGGAAGGCTCTGTACACATGCATGCGCACGCGTGCATTTTTCCCCGGGACGTGGCTCAAAGGCTTCCCCCAGCCCCGAAAGGTTAAGAGCCCCTGTGCTAGAAGGCAAGACTCTTGGAAACCACCTGGTGTCTACCTCCAGTCAGAGGAGAAGAGGGGAAACGGGGCAGGCGTCGACCTTTCACCTGCAGTTTGAGGCGATGGGCTTCAATGGGGATGATCTTCAGGATCGGCAGGTCGACGACCAGCACCTTGGATTTGCTCTTGATAAGACATCCTTTTTCTATATCCCAGTCGGCGCCTTCTAGATAGAGTCCTGAGACAAAGCATCCTAGAGGCACCAGGAAGAGAGGCGGACTTAGGCGGAGGCAAGTGTCATTCTGCCGTGCATGCGGCAGCTCTAGCAGATGTGCATATGGACAAACAAAAGGGTAACTAACTGATTCTCCTTCCCCAGACACAGCCCCGGCCTTTTCCCAAAACGGGTGGCCACCATTTCTACCCCGCCCACTTTCCTTTTGTAGAGCCCAGATGGGACACCCTGGAGACCCCGTGACCCTCCATATGGCCACAGCCCATGGAAGAGGGGTGGTCGCCTCTGCCCAGCGATGTGGCATCAAGGCCCACAGACTTAACCGGCCTCGGGCCCCAGAGTCAGCTGGCACCATGGCCACCCCAACACTGCCAGTCCCTCTGAGACCTCGCTGGCCTTCTCCAAAGGGGACTGAGCGCTCCTGAATGTTCACCATAAACCCCCTCTCCCTAAGCTAGCTGAAGAGGGCTTTTGTGCTTGCAGTGAGATGTCCTCTAAGACACGACCCCCCGGGACACCACAGTTTCCAGCCGCAGTTCACACACTCAGTAACCAGTGTCTAAGGGACTTGACCTTATAGCACAATTGAACGGTTCCCACCTAGCCCATCCTGCTCTCTGGCTCCCATGCCCCCCGGGCCCTCATGGGTTCCAGGGAAGCCACCTGGCGATCCAGTTCTTTCTAACCTAGGAGCCCATTTCCCACAGTCAAGCTGGGCGAGTGTGGCTCAGCTCTCCCCTGACATCAGCCCACATCTCAATGGAAAAACTGGATGAGAAACATCTGGACTCACCCTCAGAGACGTCAAGCCCCACGTGGACAGCACCCAAACATGGCCAGTATTTGCAGCAGTCTGACTTTCCGGGCCCACACTGTGCTCAGCCCTTTGGAGGGTGGCTTGGGGAGGGAGACCCTACATGAGAGGCCGTGAATGCGCAGGGAGCTGGCCGTACCTTGTCCCGCCCGCTCATTCACTTCGTCTGCATCTTGGAACTTGGTCACTTGCGTGAACAAGGTGGAGCGGTCCAGCGGCCAGCCGTTCCTCCGGCAGGTGGCCTGCACCAGGGCCGCGAGGTAGGAGTCTGGGCTGTGCAGCCCCGAGAGCCACATCACACGGGGCTCACTCTCGGTGACCTGGAGAGAGAAGGCAGCTGCCGAGAGCCTGGGGCTGCCATCCAATGCCAGGGTCAAAGCTGACAAAAGATGTAGTTCACGTTAGGGGCAGGAAGATGGTGTTGGGACAACTGGCAGCCCACTGGGAAAAACAAGCTGGATCGCCAAACTCCAGGTGGAGCAAAGATTTAAATATAAAAAATACACCACATGAAGACTCAGCGCTTCCACTGCAGGGGGCGTGGGTTCGATCCCTGGTCGGGGAACTAGGATCCCACATGCCGCGCAGCGAGCCCAAAAAAATAAAAACAAAACAAAAATAAATAAATAAACCACAAAAGTACAAATCAAATCTCCAATGAATGTTTTCAGAATCTTGAAGTGGGAATACAAAACCCAGAAGCCATAAAGGAAAAGACTGATCTATTTGACTACATTAAAATGTAAAAGTTTCCTATGGAAAAAATACCACAAAATCAAAAAGCTTAAGGCAAGCTGGGGAAATATCTGCAACACCAGCAGACAAAAGGGTTAATTCCCTTGATGTACAAAGAGCTCTTAAAAATCAATTTTAGAAGGTGGAGAACTTGAGGGGCTTCCCTGGTGGCGCAGTGGTTAAGAATCTGCCTGCCAATGCAGGGGACACGGGTTTGATCCCACGGGAAGATCCCACATGCTGCGGAGCAACTAAGCCCCTGCGCCACAACTACTGAAGCCCGTGCGCAGAGCCCATGCTCTGCAACAAGAGAAGCCACCGGAGAAGCCCGCGCACAGCAACGAAGGGTAGCCCCCGCTCACTGCAACTAGAGAAAGCCCGCGCACAGCAACGAAGACCCAGCGCAGCCAAAAATAAATAAATAAATAATTTTTTTAAAAAAGGTGGAGAACTTGATAAAAATGAAATCAAGATACAAAGACAGTTCACAGAAAAACACAAAATGTCTATAAACATGTCAAATACACTCAGCCTCACCATAATTAAAGAAATACACAACCAACATAGTTGATATTATTGTTTACCTATGAAGGAGAAAAAGATCCAAAATATTAAGAACACACCATGTTGCAGAGGGGTGAGGAAATAATCATTCTCGTACATTGTGGTTTCAAGTTCTCCAGAAAACCATCTGACAAGATCTGTCAGAATTTAAAATGCACACACTCGGATCCAACTCTTCCATTGTACCCATGGAATATACTCATATGAGTCTCCAAAGGCATGTGCACCAGAATGTTGTTCGTACTAGCAAAACAAAAAATCCAAAAAGAAAACAAAAAAACAATGGTAACCACCTAAATATCCATCAGGGGAAAGGATACGGGATATCTGTGAGATGGAGTAGCCTAGAAGGAATGACATCTAGATGTGCTTAGATGGAACAATTGCCAAGATAGACTCTTAGATGGATAAATCAAGTTGTGCATAGTATGCTTCAGTCTTTTTTTTTTTTAATATATTTATTTATTTTTGGCTGGGTTGGGTCTTCGTTGCTGTGCGTGAGCTTTCTCTATTTGTGGCGAGCAGGGGCTACTCTTTCTTGCGGTGGCTTCTCTTTGTTGGGGAGCACGGGCTTCAGTAGTTGCGGCACACAGGCTCAGTAGTTGTGGCTCGAGGGCTCTAGAGAGCAGACTCAGTAGTTGCAGCACAAAGGCTTAGCTGCTCCGCGGCATGTGGGATCTTCCCGGACCAGGGCTTGAACCCGTGTCCCCCGCATTGGCAGGCAGATTCTTAACCACTGCACCACCAGGGAAGTCCCCAAGGAAGGGAGGAAGGAAGGGAGGGGGGAAGGAAGAAAAGGAAAAAAAACAGATATGCTTGCAGAGTCCGAGACCATTTCCAGAGCACCCAATCAGCTCCTGACAGAGGTACCGCTGGGGAGGGGAGGAGGAGTCGGGAAGTGGTTTGAGGGGGTCCAGGCCAAGCCTTGAACCAGCAAGCAGACCGCTGCCTCACTCACCCATGTCGTGTACTGGCTGAACCTCCGCAGGAAGTAGGGCATCCAGTTTCCGAGGGACTTTAAGGTGTCAGGGGCAAGCTTTCTCCAGATATTAGGGATTTGCCCGAGAAAGAGAGACCTGGCTACATCATCTAATTCACTGCTCATCCCAACTTCTCCAGCCAAGGCCTGTTTATAGAATCAAGAGCAGTCAGGCGAGACTAGCGGGAAACCCAGCACTCCACTGAGGCAGGAATTTGCACTTGAGGAACAGGCTTACCCTCTGAAGTTCAGCCAGGGACGTGGACATCCGTATGACCAGCTTGTTGAAGCGCTCCAGCTCCTGCAGGAGCACCACTGAGGTGGGGGAGACGGCCGTCCCCAGGTGCTTCCTGACCAGGTCCAAGTCAAAGACTTTGGGCATCTTGTTTTCTATGTCCTGGGCCACATGGCCAATGTACTCATCGCGGCTAATGCCAGTGCTGGATTCCCCTGAAATCAGGACACTTTTTAGAGAGAGCAAGGCACCTGAGTGCAGGACTGGGGCAGCCTGTGCCTCTGGTTCTCAGAAGGGCACCAACAGTACGGAAGCTATCAGAACCCGAAGCAACACTTGGCGCCAGTGCCCTTTGTCCCCAGTCCGATGACCACAGTCCTCTGCAGGGGACTTTACCCGTCTGAGGCTGCAGCTCCAGCAGGTGAGACCACATGTCTCGAGCTGCCTGAGTGTAATATCCGGTCTCAGCGTTGAGGTGAAGCCCAAACACTTCAGGCGTGTTGGCCAGAGGGAGGGCCTCAATGGCTTCTGTAATGGGAGAGAACAAACAGCGGTTACACCGCCGTGCCACCTCCGATTGCTGAGGGCCCACAGCCTCGACGTCCCCACACACGTTAGACTAGGTTCCACCTCTGAGAGGGTGACGTGCTTCTCAAATAAGAATTCTACACCACCACGCCCAATACAGTTCTGTGTGCATCTTTTTTTTTTTTTTGCCATGCCTCGCGGCTTGCGGGATCCTAGTTCCCCAACCAGAGATCAAACCCAGGCCCACAGCAGTGAAAGTGCAGAGTCCTAACCACTGGACCACCAGGGAACTTCCTCTACGTGTATCTTTTATGAAAATGGCTCAGTGACTTTCCCAGGGGCCACTCTGACCTTCCAGGGAGATTCTGATATATTTACCATCCTTCCGGGACAGGAAGTCTGAACTAACTCCATCAGCTCTGAGGCTAGGAAGAGCCCCCTGGGCCCCGCTAAAAGGCATAAGAAAACACCCCCGAGCAGTCAAAGAGTCCCACCAGGGAAGGGGTCAGAAGAACCATCAAGCCAACCACAGAAACCAGAACAGCTGAAATGTATGGGCTCCCTTAGAATAAAACATTTAACATACTTTCTGATGGCTGAGAAATCTCACCAACAAATTTTTCCTTGACATCCCCCGCGGGGATTTTGTAGTCCACTTCCTTGTTCCAGAAGAAGTGGAATGGCTGGAAAGTATCGAAAAGGAAGTCTCCCAGGTATTCATCCATGTAGACGGTCAGGATACGCCGGTCAAAGCTGTCGATGGCCCGTCCTCCGTACATGACCTGACATTACAGGGAGTGAGAGCCGGCCAGGACCCAGAACCTACGGGGTGGGCCCTGAGGCCCCAGGCCCAGCAGATCGTCCAGGGCCAAGCCCGGATGCGTCCTTAGTGACACTCCTGCTGCCCGGCCACTGTACAGCTCAAACCGTGCTGACTTGCACAGCCTTTGGGCCACTATATACAAGAGGGCTTGTGTGCAGACTCATAGAGCCCAAGGTGATAGCAGTCCTCATGAAATGCTGGGAGCCAGTGTGCAACTGGCCAACTCCCTAAAACATGGCGAACAAGCAAACAAAACAACCCAAGGAGCCAGCAGCCGCTTTTGTCTTTGGAACAGTGACGTCTATGTTTGAGCCACACACAGGCCTCCGGGGAAGATTTCCCACGAGCGCTGTGTAAGGTCGTGGCCTCCAGAGTGGACCTCCAGGCCCGCTGAACAGGAGCAGGGCTCCAGTGACATGCCTGAGGCATCCTCAGCAAGGAACATGAGTCCCCAGGGCGATGAGTCCAAACTCCCAGGTGAAGGTCGCTCACTTAGGACAAAGAATAACAGGGTGATGAACCGGGGCCGGGCGGGTGTTTCACAGAGACCCAGGGGCCTTCAGCTGATGGGCAGCAGGAGCAAGAGGGGAGTCGCAGAAGGCTCGGGGGCCATGGACCAGGGGCACCAGGCCACAGCCCAGCCCACCCCGGGGGCCTGCAGACGGTGCCCGGGGTGCTCCTACCTCCCCAATTAGGTACTTGAGGCTGCCCCACGGGATCCGAGGGTCGTGCTGCTGGAAAGCTTTTGTTAAGTATGTGTTCAGAATTTCCATGCAGACCTGAAAAGAGGAGGAACAGGCCTGGGTATCCGAAAACCCATAGTCATTCGCGTTCTGACTGTTTTCTGAGAACGTGGGCAGGAACAACTAAGGAGGGAGTGTCCCCGGGGACAGGCAGTAGCCGCCTCTTCACCTGGAAGTCAGACTCGTTGAAGTCGTAGTACACGTTCCACCCGATCTTCCCGAACTTTCTCCTCTCCTGCACCACAGCATGGAAGAACGCCAACACGTAGACCAGGGACTTGAAAGCAGGGTGTGGACACTGGTCCAGCATCTCAGGAGAGATCCTGAAGTACGTCGCTCTCATGTTGAGTTTCAGCCCGTTGGGTGGCTCGGTGACAACCTGTCGGAAGCAAAGACCGATGGTGACGGAAACCCCAGGCCCACGAGCAGGGCTCTGAAGAGTGTGCAGACTGCAGACGTCTTGGCTTTCCCTCCGTCCTTGCAAAGCCATCTTCCCTATTCCCAAGGGCCCACGTGAATGAGTTAAAAACTAGACGTTGTTCCAGCTCTGCCCTGACTCATCAAACGACCCCAGGAAGGCTCTTTCAACCTCCTCTGATCCATGGGATCCTCAAATGTAAAATAGAAGTAGCTAATTTTTCCCTCTCCCTGTCTTGGAGGAAGAGAGAGATGACGAAACCATTCCCCAACATGTTCCCAGAGATTAAATTAAACAGGGCACGTAAACTCCTTGAAACTTACACACACAAGCACTCCAGTTCTGCGGGCTGTGGGAGGGCCAATCATTAGAGTTAAAAAGGATAAATGTGAAGTCCATGAAAACTAACCCAGAAATTGTTTTGAGGACATGCAGAAGTGATACAGACGGGCCTGGGAGTCGTCACTGTCACCCAATAATTGTCACCCTATTCTGGACAGTGCTTCCCTCTGAAGGGAGAGGGAGAAATGGAATTGGGAAAGGGGGGGGTGTCCATGGGGTCCCAACTCTATCCTAAACACACACACGCGCACAGCAAAACGGGAGTGAGGTAAGGAACCGAGCCGTGGGCACGTCTGTCTGTCCTGCAGCCAGACCTTCAAGGACTTCTGCAGGATTCCGATGGGGAAGCCCTCGGTGGGGTCCGTGGTGAGCCACAGGCGGAAGTCGGGGTGGGGCTTGGTGACCCTCCCCAGGGCCTTCTCCAGGTCCTTCAGCCACTGGACCAGGAGATGGCAGTTCTGCAGCGTCAGCCACTGCCCTCGAGCCACCGCCATCTCCAGCAGCTGCAGGGCCACCTGCTCCGACAGAGACAGAAAGGAAGAGTCGGCGTCCCACTGCCACACCATCCCGTGCTCTCCCAGAGACCCGCTGCAGGCACCAGGAAACCACTGGCCGCTGCAGCAGAAGCCACAGAGGAGCCAGCGGTCCAGGAGCTACAGAGGGAGCCTTCGAAGAAGCAACCCTTTAGACTTCCTCCGGGGCCACCCAGGTCCGCTGGGCTGCACTCATTGGCCTCCCTCAGCTCCCAGAGCTCCAACCTCGGACGCAGTGGCACCTGCCCCCTGACCTGTTGGCCTTGCCACTGGGGCAGTGACAGCCCTGATCCAAAACGTGGCTCTTGCAAGGGCTGAGGGAGAGAAAGACTGGACGTGAAGGGGCTTTGGAAGCAGCAGAACATACCGACGGTACCAGGCTGGGCAATCACAGCAGGTTAGCTCTAGAACTATACTACTGTCACACTGTCATCGCTGTGACATTTGATTACTGCTCCGTAGAC
The DNA here is from genome assembly GCF_949987535.1 of Balaenoptera acutorostrata. Taxonomy (NCBI): domain Eukaryota; kingdom Metazoa; phylum Chordata; class Mammalia; order Artiodactyla; family Balaenopteridae; genus Balaenoptera; species Balaenoptera acutorostrata. Next base: position 87,246,361 of record NC_080076.1, on the reverse strand, counting down.
CGGAAATGCACGGCACTTGTGTGTGTGGGGCGGCACTCTTAGCTTAAAGCCAAACATTCGTTAATTCATTCCTAACAGGGCCGGTGACCTCACCCACATTTAGAGCTTGTTCCTTCCAACAACAATTTACCTTTTCTTGACCTTGACCCATGGCAAGGAATTTGAGGCGGTTCCCTCCAAAACCACTGTGCTCGGCTAATTTCATAAGGTCACTGGCAGGGTCAGAGCCAGGACTCAGGATAAACACAATGGGCGAGTTGGGTGTGCTCTGCTCAAAGATGGCTTCAAAGCTGATCATCGGAGGCTGCACGTACCTGGGGAAAGAAACACGACTGGAAAACGCTCCCGGGAGGACAGCGCCAGGCAGGGGCCGGCCAGTCCGACCAGCGCTCTTCCTCCCAGTGTCCAGAACCTTCTGACTGTTCCTCTGGTATGGCTCTTTGCTCAGCCTTGTTTTGGAATCCAGTTTTTACACACATCTCGTTCACTGGACGGTAATAAGCTCCTGGGTGATGGGGACCTCTCTGCAGAGCCTGGTACATCCAGGTTGGGTGGTTCAGGAGACCTGTACTGAGCTGCATGCCTCCTGACAAGCCTGCCTTCCAGGTGGACGTGCCCTGGGCACTGAGCCCAGAGGTCCCACACCGGCGGCTCCACAGGCGTGTCCTGAATGGGCTGCATCTCGAGATTTTTAAAAAATTAGTTGCCAGCACATAATAATTGGGAGATTTCATGTAGAAATCCAAATTTCTAGTTTCCTTTGAAGAGTCAGAGATCTGGGTCCCCGCCGCCACCTGGCATCAGTCAGCTGGAGTTAAGGGGCTGCTGGCCAGGGCTTGACACTCTCCAGTGTGCCTGAGTGCTTGTCCAGCCACACTCAGTCCTCTCCATCACCCGCCGGCCGTGGAGGCAGATTTGAGTTCGTCACCCTAAGTTACCCATCCGGCTTCGCCCTCGATTCCAGAGCTACCAATATGGGAGCCATCAGGCACGTGTGGCTATTGAGCACTTGAAGTGTGGCTAGTCCAAACTGAGATGTGCTGTACCTGTGAATTCACACAGGATTTTAAAGCCTTAATATCAAAATAATATGCAAAATATCTCAATCCATTACATGTTGAAATAATATTTTAATATTTGAGTTAAATATAGTTAATTATTAATACATATTATTTATATTATATTATATGATATATTAATATATATAACTTATGATGATTGTTATTAAGATTAATTTTGACTGTTTCCTTTTTTATAAATTTACTTTTTTTAATTGAAGTATAGTTGATTTACAATGTTGTGTTAGTTTCAGGTGTACAGCAAAGTGATTCAGTTATAATATAAATATATATTCTTTTTCAGATTCTTTTCCCATCTAGGTTATTACAAAATATTGAGTATAGTTCCCTGTGCTATACAGTAGGTCCTTGTTGTTTATCTATTTTATATATAGTAGTGTGTATATTTTACTCCCAAATTCCTAATATATCCCTCCCCCTCACCTTTCCCCTTTGGTAACCATAAGTTGGTTTTCTATGTCTGTGAGTCTGTTTCTGTTTTGTAAATAGGTTCATTTGTATCATTTAATAATTAAATACAGTTACTTATTATTAGTAAATATTATATGTATATTATTATATATTAATATATTATATTTTATATGCTTATGATAACTGTTATTAAAATTAATTTCACCTGCTTCTGTTTGAATGTGGCTACCAGAAGACTTGAAATTACACATGTCACTCACACTGTATTTCTCTTAAACAGCGCTGCTCTAGAGTGGCTACCAAATCATGCTCAAAGGCAGCCCTCGCTGGAGGTGGCCCCCCACTGCCATCCGTGAGTCCAGGAAGGGGTGACATTAGACATTCTACCCCACAGAAAGGGCCAAGCAAACACAAGCAACTCACTTCTCTCCCATTGTTACAGTCACGTAGTCGGTCACGGCCCGATATACCCGATCCACACGGAAACAGCGCAAAATAAGCAACTTCTGGAAAGGGGTGATGTTGTCATCATAACCCAGGGGGAATGGAAACTGCTCAAGTGAATCCAGGTCATACCACTGGGAAAAGCAAAGAACATTCATGCTGGCGTCAACTGAGAAATGATATAGGCCCCCCCTTTTATGTGAAGGTCCCAAGAGCCCCTGTAAAGGGATGAAATCTACAGGCCACGTCTAGTCAGATCTGTCATTTTCTACCCCCCAAACTCTGAACTTTAGGAAGGGATGGACTGAGTCTTATGGACTGTTGAGTTCCCACTGCCCATCAAGGGACATGGTCCATCCACAGATGCTCAAAAAGTTTCTTGAATGGATGGATGGACAGATAGATAGAGGCAGATGGACAGATGGATGGATGGATGGATAGATAGACAGATGGACAGATGGATGGATGGATGGATGGATGGATGGACAAATGGATAGACAGTTGGAGAGATAGATGGATAGTTCTCCCACAAAACTAGTTGAAGTAGATAAAGGAGAATTCCATCCAGGGAGTTAGAGGGCATTGGCTACACTCTGCACGAGCCACTCAGAGGCAGATCTTCACACTCATAGGGAGTTAGGCTACAGATTAAGTGTGGAGATTAGTGACATGCGGGGAAGGGAAGGAGGAGAAAGAGAACACTTGCTCACCTCCTGCCAGACAGTCAGATGTTTCTCCACATCATCAGGAAGAGTCCCAAAGTTGTCTGGAAACATCTCTGATAAAAGAATGATATCTTCCCATCCCTGGTCGGACAACCAAGCACAGGGTTTTTTCCGTTTGCTTTTCTCCAGGGAAATGTTTCCTAATCACAACAGGATAAGAGGAGTAAACAGCCGACACCAACACACGGGGAAGAGTAAGCAGCTCCATTCCTGGGCTTCCCTCACTTTGGGGGAAAATCTACTTCTCAAAAGGGGTCTGGAAAGAGAAGAGGGTTAGGCTTCCCCTGTCACCGTCCATAACTCCAGCCAGGAAGCTCTGGCTCTGGCTTCCAGCCTCGGGGCAGCCTTAAGGCAGAGGCTGGCTGCTCTGCGTTAACTCGAACTAGCTCTGAGGCTGGAACTGTCAACTGAGATATTTACTAAAGCAGTGCTACTGGAAGCCAAGTTTTAAGGAAGGCAAATTTCTGCTGTTGTTTGTTTTGGTGAACAAACTCATACACATGTGCAACGTGGGTCCAGGGAGTTGGGAAGCACGAAATGAGGCAAATTCATTACCTTTTAAGAAGAAATCTAATTCTTCCTGGGGGACTCTCCCCTCTGCTTGTTCTATCTTGATAGTCATATTGAAAGAAAAAAGTAACTTGTGCCTCTCAAACAACCCTGAAGAGAAACAACAGACGGGTCTGGATAAAACAAATGCATTTAAACACAGGGTTTCTTATGCACACCATGCTTAAATTTCAGAGAAATGAACTGAAGAACCTCAACTGCACAGTTAGTTGCATTTAGCCATCTTTGCATTTGGTGTCCGTGAACACCTGCATGCAAAAACTATGAGCTCAATTGACACGTCATGCCCACAAGTGCAACGGGCAGTGACCCTCGCTCGTACGCATCTGAAATGGTCATGTCTCCGGGCGGCACTTACCACGCCCTCGTGGGAAGAGGAGGGGGGGATCCCCCCAAGCAGATGAAGGACCGTATGATGGAGGTTCAGGGCCACCTTCTGAATGAAGTGCTGGTCGTTTGCCCGACTCAAAGCAAAAGTTCTTACAGTGGAGAAGAGGTATTAGCAAACTTTCCATAAAGGGCCAGAGAGTAAATCGACTCGGCTTTGCAGACTAGACAGTCTCTGTCATAACTATTCAACTCTGCCATTGTACTGTGAAAGCCGCCATGGACGATCTGTATAGAAACGGGTGTGGCTGTGTGCCAATATAACTTTATTTACAAAAACAGGCAGTGGGACGGATTTGGCCAATGTCTATCGCAGAGTAAGCCCGTTCCATCAACACACTCTTTATGGATAGGAAGACGCAAAACACTAGAGTTCTTATTTGTTTGTTTTTTTTTAACAGAAGAAAAAAAAACATGTAAGTCAAAATGTGTGATTTGAATTCTATCTTATACGTGTTAGAAGGGTTGGTTACTTAAGTCAGCCCTATAGGATAGCCCTCAACCTGTTTCCTACCCAACACAGTTTTGAGCTGTGTCCCCCTCAAAATCCATAAGTTGAAGCCTTAATACCCAGTACCTCAGAGCTGGAGACAGGGCCTCTAAGAGTTGATTAGGTTACTCAGCCATAAAAAAGAACGAAATCATGCCACTTGCAGCGACATGGATGGACCTAGAGATTGTCATACTGAGTGAAGTAAGTCAGACAGAGAAAGACAAATATCATATGATATCGCTTATATGTGGAATCTAAAAAAACTGGTACAAATGAACCTATTTACAAAACAGAAATAGAGTCATAGATGTAGAAAATAAACTCATGGTTACCAAGGGGGAAAGGGCAGGAGGAGGGATAAATTGGGAGATTGGGATTGACATATACACACTACTGTATATAAAATAGATAACCGATAAGAACCTGCTGTATAGCACAGGGATCTCTGCTCAATACTCTGTAATGAATCTAAAAAAGAGTGGATGTATGTATATGTATAACTGAATCACTTTGCTGTACACCTGAAACTAACACAACATTGTAAATCAATTATACTCCAATAAAAATTAATTTAAAAAAATTAAAAAATAAAATGAGGCTGTTAGGGAGGGCCCCCATGCAATCCGACTGGTGTCCTTATAAGAAGAGGAAATTTGGACACACAGACAGACGCGCACAGAGTGCATCGGTCCTAAATCGGTGCGAGCAGGTGCTCACCTGTGCAGCCATAGTTATAGATGTTGAAGGTCAGCGTGTCCATGATGTTCCTTAATCGCTTCATAAGAATGGAGTCAGGCAACGACTTCTTGAGTGACAAGCCGAAGACCTCCAGGAAGGCGATCAGGGAGTGCTGGTACATGGAGCTCACCAGGGCCATCTCCGACAGCACGAAGAACAGGATCGCGCCCCTCCGGGCGGCCGGCCGGTAGCCGTCCCGCAGCCTGTCGATGTCCAGGGCTGTCTTCTCCGCCACCTTGAGCTTCTCTGATACCTGAAGAAGAGGCGCACGTTGCCACTTACAGCTGAAACCAGGAAGACGTACGAAACGGGCGAGAAAGTAAGAAGGCGGAGGGCGGGGGCGGAGGGTGGCAGCAGAGAAACCCATGCAGCGCTCACAGGAAGGGCCCCCAGCCTCTTGCAAGATGTGGTAGATATTTGTGGCTCGACCCCCCCTGCCCCCATGCCCCCTTCTCCTAGTAACAGTCCCTGAGTTTGATCTAGAGACCTACAGTTTCCTCCTTTCATTCATATGTGGGGCTCAAGCCCAAGGCCAGGAGGGGATCGGGTGAGTGAGGTCCAGCGAATCCACACATGGCATCCCCAGCCCATGGGAGTGGTTTGGGGTGAGCACGTGACTTCAGTGACAGGAAAAGATTCTCATTCTTCTCTTTGGACTTGAACCTCAGTGGACATGAAGCCAGACCCAGCTTGAGACTAGGAGGGGAGCTTGGCTCCACAGGGAGGCAGAGAATGAAGCCAACACAGCAGAAGGTCCAGAAATGGAGAGAAACTGAGCCCTCGATGATATGCTTGGAGTCCTGGATCCAGCCCTGCCTGAAGCCATCCCTCGACTTTTCTGTTTTCTAGGCCGGTAAGTTCCCTTTGGACCTAAGCCACGTAGGGCCAGGTTTTCTATCGCTCTCAATTAAGAGAGGCTGAGTGGGTGCACAGGGGTCCCTGGGAATGCCCCTGGGCCTCCGTGGCCAGGATCGGTACACCCTTCCGCACGGTTCGTACCTCCGTGGCTTTGGATTTGGTCTCCTCCAGGGTCTGCACCAGCTCCGCGTTGTCCAGCATGTTCCCCGTGGAGGCGGCCAGTTCCCGGAGGAGGGAGTCCTCCAAGTCCTTGAGCAGCTTCTTGTTCTCGCTCGTCTCCTGGATGAGATGCCCCCTCTGCTCCTCGAGCTCTCGCCTCTCGCAGGCCACCAGCACGCTCAGCAGCTGGTCCTCCAGGCCCTTCCGCGTGACTGCGGGGGGGCGAGGGGAGGCCCTCAGCACCGCGTCCCCCTGCCAGCCTGGGCACCGACTCGTCTCCCCTACACAGCAGCGCCTGGGGCAAGTGCAGGGCGGGCCCAGCATCCCAGAACGCGAGGACTCGCTCTCCCACCAAAGCCATTCTAAAGCCCCAGGTGAGAAATATGGGCCAGAACAAAACAGAGATGCTGTTACCTGGAGTAGTGGACAGCAAGTGTGAAGACGCACTGAAATCAAACCCAGGGCGCCCACATCTTGGGGGACCCTCGTTAGATATCTGGGTTTATACCCAAACTTTTTTTTTTTTTTAAGCCACGCGGCTTATGGGATCTTAGTTCCCCAACCGGGGATCGAACCCAGGCCCTTGGCAGTGAAAGCACGGAGTCCTAACCACTGGACCACCAGGGAACTTCCTAACGTGTACCCAAACCTGATTAACCTACCTAGGAACCCGTGTGACCACCCTAGAAAATGTGGGAAGTGGCATTCAATTCCTAACCGAATTCAATTGAGAGGAAGAGGGAGATCCAAAATCATACTGTGTATTTAAATACACAAATACAGTATAACTACCTGCTGCAGCAGAAAGGGGTCTCACCTCACTCCGAGGGTGAATGTCTGAGCCCCGTGGTCCAGACTCAGCACATCTCAAGACACATAACTCATTGCCTTCTAAAGGCCCCCAAGCCTTTTGGTGTTGCTTCCTCATTAAGAACTGATGGGTTGGGACTTCCCTGGGGGTCCAGTGGTTAAGACTCCGAACTCCCAATGCAGGAGGCATGGGTTCGATCCCTGGTCGGGGAACTAAGATCCCGCACGCCGCACGGTGCAGCCTCAGAAAGCAAACCAAAAAGAACTGATTGGTTGACTATGAAAGATGTGACTCTGAGAATGATTCACCGAATGAAGTGACGTCCCTTGAGAGCCTTGAGCTCAGATTGTGGTCTCCACCTAAAATTCAGCACTAAGGCTCTGCACATCCTTACCAGTATAATTGATCACCATGGCTTTCCCAAACACGGATGGTCTGTATCTGGGGTTGGCCAGCTTGGTGTTCAGATACAGTCTGAAATTCGAATCATAGTCTACTTCCTTGTCTCCCAGTATGATAAACTGCCGTCCCTGGGAGACCTTGATGTTTTTTTCTAAGACGTTATCAATCACAGGGTCAATGTACTCATCCACGTCGTGAAACAGGAAAGGCGTCCCGTACTTTATGGATATCTCCAGCTGCTTGAGGAAGTCGGGGTCATTAAAGGAAGCCACCTGGAAGGGAGGGGAGGCAGACGCTAAAAATCAGCTCACTCGTCAGATTCAAGGGGAAACAAATCCTTGGAGGTGGCAGGGGACATGTCAGCACCTTGAAGGGAGGCAGAGGGGAAAACAGAACAGGGAGAGAAGCAGGGCATGTAACCCGTATAAACCATGAGGTTCGGGCTCTGAGCAGCCTCTCGTTCAAAAAGCACAGGTCAGTAGCCAAAAGTGATTAGGAGAGAATCTCATCACATCTCTCAGAAGACCTCAAAAAGGATCCAAACACAGAGTCCACAAAAAAAAAAAAAAAAAAATTCACTCCTCTCCAAACCTTAGGACTGCTTTCTTATCTCTTTTCTCAAAACATCTGTAAAAACTTTTCCTCTATTTCAGCCCCTGGGACCTCCTCTTTCCTTCCTCTCCACCCTCGTTTATTACATTGATGTACTTAGCCTCTCACCCCGTAAGTTGAACCCTCCCTCTTTAAGAGATAGGATGGGGATAGGAGTAGGATTGGGGCTAGGAGAGGTCTGGCAATCGCAGAACTCTCTGGAAGGCTCAGGGAAGAGGGACGTCAAGGAATATTCCTGCACTGATGATATCTGTCCCACTACAGTTATATGTGAATTTTGGGGGTGGATGTTCCCCCACGCCCGACCTTGGGATGCTTCCCCTACCTTCATGTACATACCTGGAAGCAAGGACCAGAAAAAACAAGGAAAAGATAAAAATGGAAAATCATGAATTGTTCATTATTTCAGTAAAAGGTAACTGCGCCCCAGCAACTTCACCCAAGAAAATTAAAAACACATGCCCACAAAAAACTTGCACATGAATGTTCACAGCAGCACCGTTCATGACAGCCAAAAAGTAGAAACAACCCAAATGTCCATCAGCTGATATGTAGGTAAACACATTGTAGTGCATCCATGCAACAGACTATTATTTAGCCATAAAAAGGAATGAAGTACCGATACATGCTACAATATGTGTTGATTAAGCATTTGGAAACAATGTGATTACTATTGTACTTAATACATCTTTGAGACAGAATGTGTCCCACAAACATTTATTGAGGCCCGTGTTAGATGCCGGGTTCTGCTGAGCCCTGGAATTGAACAAAGCCTTTGAAAACGTTGGATTCGCCTAAGCAGGGAAAATGTATTTTGAAAACATTATGCTAAATGAAAGAAGCCAGTCACAAAAGGCCACATACTGTACAATCCCACTCATACTTAATGTCCAGAATAGGCAAATCTATAGAGACAGAAAATATATTAGTGGTTGTCAGAGGCTGGGGGTTAGGGGGCAGGAGGGGAAATGGAAGTTTTGGGGGTGGTGATGGCTAAAGGATACAGCATTTTTGGAGGAGGGTGATAAAAATTGATCCTGGTGATTGTTACACAACTCGATGTGTAATATACTAAAAGCCACTGAACTGCATTCTTCAAACCGGTGGATTGTATGGTAGATGAATTACATCTCAATCAAGTCCCTCCCCTGCCCTCCAAAAAGAAAGTGACCGAGCATCTAAGGCCACTTGGCTCTGCACTGCGGGGGGGACGCAGAGATGAACACAGCACCGTCTTTGCCTTCAGGGGACCCACAGGGCAATGAATAGGCAAAGGGCAGAGTCAAATCCGAGGTGGTTCAAGCCGCCCTCCAAGACTCAACAGGGTGGGCGGGCCAGGAAGGGGAGGGCTCTGCTTGGGGCCTCAGGGTGGTGGCATTTCAGCTCGGCCTTGCTGGAGGCCTGGGAGCACCGGGGAGAACCGGATGGGTCCCAAGGACAGCAGGAGGTCGAGGATGTGGAGCGGTGGGGTGTGGGGGGTGTGGGGTGGGGGCAGCCGTACCCGCAGGTTGTTCTTCTCCTCTTTTCTCTTTATCCAGTTGAGGGCCTGCTGCTGCGGGTCGATGCAGAGGGGGAAGCGGCTGGCCCGGGTGGTGAGGATGCCGTTCTGAACCGAGAGCTCGTCGGGGGGCAGCCCCTGGGAGCCCCACCTGGAAGGGGCAGCAACAGGGGAGGTGGGGATTTTTCTGGCCGAGCTGTGAGCCGACGGGGAGCCTCCGAGGCAGGGGAGCTGGGCGGGCAGTGCTCCCTGCCGTCTCTGTGCAGGTGGGTCAGCCGCATGCCCCCCGGGCTCTGTGCCCCGTCCTCCCAGCCCGGGGTCGCCCTCACCTGCTGATCTCAACGTCGTCCGTGAGCAAGTTCTCGAGTCGGAAGGGCTGGCTCAGGGGGACCCCCCGCTCCAGGATGTCGCTCTGCCAGACCTGGTTGACCATCTCGTCGCGGAACTCCCACGTGAAGGCGCCCTCATAGCTCAGGAAGGCTGCGCACAGCAGGCAGTCGCCCAGCAACTTCACGCGCCGGTGCATCAGCTCGTCCAAATCGTTCAGCCACCTGGTGTGGGAGGCGGGGCTGCCGTGAGCAGTCACATTCCAGCGCAACCCGAAGGAAACTTCTAGAAGAGCCAGCCTGACACACAGCCGGGAGGGGGCTAGCCAGAAGGAAACATTTTCTGAGATGTTCTTCTCTTGTAGAGGACAGACATCGCCAGCTCACTTTGCCATTTCCCTGCCTAGTGAACCCAACGTTTTCAAAGGCTTTGTTCAAGTCCAGAGCTCGGCAGAACCCAGCACCTAACAGGGGCCTCGATAAATGTTTGGGGGCTGCATTTTGTCTCAAAGATACGTATTAGGTAGTAATCGCATTGTTTCCAAACACCTGATCAATAGCTTAAAAACACACCCAGCCGAGCACGAGCCCTAGTCCTGCTTGGTGACAAAATTCTGTTTGTTTCCCATAAGCAAACAATATTTTCCAGTGTTTTCCATACCATTTTTACAGGCGCCAGGTAAGAAACTATTGTCACATCCAGTGGACCAGCTATGGCCCAATGGGCCTCTTGCCCGTAAGCATCAAACAGCTCCACCTATTGAAAATTGAAGCTCAGGACTGAACCAGCCACAAGGGTCCAGAGACAGAAGTGGGCTCCTCCTCCAGACCCATCCAGAAGGGACTTGGGGTTAAAGGTCATCAAGAAGCAAACATTCCCAAGCCCTAGGGCACTGGTTTCCCCCTGTCTCCACCGCTGCCAGGCCTCCCCTTAACAGTTACTCAGTAAATAACACTCGATACCTATTTTTAAAAGAATCTATAAAATGGCCATTAGCCACCTTTAAACATGATAATAGTAAAATCAGAACTTTTTCATACGGTTTTCAGCTCAAAATGCGGCGTGGAATAAAGACTCCACGTGGCGAGAAATTGCGCTGCGGATGTGCACTCACAAACCACGAAGTCTGGCCTAGAGCTGCTTAGCGGGAAGGCTCGTCACCCAGGCTGACCTGACATTCTCAGACCCCAGCCCCGAGATGAGCTTGTCGGCCGCGATCAGCCGTCTCTCCATGATCTCGGCTTCTTCCTGCAGCTGCTGCTTCTCCAGTGTGGCCGCCTCGTACTTGGCCCCCAGGGCTTCCAGTTCTCTCTGGACCGCTGCCAGCTCATTCTGGATCCTCTCCAGCTCACGTTTGGTCAAGTAAAAATTCCGCTCCAGCCTGGCCACCTACGTGAAGACAGTTCGCAGAACGATGGGGAGAAGGACGGCCGTGAGGTGGGGATAAGACAGTCAGTCTCACACCTGGGCTTCTGTCCACCTGCAAGTGTTTTTTGGCCATGCCGCGAGGCTCGTGGGATCTTAGCTCCCCGACCAGGGATCAAACCCGGACCCACGGCAGTGAAAGCGCTGAGTCCTAACCACTGGGCCACCAGGGAAGTCCTCCACCTGCACTTCTAACGCTGTTCCTACCCTCTGGGTCCACCCTATGTCATAGCGAGGCACACGGCTTCTTTTCTTAGTGACCTCTTCAATGGTTTGATGCAAAAGCCCTACATCCCATTAGAAAAAAGACGTCCTGCATCCGAGTTAGCAGATGGCTTAATTTTCGTGTGTACTAAGGTCCCAGTAAGAGGACCCTGTGATTCTAAGCCAAAAACTCAAAAGAATGCACTGAAGACTGTATTGGTCCTACTATGGGTTCTAAGTTTTCTGAGTGATAAAATCCTGACTTATAAAGCAATGTCAAAATGTGGCTCAAAACGACAGAATCAACCTCATACAATTCTCTTTGTATTGTGTCTTCTGCACGTTCCTTTAACCCAGTGGTTCTCAACAGGGACCGATTTTGCCCCTCAAGGGACACATGACAATGTTTGGAAACATTTCTGGTTGTCCAAACTTGGGGGAAGGGACAACGGCATCCAGTGGGTAGAGGCCAGCGATGTTGCTCAACATCCCGCAGTGTCCAGGACAGCCCCCCCCAAAAAGAAGGATCCAGTCTAAAATGTCAGTAGCACCCAGGGTGAGAAACTCTGCTTTAGTGCTCGAGAGTGATTTTACCCTCTTTTCTTCAAAAATCTTTCAGACTTTGGTTCTGTCAGTTCACACTACATCTAAATGAGAGCTATAATTCAGGGTTATCATTTACTGGGGGAAAAAATGTTTATGCAGTTTAAAATCAGAACCTTGCCAGAATTTCCCCAGTAAAGCTGTGGACACATTCATTCTGACCCCAGAACGATCTCTTGGCAGAAGTGTGCAGGTCTTACAGATGGGCAATACCTTTTCTCTCTTGGGCTTGATTTCTCTAAAAACGTCACAGTAGCCCATCACAGCTTCCACAAATTTCAGCATCCCCAAGCCTGCCTTGCTCACGGCTTCCATTTCCTCAGTCGTGGTATTGAGGGTCTTCAAGAGGCCTAAAGGTCAAAGACGCAATGATTTCGATGAGCGGTGAGCTTCGTCTTGGGAAAATAAAATGGGAAATAAACTGCCTACTAACAAAGTAAGCGTAACTAGTTCCTTCTCCTCGGTAAGCCTGTGAGCGGGATCCGGACAGCTTTCCCACGGACAACAGGTGGGTCCAACCCCGAATGAATTTTGTGTAAGTGGATGTTTAAGATGTGAGTGAGGGGCACATGTTACTGCCGCCCAGGACATCCTATGACACAGGAACTTCCGTGTGACACCCAGCAGCCCCCGGGGACCCAGGGCATCATTGGGGACCTCCCAACTGGGCACCAAGGTGGCTCAGAGCTGGCAGCTAACTGGGGTTCATAGGTCATTACAGGGCACCATCACCTCCACCTGCACCCTCACCCTGGGAGTAACTTCACATAAATGGAAGCCCATCCAACGATCGGGTAAAGAGAGTCCCTTGGGTTTTTGTAGTTGTTGTTATCCTTTGTGTTTCGATTAGCTTTGTTTTGTTTTTTTTAAGTGGCTGAAAAAATGCGTTGATGGTCAAGTTCTGAACAAACCACCATGATAAACAGTGACACGAGGAACGTTTACTGCCTTTGAAAAAGACGAACATCATTCTCACTAGCTAAGCTCTGGGGCAGGTCAGGAATCAGGCTCGGGGGGAACGCAGGCATCTGTAACTGAAATGGGGGGATGGGGCGGGTGGTACCACTCCCCCTCCTCACCCACCCTCCAGGACCTACAGAAGACTTCGTACTGGCAAAAGGCACAAGGGAAGTCAAGGTTAGACCAATTCTTTTTTTTTTCCCCCGAATACCCATTTTTAAAAATTGAGGTAAAATTCACATAACATAAAATGAACACGTTAAAGTGTGCAATTAAACATGTTACATAAACATGTTAAACAATAAACATGTTAAAGTGGCATTTAGTAGATTCACAAGATTTTGCAGGCCTCACCTCTATCTAGTTCCAAGACATTCTCATCATCTCAGAAGGAAACTTCATAGCTATTAAGCAGTAACAACCCAATTTCCCCTCCCCAAACCCTGGCAAACACTAATATGCTCTTCATCCCTGTGGATTTACCTATTTACCTACGGATATTTCATATAAATGGAATTACAATATGTGACCTTTTATGCCTGGCTTCTTTCACTTAGCATCATGCTTTTGAGGTTCATCTATGCTGTAGCACACAGCAGCACTTTGTTCCTTTTTATGACTGAATAATATTCCATTGTGTGGATATGTTTGTTCTTGTTCATCCATTCATCCATTGATAGATATTTGGGTTGTCTCCACCTTTTGGCTATTGTAAATAGTGCTGTCAGGAACATCTGTGTATAAGCTTTTGTTTGAATACCTGTTTTCTCTTCTTTGGGGTCTATACATAGGCGTGGAGTGGTTGGGACACATGGTAATTCTATGATTAACTGTCTAAGGAGCTGCCAAACTGTTTTCCACACCATTTTACATTTCTACAAACACTGTACGAGGGTTGCAAGTTCTCCATATCCTCCCCTCCTCACTTGTAGTTTTGTGTGGTTTTGTTTAAATGATACCATCCTAGTGGGTCTGAACGGTACCTCATTGTGGTCTGATCTGCGTTTTCCTAGTGACTAATGTTACGCATATTTTCATATGCTTATTGGCAATTTGTGTATCTTTTTTGGAGAAATGTCTATTCAAGTCCTCTGCCTGTAAGACCAATTCTTGGCACCACTACGCCCACCGGACAAGATGCACAGGAGACGAGGCAGGGTGGGCTCCGTAAGACAGTCACGTATCCTACTAGGGAAAACCAGACCCGTTGCTGAATCACACGTTCATCGGGCATCCACCGCCACTGCCTATCCAGCAACCACCCTCCCTGCCGCTGTCTTCCTCTGGGGACGGTCATCCCGCCTCTTCCATCGGCAACGCCACAGCGACACCATTTGACCACGATGGGCAGGTCTGCCTGCGACAAGCCCCCTCCTCACTCTCCCTCCTGGCCCCAGAGACTGAGCCGCCAGGCTGACAATCCTACATCTGTCTACACTCACCTCTGATATTTTTAACTTGGCTCTGGGTAACTGAATCAAAGTCAATCTCCATCAGAGACCTCAGGAAGTTGGGGTCGGACATCATGCCTTTGGCGGTTTTCCAGTTGAGATCTTTGTACCCCTTCATGATGAGGATGCATTCACAGACCGTCTGCACCTGCTTCGGGGGCTTAGCAAATGACCTGGGGAGAAACGGATGCACGCGTGGATCAGACGCAGGACCTGGCCTGAAGGAGAGTTCCGGAAAGATGGTGAGTCGTTTCTCGGATGCGATACTGCGTGGAAACAACGGAAGCCACGTCCCAACACCGACTTGCGCTCCTGGGGGTGGGCTTCTCCAAGGGCAGGGACTGGGTCTCATCCATCATGTGCCAGATCGGACTCCTGGAATCGGACTGGGCGCCAGGAACACAGCAGGGTGTCATTCAGTGCAAACCCGGGCCACCCCTGAATCAGCAGCTCAGGGTGGAGCCTGAGAACCTGTGTTTTTAGTGACACCCTGGGGTGACTGCTCAGACACTAGGTGGTAGCCACTGTCATTATTGTCATTATCATCATCATCCTATTTTCCACTTACGAGGTAAAGAAACAGCGCTCAAGTGTTGGGATGGCCTGCCTGTGTCCACATAGCCCATCCCGCACCCTGGCATCCTTCAGGCTATGGAAGCTCTTGTCTCTGTCTTTGATGAAGCTAGACCATCACTCTGCTGCTCCAACACTCGGATGTCCAGCACCCTCGACCCTCCGGAGAACTGGAAACCCAAAAGGATCAGGAGACGGAAAGGCTGCATCGGCGTAAAGACCCGAGAAGGAACGAGTCGCACACTGACTGTACCCAGTGGGCCCGCTTGGCTGGCTACCAGCGCCGGGCAAAGTCTATAAACGCCATAAAAGCCGTGGAGACAGAAGAACAAGGAAAACAATGAAGAAAAAGCAAAGGAAAGGAAGGCAAAGGAAGAGCCCCTGGAGGGCAGGGAGCAACCTGGGGAGAGGCCAGAGTGCCCCCGAGGGAGACACAGAGAGAGAACAACCTGACCCGCCCAGCAGTGTGGAGGCTCTGAACCCAGCAACCCCCAGACCCCTCCTGACCCCTCCTGACCCCTCCTGACCCCTCCTGACCCCGGGACCCCCACCCACTGCCTGAGGAGCCACACAGCTTAGGGACGAGCCAGGGCAATGACTCCAGCACAAAGCCCGACGATTAAAGTAATGGTCCTGAGTCACCAGGGAAAGGTTCAATTATGCGGCGTTAGGCGCTTACGAAAGCAGGCGATGCTGTCAACTGTTTTTAAAAGGTTCCCTTCAGGGCTCATGAAGGTCAGGCCCCGGCCACTGCTCCCTGAATAATCCGAGGAGGAGGGATTATTATTATTATTATTATTATTATTATTATTATTATTATTATTATCATCAGTGAGATGTTTTCAGACACAAGTCAGAAAAAGCCTCGGGGTGGCGTCCTGAGCCCTCCGGAAAGTTAGGAACGGTCCGGGGTTCTCAGCTTTCCCATCTATCAAATGGGGAAGCGGAACCGGAACCTTTCAGCTCCCAAAGCCTTTGAGTGAAGTTCTCTGTTACCAGTTTACAAACCATGCCCAGGAACCTCGTTTATCCAGAACACAGTGTTGTGGTGCCAGATAACCGAGGGGTTCGAAGAAGTAAGGTTACAAGTCTGAGAAATGAAAGCGTTTCTGTTTCATTTGATTCCTTTCTTCTATCACAAAAGAAACTCAGGGGGGGTACTTCCCGGGTGGTCCAGTGGGTAAGACTCCACGCTCCCACTGCAGGGGGCCCAGGTCCGATCCTTGGTCTGGGAACTAGATCCTGCATGCCACAGCTAAGAGCCCGCATGCCGCAACTAAGACCCAGCGCAGCCTAAATAAATAAATAAATAATTTTTAAAAAGAAAAGAAAAGAAACTCAGGGAGAGAGAGACAGACAGACAGAGGTGACGCCATGCTGCCTTCCCTGGAGGAGAATACCCATCACAAGCCCCACTCCCCAGCCCCTCACTCTACCCCAGACACTCTGACCGTCTCTGCTTTTCCCCCGAGTCAAGCCCCTTCCAGCCCCGCTCCAGTCTCCATCCCACGTCTCAGTTTAAATGTCACTTCCTGGGGGTCATCTTCCCTGACTACCCACCCCCCAGACTAGTTCAGGTCCCCCATTATCCACAGTCATAGCAACAAAGACCCTCCCTTCCTGACCTCCTCCTGGGTAATTTTACTGTACACATGAGATTCCCATGTGCACACCCGTGCCTCCCCCAGACCATCGGCTCCATGCGGTGAAGACCCCCTGCCTGGCCCATTGTCTCTCAGCACCAGTGCCAGCATAGGGTGGGCGGGCGGTAGGCACCCAATGATACTGAATGAAGGAAAGGAAGAAAAGTAAAATTGCAGGCCAGTAACAAAGGGAGCCTTTTATACTCCAGAGAAACATCCACCGCTAATCTTCATTACTGCTAATCTTCCTGCCTTAACACTTAATGATTTCTGCAAAGGGGATTGAGCATTAAAGAAAGGAAGTGTTATTTAAAGAATTAAAGGATTATAAAATTGTCAAGACCTAAATGCTGGCTCATCACTCTTAACATCCAAACGGCCTAAACAAAGCCAGACTCTAGTCATCTGGATCCAAACTCATTAAACCCAAAGAAAAATCCCAAAGAGATCAAAGATTTAAATGTAAACACTATAAAAGTATTAAACTATAAAAGTACAGGATGAAACCACGGGGAAATTATTTTACAATCTTCCAGTTGCAAGGCCTTTTAAGTATGAGGTAATAGCGAAAGCCACAAAATAAAATATTGCTGAAATCTACCACATAAAACTAAAAATTTATACACGGCAAACACAAACACACACAAAAACCTCCTAAATAAAGTCAAATGGCTGACGACAAACTGGGAAAACTATTTGCAACTCACATCATGGATAAAAAGCTAGTCTCCCCATTAAATAAAAAGCCCATGGAAATGGATTAAAAAAAAAAAAGCAACAGTAACAATAATCCAAAAGATAAATGGGCAAAGCACATAAACAATTCACAGAAAATGAAATACACAGGACTCTTACACACATCTTTCACATATGAAAAAAAGGCCAACCTCACTCATCAAAAGGGAAATGCACATTACAACTACACAAATACCATTTTCCATCTATAAAATAAGCAAACATCCAAGTGTTTAGTAGCGCCCTCTGTTGGTAAGGCCATGAAAAAGCAGGTACTCGCATGTATTGCCAGTGGGAGTGTAAATCCGTTCCATACCTACGGGTGGGCATTAGGCAACAGCTATAGACGTTATAAACACACACACCTTGGAACCCAGCAATTCCACTTCTGAAAATGTATCCTTCCAATGGACTTGTGCATAGTGAAGTAAGGCAGGGTTATTCTTTGCCACACTGTTTGTAAAGGCAAAAGACTGGAAATAAGCTAAAAATTCATAAATTGAGGCTGATTAAATAAATGATGGTACAGCCATCCAATGGGCTATGATGAGCTATTTTTAAATATTGAGGAAGTTCTCATATAACAACATGCAAAAGATCTCCAAGGTCTCGAGCAAAAAAACCAAGATGCAGAAAAATATGTATAGTATATTACCAATTATATTTTAAAAGGAAAGAAAAAAGGCTACAGAAGTATCCCTTGTTCTACAACCCTTAGAGTCCAACGTCGGGAACTGAAGAGACACTTGTATATCTGGTTGCCTTGAACATGCACAAAAGCTCTCTGAATGGATATGTAAGAAATGAATGGCAACAGTTACCTGTCGTGTGGTGAGGGGAACTAAGCTGATGGCGGACAGATGAGAGGGGGCTTTTCATAGCACATCATTCTGATGTTGGAACCATGACCCTAGCTAATGTTTACATGGCACTGACTCTGTGCTCAACCCAATTCTGAGAGCTCTTTACGTAATAGCTCACTGGATCCTCATAACAACCCCGATGCCATGGGGACAATTATTATCATCCACATTTTACAAACAAGGAAACTGCAGCACAGAGAGGTTAGGCGACTTGCCGAAGGTCACACAGCCAGTAAGAAGCAAAGCCATGCATCAACATATTACCTGTTCCAATAATTACATTTTAAAAAATTACTCCTTTTGGGCCATAGGCCACTTTCATTTTCTCGGGGGTGATGCAGGCACCCCATCTAACTGCAGGGGACACATATCAAACTCTCCATGTGGTCCCATGGAAATCCACTCTTGGATTAAATAAATACTCCTTCCAAATAAATACTCAAAAATCCTTCCCAACTCTCTGCTCTCAGAATGTTTTTATGCTGCTGACCTGGGAGTAGTGCCCCAAATCTGTATAACCAGTGGTTGGATGTTTCCCTTGGAAATGTGCATGTTGAGGGTCTCTCCCACAACTCAGTCTAAACTTCCAGCGCGTGCTACTGCAGTTTTAAAACGTCCATTCTTACACCTTCATTGCAATCACACTGCAAAGCTCTGAAATCATGACCTCTTGCTAACAGCAGCAGCAGCTCTGGATGACCCCCCAGGAGTTACTCGGGCCCCCTGCCCTGGAACTGGCTGAACGTTCTGTTCAAATCCACATGTTTCACAAATGAGCCAATAGCCAGAGCACAACCTTGGACAAGGGATGTTGCTCGGCCCTTAGCAAAAGAGATGAGCTCAGAGAAGCAGCACCATCCCGCCAGGAACACAAAACGCAGGGTCAGCTTCCAGCCTGGAGACAGGAGTCTCTCTCACAGGAGACCCGACTGTGGGACCAGAAGGATGGAACCCCTTCTGAAGATGAGGCCGAGACGGGGAGTGAGGAGAGAGCCGAGGCTCCTAATGCAGGGACACGCGTGGGGGGCCTGGCAGCACGATGACGGGGCAGGGGGTGGTGGTGGAGGGTGCAGACGGGACACCGTTTCTTCCTGGCTTCACTAGCGGTGCTAAACTTACCAGCGAGATCCACGAACGGTGCCCTGGGGGGACCACGCCCCGCGGGGGGAGGGGAGAAAGCGCCACACCAGACCCCTCTTCTGGACAGCAAATGGGCCCTCTGGCTGCGGGGGATGGAGTCATTTTACAGACTGATGTGCAGAATGTCTGGGGCCACAATAAAGACCCACTCTCCCAGGACTTCCCTGGCGGTCCAGTGGTTAGGGCTCAGCGCTTTCACTGCCGGGGCCCAGGTTTAACCCCTGGTCAGGGAACTAAGATCCCACAAGCCGCACGGTAGGGCAAAAAACCAAAACCAACCAAACAAACAAACAGAAAACACTACTCTCCCCACCTGTGAAAGGCCATCATTTGGCTAGAAATGGATGAGGGCATCTCCCATCCGCTCTCAGCCTGCGGCACACCTTGCCTGCATCCAGGGCCCTGCCTCTTTTAGGGCAGACGCTCCTCTGTCCTTCCCGTAAAAAGGACTGACTTACAAGGCTCCAGCTCTCCCACCAGCCCCTCCGGGAACCCAGTCTCCTCCTGTGAGTCGGCCGGGGTTCAAGGCCAGTGCGCCATGGTGCCAACTGGCTGGGAGGCCCGAGGCGAGCCAGCTCACCTCCCTGGGCTCCGCGTCCCTCGTCTGCACGTGAAGACGGTAACAACCCCCACCACGGAAAGCGCCTGGCACAGCGGCCGGCCCAGAAATGCCGAACAACCACGACTATCTCATCATCACTGTCAGGAGTGACGCTGGTGGCCAAGCACGCTGGGAGAGCGCCAGCCGTTACCTGATCTCGGTCACATCTGACTTGTCCAGTTTCTGCAGCTCCAGCTTGGCGGCCTCCAGGATGGGCATGACCTCGGCCAGGGCTGTCTCAGCCTCAGTCTTCTCCGCCGCGATGACCTTGTTTTGCTCCTCCATCTCCACGGCTTTTTCCTCCACCAGCTTCTTCTTTTCCTCCGCTATGGGGGGGAGGGGGAGGTCAGCGAAGCCCCTGGGGCATGGGGAGGATGGACCACCACTCCTGAGCCAAAGCAGCGCAGCCCTCAAAGGTGGGCGCTGGGCGGAGGGGGCTGAATGAGCTTCGGCCAATATGGCGGCCTTGGGCGTTCGCACTGGGACAGATGTCCTCACGGCGCCTGGGGTCCCCAACACAGGGACAGCTGCTGCGACTCTGACCCTCCTTGACTGGCCCACCTGTGTCCCCCTCCCCCCGCCCCACTCCATCCCACAAGACAGCCTCCAGCCCTGCTTGGCCAGTGTTAGCTGAGGATACCAGAGCTGCCCTCCCTGTTTTTCTGGCTCACTGACATCTCTCTGGCTCTTCATCAGCTTTTCCTACATTCATTCAGCCCAGCTCAAAAGCCATCCTCCCCTGAGGTCACTCTCAGTCTCATCACTCTGTTTATTTGCTTCATGACAGTAATCACAATCTGAAATTTCATCTGATCATTGGCTTGTTGATCAGCCCCACTCACTAGAACGTAAGCATCTCCCCGAGGGCTGTGACCCCAGCGTTTAGAACAAAGCTTGGCTCGTAGTAGGTGTACTGGCTTGAATAGTGTCCCCCTCAAAATTCATGGCCACCCAGAACCTCAGAAAGTCACCTTATTTGGAAAGAGAGTCTCTGTAGATGTAATTAGTTAACATGAGGTCATACTGGGTTAGGGTAGGTCCTAAATCCAATGACTGTGTCCTTATAAGAAGGCCATGTGAAGACATAGAGGGGGAAAGGTCACGTGACAATGGAGGGGCCGAGATGGGAGGGATGCGTCTACAAGCCAAGGAACGCCCAGGAATGCGGGCCGCCATCAGAAGCTGGGAGAGGCCAGGAAGGATCCTCCCCTAGAGCCTTTGGAAGGAGCAGGGCCCTGCCAAGACCTTCATTTCAGACTTCTATCCTCCAGAACCGTGAGAGAATAAATAAACGCCTGTTGTTTTAAGCCACGCAGTTTGTGGTGCTTTGTTACGGCAGCCCTAGGAAACGAACACAGTAGGTATTCAATAAACGTATGCTGAATTCAGCAGTCTCTCCCTGATGGGGCGTTCTCTCGGGACTCAGCCTCACAAGTCAACAAGCAAGCGTTCAGGTTGGCCGGTTCAAAATGTGGACTCCAGAAGAACGTCTGATTGATCCAGCCAGGGCTGGAACAAGCCCAACCCGACAGCCCAGACTGCGGGTCAGGAGCGGACAGGGTGCCAAAGCCAAGTTGGGGTGCTGTGACCAGAGTAATGAAAAATGGGTCCTGTGGATAGGGCCTGACACGATATAGCTGGAACTGAACTGAACCAAGGTCGTATGCAGAAGCGACACAAACATGGGCTGGGAAGAGAATACCCAGAGGCAGGAAGGTTGAGTGGCTTCTGCAGAAATCTGAGGACGAGCTGGGGAGGACGCATCAGAACACGGGATTCTGAGAGGCGACAGGAACGGGAGCCCCAAGACCCAGGGAGAAGGGTTAGGGGCCGTGGCAGAGCTGCAGCTTCGGAGCTGTCCTGTGTGAGAGTCGTGTAAAGGAAGCCAGTTCCAGGACTTCCCTGGCACTCCAGTGGTTAAGACTCCGCACTCCCAATGCCGGGGGCCTGGGTTCGATCCCTGGTCAGGGAACTAGATCCTGCACGCATGCCACAACTAAAAAAAAATCCCACATGCCGCAACAAAGATCCCCTGTGCCGCAACTAAGACCCGGCGCAGCCAAATAAATAAATAAATAAAAAGAAAGCCAATTCCTTAGAGCAGGAGGGAAGCAGACCAAGAGCAGCCGCCAGGCCAGGAAGATCAGGTGAGGGGCCCAAGAAAGAACCCGGAAACAGGTTCACATTAGAACCAAGAAAGTCCCAAGTGAATGATGCTCAGGCCAAGGTCATTTAAACCGACCCAGTTCACTAGCTCATTGAGGGTAAAGAGATGACTCTTCCTCATCCTGGCAAATCGTCAAGCTACCAGCTGTGGGTCCTGCCTATGGTAACGTCTTAGTGCCTATTATAGGGGGCTTGACGCCAACTCAGAAAAAAATAGCAATGGGAGGGTCAAAAGATGCCAGTTCCAAGACGGGAATAAAGACACAGACCTACTAGAGAATGGACTTGAGGATATGGGGAGGGGGAAGGGTAAGATGTGACAGGGTGAGAGAGTGGCATGGACATATATACACTACCAAACGTAAAACAGATAGCTAGTGGGAAGCAGCCTCATACCACAGGGAGATCAGCTCGGTGCTTTGTGACCACCTAGAGGGGTAGGATAGGGAGGGTGGAAGGGAGACACAAGAGGGAGGGGATATGGGGATATATGTATGCATATAGCTGACTCACTTTGTTATACAGCAGAAACCAACACACCATTGTAAAGCAATTATACTCCAATAAAGATGTTAAAAAAAAAAAAAAAGATGCCAGTTCCTACAAGTGGCTTCCCAGGGATGTCCCCCAGTGGAGCCCTGTCCTGTTTTGGGGTTTTTTTGGCGGGGTGGGGCGTGGGGTGTCCCGACCCCCAGAGTTGGACCCGCACTCACCTGTGGCCGTGTTGGTGGCGATCTCCTCCAGCAGGGCCTCGCAGGCAGCCGACTTCTCCGCCAGCGCGATCTTCTGCTCGGCAAGCTTCTGGTTCAGCTCGTCCAGCTGGACGGTGGCCTCCTTCAGCTTGTCCAGCCCCCCCTCCAGACGCTTGCACTGAGCTGAGGAAAGGGAACACAGGTATTCACCCTCTGGGGGCGCTGTTCCCAACACACCCAGACAAGCGTTCCAGTGCAATTCGTCTACGTTGGGCTCACCGGAAAAAAAAAAAAAAATCATTTTCATGAGATGTCAAGCATCTATCAGTACCTCCATTGCCGTGTGGGGATGGCATCTTCCAAAATGAATGTATTTCTGAAAATAACCATTTGTTTGGCCAACAACCAGAGCCAGAGCATTTTAAAAAAACATTTTCCAACAGAGCACGTTGCTCTCATCAAATAGTATCTCTAATGCAATGAAAATTTAGGGCTAAAAAAGTGCATGGCCCAGCACAGAAAAACAAAAACAAAAGCATGCCAGGGTCCTGCCCACACAGACGAATCACTCTGAAATGCAAAATCCAAAATGTGCTTTGCTTTGCCTCAATCCTGAGTATGCCCAATCTTGCTAAGAAACGTCTGATTAAGGAAAAGATCAGCAGTTGGATCTTTATTCATAAGTAATAACAATTCCTGTTAACCGTCCCATTCCCGAGTCTTACCTATATTATACTGAGTTTTCTCATCCAGTAATTTCAAATACGTGTTAATAAAATCCAGGTAGTTCTTGGGAGTTACATAGTTGCTGCGCCTCAGTTTCTGTAGAAATTGTTTACTGAATTCACCCACGGATTCGTGGACCAAAACAACATGTTCTACCAGATCTTCCATATTTTCTACTGGGATCAGTGGATTAGTCCCTGAAGAGGAAGGAATGGAAAAGGGTGGCTCATAAAGAAAGGAAAGGAGCAGTTCCTCAAAAAGTTAAACATGGAATTCCCATGTGACCCAACCATTCCACTCCTAAGTTTGTACCCAAAAGAACTGAAAAATGGACACAAGGAGATTCTTGGACGCCCATGTTCATAGCAGCACTATTCACAGTAGCCAAAAGTGGGAACCATATCCAAGTGCCCATCAACAGATGGATGGATAAACAAAATATGTTCTGTCCATAAATGGAATATTATTCAGCCTTAAACAAGAAGGAAATTCTGACACACGCCACAACATGAATAAACCTGGAAAACACGCTAAGTAAAAGAAGCTATACACAAAAGGACAAATGTTTCATGATTTGACTTACATGAAATATCCAGATTTGGCAAATTCGTAGAGACAGAAAGTATATTGGAGGTTACCAGGGGTTGGGGGCAGGTCTGGGAGGACAAGCAGTGAGTGTTCAGTGGGGACAGAGTTCCAGTTTTAAAGATGAAAAAGGTTCTGGAGATGGATGGTGGTAGCAGTTGCACAACATTGTGAATGTAATTAGTGTAACCGAGCACACTTAAAATGGTTAAAAATTGTTAAAATGGCAAATTTTATATTATATACATTTTACCACAATAAAATACGATATAAAAATGTTTTAATAGAAAAGAGCAGTTATCACTTGTCAGTGGCTTTTCTGGACCACAATACTGATCCACACTCTGGCAATTTCTCTAAGAACACAGAAAGCCAATTCTCTGTCCCTACTGGTAGGAAGGCTAAGACAGTGTGGTAGGAGGGGCTTGAGATTCCAGGAGAGAAATTTGCTCAGTGCCCCTGCTATATCCCCTGTACCCAGCACATATTGGGCACAAGGTAGGTCTTCCTGTAAGTCTGATGAAAGAATTAATAATCACTCCCGGTGCCAAAACCACATCACTTGGATTATCTCACAGATTGCAAAATACTTTCACCTCAAAGCAGAAAATGAAGGAAGTATGACCAAAAGCATGCATTCATCCAGATTCTGCATATTTGATCTTGAATTATACCAGGGATTAGCAAACCACAGCCATGGGCCAATTTAACAGCATGCATGAAAAGCTTTGCCTCACAAATGTCCATACTTATGGGTACAGTCATCCCAATTCCAGGGATATAACCTAAGGAAAAAAATTCTGAGCAAACTCCATGCAGCATTATTTATGATACTGAATCACTGAATACTGAAAGCAAAGCTAAGTGCTAATGCACGGAGGTGGCTAACAAGCCTATGAAAGCTAAGGCACATCTATGTCAGGATTGGCAACCTACAGCCTGCAGGACAAATCCGGCCTACCACCTGTTTTTGTAAATAAAGTTTTATTGGCACACAGCCATGCCCGTTCATTTACATATTGTCTAGGGCTGCCTTCCTGATGCGATGGTGGAATTGAGTAGTTGCAACAGAGACCATATGACCTGCAAAGCTGAAAATGTTTATCATCTGGTCATTTACAGAAAAAGTTTGCTGATCCCTGAGTTATATCATCAGGAAAGAGTCAATCTCTTAGCCCCCTTCCCCAAAAGACTGCAATCTGCCTATCAAGTGGGACTAGTTATTTATTTATTGAATACATATTTATAAGGCTGATGCTATTTACAAGGTCACCCAGTGTCATAAATCTGCTCAAGTTAGGTCCAGATAAAAAGTTTTTCCCTGAGGATAAATTGACTTGCTTTCTTATTTTGAAGATTAAAATTAATAATCAAGGCCTCAGGGCTTGGAAACTGTAGAGCAAAATCAGCCCTGATGGATAATCAGTTTACCGAAAGGTCCTTCAGGCATCCCTGGGGTCAGGGATCAGCACACTTTTTCTGTAAAGAGCCAAACAGTAAATATTTAGGCTGTGTGGGCCGTAGAGTCTCTGGCAATTACTCAGCTTTGTGGTTGTAGCATAAAAGCAGCCACAGACAGTATGTTTATTACGTGTGTTCCAATAAAACTGCATTTACCAAGACAAGCGGTGGGCTGAATTTGGCCTTCAGGCCAGGGTTTGCTGACCCCTACTTTGGATGATACCTAATCAATTTTTATCCTACGTTGTCCTTGTAAATCCCCCGAAATCTCTTTGGACTAAAACACAATATAAATCAAAACACACTAACAAACTAAAACACCATTCACGGCCATGGGGGTTAATGGTGACAGAATTTACTGGACCAAAATTCAGAGTCAGAAAAAGGATAACAAATTGCTTTGTTATACTGTCAACATGGTCCCCACATTAGCTGTCACTTACCTAAAAATGACTTAGCCACTGCACGTAGAGCTTGGGAAGGCCAGGGCATGAACCAGTCGATACCAGTGTTATTTACTAGACCTTGAATAGGAAGAGAAACAAAAGAGATGATCGCTCTGCAACTCCGAGATGCTCGAGAACACGGATGCCGTCTTTGGTACCCAACACATTGGTGAACGAGCTGGGCGGGTCCAAAAATAATGATCAAGGGACTTCCCTGGCGGTCCAGTGGTTAGGACTCCGCGCTTCCAATGCAGGGGGCACAGGCTCGACCCCTGGTCGGGGAACTAAGATCCCGCATGCCGCGCAGCCTGGCCAAAAATTTTAAAAAATAAGTAAATAAACAAAAATAATGATCAAAAGCAGGGTTTCTCAACCCCAGCACTACCGACACTTGGCCGGATAATCCTGTCTGGTGGGGCTGTCTGTGCACTGTGGCATGCTTGGCAGCCCCCTGGCCTCTATCAACTAGATACCAGTTGGATACGTGGCCGCCCCCCACCAGAGTTGTGACAACCAACAATGTCTCCAGGCATTGACAAATGTCCCCTGGGGGAGCAAAACGGCCTCCCTCTGTTCTCGGGGCAGGTACTGCACCTTCCATGAGGCTGCCAGAATCTTCCCAGATGGAAGGGCGCGGAGAGCTACATTGCACTCGCTATGGGCCTTGCACCTGGGACCGTGAGCATTTCCTCGTGTCAGAAGGATAACAGCCACCCAGCGGCAACACAAGAGCCTGCTGGCAGATGTGAGGGGCTGCTCGGGGCTCATCCGACACGGCAGGGCCCACATTTCAACCTAATGACCATGGCATGGGTCACTTTGCTGGTGGAACCTCACATGTCATTCCCTCCCTAAGGCACGCACCCTGCTGAAGGGGGAAAACGGATTTGCTGGCTCTGCTCAAGGGCACCTGGGAAATTTCTGCAGCGGGTCCTCAGGGTGTCCCCCACCGGCGACATGCCCAGGACGACGTGCAGGTTATTTGCACTCTTGTTCACGAAGTACTGCCACACGGACTCCTTGGCCGGGCCCATCCCTTGCTTCAAAGCCTCTTGTCCAATCTGACTGAGGATAGACTCCTTTTCCTCTTCTGGGAAAAGCGCGGGCACGATTCCTAGAAAACAAAGGCCAGGATTTTGTTTAAGTTCCAGGGTTATTATCTCTCGAGGCACTGAAATGGCAGGAAGCACAGCGTCACGAAAGAGCAGTAGATGCCGAGTCCAGAGAGCAGGGCTTGGGTCCCAACTCTGAGACCCAAGTCTCACTTGCCGTGTGTGTAATTCCCTTTGAGCCTCAATCTCCTCATCTGTGAAATGGAAATAACAAATGCCTCCTGCTTACCTGGGCGGGTTACCGTGAGCATCAGAGCAGGGGTTCTCATCTGGGGACAACTCTGCCCATCCCAAGGGACATTTGGCAACGTCTGAAGACATTTTTGGTTGTCCCAACATGTGTGTGTGTGTTGCTGTGTGTGTGTGTCACAGGGAGTGGTACTAATGGCATCTGGCGGGTAGAGGCCAGGGATGCTACTAAACATCCCATAATACCCAGGACAGCCTCCACAACAGAGAATGATCCCACCCCTAATGTCACCAGTGCCAAGGAGGAGAGGCAAAGCCTTCATTCTGCAGCAAAGCATAAGAGCTTCAGAGCTATTTGCCCTCGATCCTTTGGGGTACTATTAAATGGACCCACCGGACCCTACTCAGTCTTCATAGAAAATACACCCCGAGCCCTGCAGTGGGGTTGACAGATAGAGAACAGGGCTGACATTTACATCCCGGATTACAAGTTTGTGACCCATGTATGAAAAGTCCGCTGCCAACCCAAGGACACGTGTGCTAAATGCCACGTCAATAGCCTAGATAGTAGGTGCCCCAGGCATTCAGGAGACAGGAAACTGGCACCGTCGAGGAGGCTTCTTGGAGGAGGGTGACCCTGCAAGGCGCTAGAGCTAAAACTGGGGGGAAAGTTTCCCTGGTGCTGGACTGGAAAGTGGAGTTCTGTTGTTTTTGCCCCCAGCCCCCATGCATTCCCCCCTTTCCTGTCATAGGTCTCTCTTTTCCTTTGGAGGATCACTTCTCATCCATTCTAAGTCTGGATGTGGTTTTGGGTAGTCATGACACTACCCCAGGCCTGACCAATCAGAACCCTGCATGACCCCGGCCAAAGTCATTGGCTCAGGGATGGGCATGTGATCTGAGCCAGCCAATGAGAGCCCTGCCAGGCACTTTGGCCACAACTCCTGGGAAAGAGAAACCCTCATTCACTGGGCTAAGAAAGGAGGATGCAAGTCTGCAGCTTCTAGTGCCATTTTTAAAAACTACTTTGGGAAAACCCAAGAATGCAAATAAAAGAAAAACAGTAAAGCCAAGAGCGAGGGAGAGACCAGTTCCTGATGATTTCATTTGAGCACCTGAATCCAACCTGGACTTTTTCAGTTCCAAGAATCAATACCATCTCCTTCATTTCTCCCTAATTTTACGTAAGCTTGTTTGGGTTGAGCTCCTGTCACTTGCAACCATGGAGGCTGATAAAGAGACGGAGAGAGGGAGTGTGCCAGGCATGGGCAAGATGCAGAGGCAGGATGCAAAGAGCAGACCTGGAAAATGAGAGGAGAAAGGCGGCCAGGCTGCAGAGACAGGAGAAGTCAGTCCACGGAGACCCGGAGCAAAGAAAGAACAAGTGCAATGCGCAGAGAGTGGTATCTTAGGAGGAACAGCAATACGGAGATGTCTGCAAAAAGTCAAGGTCAGACACAACAAGGGTCTGGCTTAGATGGTAAAGGGAACACAAGGGAAGGGACAGGCTTTAGAGACAAAAAAGCATTCGCAAATGTGGGAGAGGCTAAGAGTCGACACACTCCAAGGTTTAGACCTGATGAGAGTTATGGAATAACTAAATACATGGAGACGGGCAGGGGAGAGCCCCCCTCAGGACGAGAAACAGCCAGATTCTGGCTAGTTGGGCTTTGGGGGTTTTGCTGGGTTTTTTGGGGTTTTTTTGTTGTTCACTATTTGTACCATTTCAAATTAGTACAAAACATTTTTATTAAGTATCAGATGGGTTCCCTGAGAAAAGAGCTAACACAGCAGGCCCGAGGCTGCTCCCCTTACAAAAGCCTGCTTTGTGTTGGCCCTTGGCTGGCTCCTGGGAACTTAGACTCCACGAGGGTTCCTACCACCATTCACCAATCAGAGGGGCTTACCATGCCTGAGCTGGTGGTACAAACTGCGGTTTATGCTGGCCACCTGCTTTCCCCCTGGAAATCCGGAATTTGGTATGTGCCAGGCGGAAGGTGCCTACCTGACCAGCCCCCAGTGAACAGCCTGAGCGCTGAGTCTCTACTGGGTGTCCCTGGTTGAGGATACTTCACACGTGTTGTCACAACTCCTCGCTGGGGGACTGAGTGTGTCCCGTGGGACACCTCAGGGAGGGGGCTCTGGAAGCCTGTGCCTGGTTCCCCCAGACTTTACCCCACGTGCCTTTCCCTGTGCCGATTGTGCTGTGTGCCCTGTTGCTGTAATAAATCACAGCCATGTGGACTCCAAGATATAGAGAGGAACTTGCTCCTGCTTCTCCTCTGAGTTCTCTTGCTCTGGTTCATTCTTCCTCTTTGAATTCAGTCCTGGACTCGCTTTGCTTCTCACACTCTCCCCCGGGATGATTCCATCCATCCCCAAGGTTTTACAAACTACAGGCCCGTGACTCTGAAATTGACATCTCCGCCCGAGGCCCTTCTTCTGAGCATCAGACCCATCTATCCTTGGAAATAGGGTCTTTACAGAAGTAATCAAGTTACAATGAAGTCATTAAGGTAGGTCCTAATCCAATATGACGGGTGTCCTTCTAAAAGGTGGATGTTTGGACAAAGAGAAAGACACAGGGAGAACAACAAGAGAACACGAAGACAGAGATTGGGGTGATGCATCTACGAGGCAAAGAATGTCAAAGATGGGCAGCAAACTACCAGAAGCCAGGAGAGAAGCGTGGGACAGATTCTCCCTCAAAGCCCTCAGAAGGAACCAGCCATGCCGACGCCCTGATCTCGGACTCCTGGCCTCCAGGACCGTGAGACAATAGACGTTTGCTGTCTAAGCCACCCCTCTTGT
Organism: Balaenoptera acutorostrata; assembly: GCF_949987535.1. Classification (NCBI taxonomy): domain Eukaryota; kingdom Metazoa; phylum Chordata; class Mammalia; order Artiodactyla; family Balaenopteridae; genus Balaenoptera; species Balaenoptera acutorostrata. The sequence continues at coordinate 87,216,461 of NC_080076.1, read as the reverse complement.
GGTACTCTGTTACAGCAGCCCTCGAAAAAGCAAACACACTACCTAACAGCCCGTAGGTGTAGTGGACTCCATAAGCCCCATATGACACAGGCCCGATCTGGTCTTCCCTCCCCGGTAAACGGAAGCACTCATCACTCACTCAAGCCAGGAACCCGAGAATCACGCTTGATGCTCTCTTCCTCACCTCGTCCGGTCCATCCAAGTCCCATTGGCTCTACCTCCAAAATATCTCGAGAATCCACCAGTTCTCTCCGTTCCCACTGCCCCACCCTCGTCCAAGTCGCCGTCATGTCTCACCTGCCCCTGGGCAGCAGCTCCAAGCTGGCTGCCCTCTCGGGGTCTCATGCATCTCTGATCTAGTTCCCACAGGGCAGCCAGAAGGCTCTTTTAAAAATGGAAATCTGGGGACTTCCCTGGCGGTCCAGTGGTTAAGACTCCTCGCTTCCAAGGCAGGGGGCATGGGTTCAATCCCTGGTCAGGGAACTAAGATCCCACATGCCATGCAGCACGGCCAAAAATAAAATAAAAATAAATAAAAATGTAAATCTGTACCACAGCACTGCACCCGGAATAAAATCCAATCTCCTTTAAATGGCTCACAAGGCCCTGCGCGGTGTGGCCCCTTCACCTGGTTTGCGTCCCGTCCACCAGCTCACCACGCTCCCGCCGTACACACTGTACCCTTGGCCTGTGCTGCACCTACCCACCTGTGAGAGCCTGAATGACGCCTCCTCTGCAGGTAGGAAGTGCTTTAAAAAGGTAACGCTTATCGGACGGCCTCCGCTGAAAGCTGAGCAGCGGAGACCAGCAAACCCCGTGCGAGACCAGCGTCCCGGTACCTGAGGTGAGAATGTTGTTGATGAGCTCCAGGAAACCCTCCTCGGCCATGTGGGCATCCGTGAACAGGAAGATCATCATCTTGTTCTCAATGCCAAGTTTCAGGTAAAGGTTCTTCAGATCTTCCCGGAAATTGCTCTCAGCGTAGCCGCGGCTCAGAAGGATCTCAAACACCTGCCGACACGGAGCACAGCATCCCCGTGAGACCACCGGCCCTAGGGAGGGGACGTCTCCAGGCAGCGCAGCTCGGGCTGAGCCGCCGTCACAGAGGGACCAGCGACAGCAAATCTGGATGACCTGGGCCATTTTCACGAAATACGGCTGAGTGAGAAACGCAGGACACAGAAAACTGACATCCCTTTTTGTCAGACAAACCACAGTGGACGTTCTGTGCGGGCGCACACGTGTGCGAGGTGAGAGCTTATGCAGGGAACAAGGCCTGTCCAGACGGATTATGAATATGGATGCAAAAAGAAGGGTGGGGGTAATGCAAAGGACACCCTCAGTCATTAAAATGAGTCATTTGATGGGAATTCCCTGGCGGTCCAGTGGTTAGGACCTGCTGCTTCCACTGCCATGGCCCAGGTTCCATCCCTGGTCGGGGAACTAAGATCCCGCAAGCCACATGGGGCGGCCAAAAAAACAAAAGAGCCATTTGAGTTACTGGGAGGGAGGGAAGGCAGAGGATGAGCCAAGCAACAGAGGAAATGGGTGTGGGTACAGTCACTGTGGGAGATAAATTGTGGGAAGATGTGTAAAAAAAACCGAATAAGAAGCAATTTAAAAGATCTTAAATTCAAAAATCCTATTACACACAAAATAGATAAAAATGGAAATAAGGACACAAATGTAAGCCAAGTCTTTCCTGTTCAAGCATTTCCTCCGGCTCACATGTGTAAAAGTTTAACTGCGACCAACGGTTTAGAAAAAGCTCAGATTTATGGAAACAGAAAGATCCCTCATTTCCTCCCTCCCCTCTACCTCTAGTCTCTCTCTCACACACACACACACACACACAGCCTCTTTCACACTCACAGGTACTCACACATGCTCACACGCAGCCACTCACACACTTTCACACCCACACATGTTCACACTCACAGTCACTCTCAAACACGCACTCAGTCGACACGCTTCCATGTTCGTGGGCACACACACAGTTGCTCACCCACTTTCACACTCAAAGTCCCTCACACACATTCACACACGGTTACACACACGTGGACACCCGCACACCCTCTCACACAGTCACAGGCACAAACTCAGGGCAACATGGAAGCCCTTCAGCCACATATAACCAGGTCTCCAGTTCTACCTGCCGCCTGCAAACCCGGTTCATCCTCCCCGAGCGTAGCTTTCACTCCGCCCCCTCAGCAGGTCCCGGCACCCCTGGCATGAACAGTTCTCTCTGGTCCCCCTACCCAACTGCCCCTCCACTTCCCAGGACACAGGGACGGCCCAACATATCCCACTCCTCCTCCTCTTCCCCCCGACATCCTCTCTGCCATTCTTCGAGCCCAAGATGCACAAGCACTACCTCAAAGGAAAATGCATCCATTTTTGTTTGTTTGTTTTGTTATTGGTTTTGTTATTTTGGCCGTGCACCATGGCACGTGGGACTTTAGTTCCCCAACCAGGGATCGAACCTGTGCCCCCTGCAGTGGAAGCGCAGAGTCTTAACCACTGGACCGCCAGGGAAGTCCCAAAAATGCATCAGTTTTACCTGGAATAATCAACAGAAAAGTCAACTTGCCAAGAGGGTAACATTATATCCTACAGAAAAATGTAGGAAACAATAGTAAAACAATTACATTTGAATAATGGATGATTTTGATTACATATTTTATCTAATTTTAAAGGTACATCAACCAAGTTAGTTTAGAAATACTTTCAACCAAAGGTTAATATTTGTGAAATACTGCAAGCTAGATTCATTGAATTAACCGTGACTGCTCTTCTATGTACAGAGTTCTCACAAATCAATAAGCATATAAAGAGGCAACTCACGAAAGGGAAAAGACAAATATCTAATAAACGTATAAAAAGATATTCAAACTGCACTATTAATTAAAGAAATAAATTCTCATTTGAACGATAATAGTTTTCACCTGTAACCCTGGCAGATATCAGAATGACAATACCTGGTGTTGGCAGAGTAGGGAGAAAAGGACATTGCTGGTAGCATAAATCAGTTTAATCCTTTGTTGTGGGACTGACTGGTTATTAATGAAGACATTTTTAAAAATAAACCAAATACAGTGAATAATAGAATGACACTGTACCCCCCACCCATCTTTAACATTTGCTAAAAACCCAAAAATCATATTTGCTTCAAAACTATTTTTAACAAAGTTATGGATAAAATTAAAAATCCTTTGCTTCTCCTCTGGTCCTCCATCTCCAGGCTTTTTTTTTTTTTTTTTTTTTGCCACACTGCAAGGCTTGCGGGATCTTAGTTCCCTGACCAGGGATCGAACCCACACCCCAGCAGTGAAAGCACTGAGTCCTAACCACTGGACCGCCAGGGAATTCCCTAGGTCCTTTTTACTCCTGATGCAAGGAGGCAAACTCCACCATGAATTCAGGTCCAACCTTTCTAATGTGAAATCTGGTGCCACGGATCAAAAGTCTTTTAAAAACATATACCCTTAAACCCTCCAATTTCCCAATTTCAAAAGAAAATGTTTGCATGGAAAAAACTGATCGGTGTGCAAAGAACAAGAATGTTCATCACTGCACTGTTTATGATAACAAAACAAGGAAAAGGCTAAATGTCCACCAACAGAGAGGCTTATGTGTGGTACATCTACACAAGGGAACATTGTGCAGTGTTTCAAAGGAAAATGCAAATATATAGCTATTGACTTTAAAAGATGTCAGTGATCTAGAGTTAAATGGAAAAAAACAGATTACAAGAGTTCCATATAGATGTTAATTATATAATGTTGCAAAATTGTAATATTTCTAAACGTCCAACTAAAGAAGAAGTTTTAATTAAAATACTGTACTACACATTCATCGGATTTGGATTCTGAAAGATGTCAAATGACAAGGGACGTTGACATGTTAAGTGGAAAAGGTATATAGTATTTTTATACTCTGAAAAATATAATTTGAAAATAAAATTTTACAAGACCCTCTTAAGAAAAAGTTACATATAACATTAACCCATTGCTAGAAATAAGTTAATATATTTGTAGACTCATAGGAAAATTCTGGAAGGATGTGCACCAAAATGTTACTAGGAACCAACAGTGGTAATCCTTAGGTGATGAGATTACAGATGGTCTTTATTTTCTTTAGATGTCCCTGCATTTTCCGAATAGCTGCGATGAGGACATATTACGTGTATATAGAGACCAGTGACCCCACAACAACAGTGATCAGTCTGTGATGATGATAAAGATGCTGAGTTCAGTCTGATTCCAGAAGACATGAGAAGACGAATAAGACAGTCTGTGCAAAAGAACACCTTCTAATGCGAGTAGAAGGATTACGGAAACCCAGCAAGAGGTATCCCCTCCAAGAGGATGGATCAAAGGGATCCGGGGTAGGCATCAGGGGTAGCTGAGCGCCTGGTAATGACGGAGGCTGAATAACGACCCTGTTCTGCCCAGGAAGAGCAGGCACACCGGGGCGGGGTGGGGGTGGGGGGTGGTCAAGGCACCTGGGGCTAATTTTCAGCAAAAACAGAGACACTGAGGATAACGCAAGATCCTAGTAATGAACAGGATCAGATACCAGAGAACTAAAGACAGTGTGGGAGGATGAGTTGTGGAGACGACTCCTCTTCAAAATTGATTCTCATTGCACGGTGCACGTCTCCACGGTGATGGGCCAGGCGGGCGAGTTAACCTGTGGGCACTGCAGGACTATCTGTAAGAGCCTAAGGACGGTGTGGAGAAACAGGACCCTTCATACAGTGCTGGGGGAATATAAAATGGTGAGGCCCCTTTGGAAAACAATCTGGCAGTTTCCCAAATGAGTCAACAGAGAATTGCCGTTATGACCCAGCAACTCTGCTCCTAGGTATCCACCCAAGAGAAATGAAAACATATGTCCACACAGAATCTTGTACATGAATGCCTAGAGCAGCGTAGTTCATTGTAGCCAAAAGGTGGAAATAACCCAAATGACTGTCAATAGATGAATGGATAAACGAAACGTGGTCTACCACACAGGGAACATGATTCAGCCACAAAACGGAATGAAGCACTGATACATGGATGAAGCTTGAAAACATTATGCTAAGCGCAAGAAGCTGTCACAAAAGACCACATGCTCTGATTCTATTTGTGTGAAAATCCAGAACAGGAAAGTCGAGAGAGACAGAAAGTAGATTAGTGGTTTCTTAGGGCTGGGGGGCTTGGAAGGACAGGAAGATAGAGGGCAACAGCTAAATGGCTTGGGATTTCTTCTTGGGATGATGAAAATGTTCTAAAATTGACTGTGGTAATGGTTTCACAACCTTTTGAACATATTTTTATAAAACTATTGAATTGTACACCTTAAGTGAATGAATTGTATGGTCTGTGAAATGTATCTCAATAAAACTTTTTTTTTTAAAGATTCTAAGAATGTCCCAGAACCGTGCATGCTGGTTGTGCTGATACATTGCCGACCCTCAATACTGGGTCCATGGAGGTTTAGGGCAACCCCTCCTCTACACGAGCACAGGTCACAGGTCACAGGATTTGCTCATATTTGACTTTCAAACTTGATTTGACATATTCTTCATTCCAAACACAATACAATAGTTAGATGCTTCGAATATTCGGTTAAAATAATATCAACCTCCCCCCCCCCAACAAAAACACTTTATACTCTATGAAAACATCGTGTTATGATCTGCTATAGATAGCTCAAATATTTGCAGGAGCTACTAACTGCGGAAATTGGCATACCAAACCCATTCCTCGGGGGTGGGAGGGGAGCTCGGCTCACCTCATAGCCAGCTGTGAAGGCGGCCAGCCTGGCCAGAGACTGCTTCCCGGAGCCCCCGACCCCGACCAGCAGGGCGTGGCCTCGGTCCAGCCGAATGATGCGGTGCACACGGGTCAGGTGCTCCAAAGCATCGTCAAAGAGAACCAAGCTCATTTTGGTGTTGCTTTCGTTATACTCTTCAAGAATTTCCTGAATTTGAGAAAAAAAAATTTTTCTCTTTAAGAATCACTGGCTTTGGGCTTCCCTGGTGGCGCAGTGGTTGGGTGTCCGCCTGCTAGTGCAGGGGACACGGGTTCGAGCCCTGGTCTGGGAGGATCCCACATGCCGCGGAGCGACTAGGCCCGTGAGCCACAACTGCTGAGCCTGCGCTTCTGGAGCCTGTGCTCTGCAACAAGAGAGGCCGCGACGGTGAGAGGCCCGCGCACCGCGATGAAGAGTGGCCCCTGCTCGCTGCGGCTGGAGAGGGCCCTCGCACAGGGGCGGGGACCCAGCACAGCCAAGAATAAATAAATAAATAAATGTAAAAAAAAAAAAAAAAAAGAATCACTGGCTTTTAAGAGACAGACTCTCTCCTTTTGTGCCAGAGTGATTAAGAACAGAGGAGAGATTTTTCTGAATGTCTATAATTGTTGAAATTATTCAATCATTCAGGTTTAAGAGACTAGCTTTTACGATCAAGATTTCGATCTGCTGGTCTGTGACTGACCAGCAGCAAGCCAATGCTAGTTACAAGGTTCGACTCGTGAATTAAGATGAAGATGAATGTTAGGGGGTCAGATGAGTGGTTCCCAAAGCTGGCTGTGCATCGGAACCCTGGCACCCTTCGTGGGCTTGATGAAGGGAAACGCACAAAGATGGGCCCCAGGGGTCTGTGTGTTGAACAAATTCATCAGACCATTCCCGTGCACCACTGGACATGGACACCACGGGATCAGACACAAGCCCACATTCTGAACCTAGAGACACAGGCACGGGTGTTCTTCCTGCTCCACCTCCTGGGCACCCATGCAACGCGCTCCCGGGAGAGGTGAGCCCTGTCCGCACCTGGAACAAAGCCTTGGCTGCCTCATAGTCCTGAATGTCTTCATAAATGCGCGTTTCCTCTTCGTGCAGAGCCATCCGGAAGTCTCCAAACAGGATGGGGTCCCTCATCACCACCTCCACGTCATCGTTAAAATGTACCGTGACCAAGTTGCTTATGTGCTCTTCAACCTGACAATACAAGACCACTTCAGGAAGCCAAACTCAACACCATAGACGTGCTAAGACTTGTCAGAAAAAGAGTGTATGCTAGGATTATCTGAAGTAATTTGCATTCGATTTTTTTCCCCATTGGCTGCAAGGTACTTAATAATCCACCCTCCTTTACCTGTTGACTTTCATTATTAGTCTCTATTTTCCTGCAGTGTCCCATACAAAAAATACATTGAAAAAAAATACATTGGGTTTTTTTGATTTGTACTTTTTCTTTTCACCCAGAGAAGAATTTTGTGGTTAGAGGGGTTTTTTTTGCATTTGCTGGTACATATTCAATGTACTGACCAGTTGCTTGTCTGTTTCATTGATTAACCGGTCATGGAAGACTCTCAGACACTCGTTCCTCCAGACTCTCACCATCTGGGTCACCGTCTGGAACCTACAGGATGGAAGGGGCAAAACCAGCCACAAAGTTATCTAGAGAAGAGCAGGCTGAATGCTACTATTTTCAGATGGGTACACAGGGTGCAGAAAAGGACAACACTCCCACAGGCTTTTTTTCCCCCCTGGTTTCACATTAATTGAAATTTAATGCAAGCTAACAATTTAAGTGTAAAGACCATAAGGTTGTCATTCATAACTTATCCTACTGCAGGGAAGAAAAAGAACATTGCCTATAAGTGATGTAAATGACCTGAGAACCTGACAGGACTCCTACTTGCTGGAATTTATGAATTTGAAACCAGCAGCAGAGCCACTGGCAGCTCCTTTTTCTAAGAACCAACTCCATCTGACCCCAGTTCTGGGTCTTTTTCTGGTTTCTGGCAAAGAGCTCTCACTCCACCCTAAATACCTAGAGCTGCTCTCTCCGGAACTGCCATTCTGAAACCTTCAAGGGCACCCAAGAGTCAGTGTGGGTACGGGCAAAGTTCCTAATTCGTTTTTCAGTATTTTGTGGATTCATAACACGAATCCACGAAATTGGAGCATCCCTGCAAATCTACATAGATGAAAGTTTACATTAATGTAAATACACAAATACGTCTAGCTTTCATGAGTCAACTTCTAGACCCAGACTAAAATCCCTTCTGTCCTCCGTGCTTAACTTCTCCCAAAGACACATATATTGATAATAGAACCAGTTGGCAACTGGCAACAATTCAGTTGTATGAAGGAAAGGCTCCGCGCGGGCAAATTTCACCTTTAGAACTGAGAACAAATGGTTGTCACAGCAGTCCTACCGCGGGGTTGCACACACCTGTGCACACGGCCACACATCTGCCTCTCTTGGCTCCACCTGCCTTCAACTCAAGGGCTCAAGAGGCATCAGGTCTTAAGCAAGCATTTGACTCTGTTCTTCGTTTGACGTAAACAAAAAGACACTGGGTAATTAGTTGATACATGGATTCACACCACATTCCTTGATAGCTCCTCTGTCTTAAAAGAATAAGAAAACCCATCGTACTGATGGGACACATTTTAGTGAGAGAAAACAAACTCACCGTTCTGGGTTAGTGAGGACAAGACCGTTAAAAATCCGCGAGAGATCTCGAAGGTTAAAGATGTAGTGGAACTTGGATGGGGTGGGCAGTAGATCCTGAACAATGTTTTTGTAAAGTGCCAACGTGCAGGATGTCAGCTTGTCACTTACAGCCACAATGCTCTCATGAAACACCTACAGAATGAAAAGACCCCCCCCCCACAACAAGTATCTATCAGTGAATGAATGGATAAGCAAAATGTGGTCCATCCATACCATGGAATATGATTGGGCCATAAAAAAGAATGAAGCACTGACACCTGCTACACTGATGGATGAACCTTGAAAACATGAAAGAAACCAAACACAGAAGACCACATATTGTATGATTCCATTAATGGGAAATTTCCAGAATAGGAAAATCCATAGACACAGGACGCAGATCAGTGGTTGCCGGGGGCTGAAGGATAGGATGGAATAACTGCTTTTGGGGTGATAAAAATATTCTGGAACTAGACAGTGGCGATAGTTGTACAACATTGTGAATGTACTAAATGCCACTGAACTGTATACTTTAAAGTGGTTTTAATAGCTAATCTTATGTTGCATGAATTTTACCATAATTTTTTGAGAGGAGGTAAGAAACCAATTAAAGAACCAGAGAAACTAATCATCTGATCTGCTTTTGTTTCCCTAGATTTTCACATTAACTGACAAGTCAACGTGATATGAAACCAAAGCCGCAAACCAGCCCTCAGTTTGAGGTTGATTTGACTAGCACAGACCTCACTGTTTTGGAAGCGAATGGCTTAACGCAGGGCATGAACACGCCGGGTGACCACTGATCCCACACCTTTACGTTTCCTGCCTGGCCCTTCGAGACTTTAAGTGTGCAAGCCCGCTTTAGAAGGCAAATGCCGGGATCAGAAGGTCGTTATTTAAATGAACGGGTTCCATTCATGGGGGTCACGTAACTCACAACGATGACAGGAATAACTAGTATCTAGTGAGTATCGGACATGTGCTGGGCACTGTGCCACGCACTTTACATGCGTTTTCTCCTTTCATTCTCCCAAAACCTAGGTGAGGTGGGTACCAGAATTATCTCCCTGTTCCGGAGGAGGATGGGAACTACGGGCTCTCTAGGGACTTGCCCAAGGAGCAGGATGGGGACGGACGTCAGAGCCCAAGTCCTCTAGTTGGTTCACTGCTGTCACTCACGGTGGCCTATGTAACTCAGGGCCACATCGCAACTTCCATGGGCCCCAGGCACTTATGCCTTCATGGGTCCCTTCCTCCATAAAAATACATTATTTATATGTATCTTATTATATATATTATATTCTTTATATTATTATATATATTACATGTTATTTATAGAAATAAAACTATATGTATACATTATTTTATTTAACTATAAGTAAATATATTATCTTACATACATATTATGACTGCCTTGGTATAAAGATGAATATAATCCAGGCTGAATTACATTGATTCCTTTCTTCTGGCTTTGAAAGAAAGGAAAACATGTTCACAGTCTCCTAGAAGCACCGTGGGCTGCGGGCATTGTGTTTGCTGTACCAGATGCGCACATTGCTACCACGTTTCTACCCAACACATGGCCCTCCGGTTTAGACTTCTAATTAAAATCAAATTACCGAGGTATGGCCTTTGAGGATGGAGGAATAAATTAAGTGCAAAGACTCCTCTGAAGGAAATGGAATGTTGAAGACACTGAATAGTGAAATAAATCTCGGGTCGACTTCGTTGCGGCCTCCCCCCGCTTTCCCCATCGCAGCAATCAAGCCAAAGTCTCGGATGCTTTTACAGTTCAGCTCCTTCCCCCGGTCGTACAGGTAGCCTTTTTCCAACAGCAGTTTCAGCAGGGCAATCGGCTGCTGTGTGCCGTATTTGTCCACCTTGATTTTTTTTTTACAGAAAAGGAAGAACAGTGGTATCATAAAGCAGAACTCAGCAACGCCTTTGCTGACCATCTGAACTAAATCTCATCTCTCCCCTCACTCTCTCGGAGCACTCTGGTTTGAGTTTCACTGGGCTTCTCAAAGTTTGCAGTTCTATATATTCATTTGTAATTTTTTAAAAAATCTGTGTCCCTGTCTAGACTGTAAGCTCCCTGAGGGCAGGAACTATATACGTTTTGCTCATCACTTCACAGCACCAGTCCCATAGGAGGTGCTCAATAAATATATCAGTTGGATGGATGGATGGAAAAACAAGTGTGTGGATGGCTGGCTGGATGCAAAGATAGATAGATGCATAGATGGATGGATGCATGCATGGATGCACAGATGCATGGATGGATGGATGGATGGATAGATGTGCGGATGGATGCATGGATGGATGCAGGGATGGATGGATGCGTGGATGGATGCATGGATGGATGGATGGATGGATGGATGGATGGATGGATGTGTGGATGGATGCATGGATGGATGCATGGATGGATGGATGGATGGATGGATGTGCGGATGGATGCATGGATGGATGGATGGATGGATAGATGTGCGGATGGATGCAGGGATGGATGGATGGATGGATAGATGTGCGGATGGATGCAGGGATGGATGGATGGATGGATAGATGTGCGGATGGATGCAGGGATGGATGGATGGATGGATGGATGGATGGATGGATGGATGTGTGGATGGATGCAGGGATGGATCCTGGCTTTGCAAACAGTCCATCTGGAAGATAGATTTTTCAGGGAAAAAATGGTTCTGCAGAAAAGATATAAATCTAAATCCCAGTGCTAAGAAAACTTTGCACCTCTCAGGCTCTGGCCCCAGAAACACATCCATTGTGCAGGCGAAAGTTCCCTTTCCTTGGTAAATCCAGAGGAATCCTGAGGAAGTGCCTGCCCTCATGCTTCCCATGTAAATGGGGCTGAGAGCAGCATTCCTACCTGAAGTACAACTCATTTGGAAATCTCTCGCTCAAACATATGCTGAATGTAGTTCAGAGGCTGCCTTGCTACCTACTTCCTTCCTTTGAGAAACTACAGAACACAACCTAAGGAAAGGGTCTCTCTGGTTAAGAAGACACTTCCTGTCACATTGTCCCTTCAGCTGGCTCCTCGTAACCTGGGCCCTCCAGACATCGTGCAGAATAAAGACAGGCGTTCTCACACTCACCCACTCCACGCACACACACGGCCACAAACACAGCACACTGCCCCGCCCCCGCCGTTAACCCCACCAACCTTTGGCATGTTCATGTCATCCATGAACACCAGGAGGCGTTTCCCCATGGGTGGGCCGTACGTGTCTTTGGTTCGTTTTTCCACGTTGGCTTCTAAATTTCTTTGGATATCCATGGACGTGGTGCGGGAGGAGAAACTGACCATTAACACAATCTGAAACAGAAAGAGATTATTCCAAAAGGTGGTCTTTTTTTTCACGGTGCCTGCAGGGAATGTTTGATCGTAAGCTAGCATCTATTCTGCAAATTCGTTGGTATCTGAACTAAGTTTTTTATAACCCAACGTGAGTCTGAACTTCATGCTATTTTTTAGCGCTAAAGCAAGAATTCCTCTTTCCTTTTGGCAGGTTGTATGAAGCAATAACTGGTTGCCAGGTGTGACAATGCGGACTGGGTGGGGGGCTTGGCTCTGCACAGTTCTAACCAGGTGACCTCAGAGCCGTCACTTAACCTTTCAAAGCCTCGTTTTTCTCATCTGAAAGATGATTTTAACGACATCTTCTTGGACTACTTCATAGGGTGACTTTATCGTGTGAGATGAAATACACCAAGGTGTTTTCAAAATGACAAAGCAATATTCAAACATAAGTTACTATCATGCCTGCTACATCTTAATAAATAAGTCAAAGACAGCATGAAGAATCACTGGTTAGTCCTTAGAAGTAACCACTGAGAGAAAGGTGAGGGAGGTCCCCCGATCCCTGTGCGGGGCGCACATCCTCACGCACTCGTACTTGGGGCTTCTCCCCTGCCCCTTCTTGGAGCGATGGGTGAGAGTTCACTGATCAGTGGCTCCGACACTTAATTATGCATCAGAATCACCTGGAGGGCAGCCTGATGGGGTCCCATCCTCAGAGTTTCCGATTCAGTAGGTCCCAGGGGTTTAAGCAAGTTTTCAAGTGATGCTTATGCTGTGGGTCCAGGGACCACACTTTCAGAACCACTGCCTTAGGGGCTTCCCTGGTGGCGCAGTGGTTGAGAATCTGCCTGCCAATGCAGGAGACACAGGTTCGAGCCCTGGTCTGGGAAGATCCCACATGCCGCGGAGCAAATGGGCCCGTGAGCCACAACTACTGAGCCTGTGCGTCTGGAGCCTGTGCTCCGCAACAAGAGAGACCGCGATAGTGAGAGGCCCGCGCACCGTGATGAAGAGTGGCCCCCGCTTGCCACAACTAGAGAAAGCCCTCGCACAGAAATGAAGACCCAACACAAATAAATAAATAAATTAATTAAAAGTCTCATTCTAAAAAAAAAAAAAAGAACCGCTGCCTTAGATAACACCCTTCTACAAGGTGTCCACAAGCGCAGGTGCACCTGAGCTGAACATCTGAAGGTGAGTGTGCTTCTCTTTGTCATGAACGTATCCAGATATGTCTTGTTGGGCCGATAAGCACCAGCTGCTGAGTCCCGGTGGGGAGGGTCACGGCGGGGGGGGGGGGGCTTCTGAACGCGGGTTCCCTTTGCTCCATTAACTGGTAGGTCCTTCTGGCTGTAAACATCCTTCGTGTGCCCTCCACAATGGCATCCTCAGAGCTAAATAAACCATGCTTTCACGTGCTGGTATGTGAGTGACCTTGACCATCCATTCGTGGGCAGTGCAACCCAGTCCCGCCCACATCCCTTACGTGCCCATCGCAAAGCCGGGCTGACCACTCCCCGGCCCAGAGGGCCACGAGGCTTCCCGGAGCCTCTTTGCTACTGCAGGCACCAGCCTAAGGGAGAGTCAGAGGAAAGCCGTGGGGAACTGCCTCCCCTCTGAGGTTCCAGAAGCCCAGAACAGGAATTGGGAGCTTAAATGATGGGCAACATTAACAAGGAACTGAGTCAGTGTGTGGACTGGGGACAAATATATGACAGCTGGAGATCCTGAAAATCACAGGCAGCTTCTTGGAGGAGATGAGTCTTTACATGGTTATTAAACATAAAGTAGAACTTGTTTAAAGCCAAGAGAGTTGCAATGGTGAGCAGGTGGGCCATGCAGGACCACTCTGAGTACACAGAAAGGAGAAATGCCACGCTCCTTCATAACATTTCGGTGCACCCAGCACATTCTGCACAATCGTGTTTCATGTACTCATTTTCGCGTTTGTCTCCCCTCCTAACAAGATCGGGCCTTAATAGCCTTGTTCACTGTCGTTTGCCCTGGGGCACCCAGACCCTCCCACATTTGACACGTGGCTGGAGGAAGGAGGGGAGAAACCACAAAATGGTGATGAGGAATGTGAGTGCCAGCCTCCAGACGACTCCCAAGCACCCTCACCTCCAGGCACCCACACCGTGTAGCCCCCTTCCACGCTGTATCAGGGTGGGCCATGGTGGTTTCTGTGTGACCCACAGAATGTGGCAGAAGCGATGGTGTGTGGTTTCCTGGGTCATATGAAGCATTGCAGCATCTGCTTTGCTATCCTGTACATTCATTCTGGGGGGAGCCAGCTACCATGTCAAGAGGACACCAGCAGCCCTTGGAGAGGCCCACGTGGTGGGGAACTGAGGTCGACCATTTCGGAAGAGGGTCCTCCAGCCACAGTCAAGCCTTCAGATGACCACAGCCCTGGTGGGGCTTGCAATCTCATGAGAGAGCCTGGGCTAGAACCACCCAGCTAACCCACTCCCAGATTCCTGACCTGCAGAAACTGACATAGTGTTTGTTGTATGAGCTGCTTTGTGTTGGGGTAATTTGTTACGCAGCAATAGATAACAGATACAAATAATGACTTACATTAGTCTCTTCATTCAGGTTTTTAAGAAAGTTCTGGGTAGTGGCTGTCTTGGAGGTGCCAGATTCACCAACCAAAAGAACAGGTTGCCTAATCTTAACCATTTGTTCCAGCGTCCAGGTAGTACGGGTTGTATCCACCGTATGAACTAAAGAATATATGAAGAACAGGAGCATCACAGAAATGCCAACAAGGTGTGCATTGGGCAACCTGGAGTTTCACAGGATCCCATAAATCCCATAAAAAGCATCAGCAAAAACCCAAGAGGTGACCTTGAAAACGTATATATGGGTGAAATCATCTTAGGAGAACCTCAGTACCCCAACCATTATTTTTAATAGCTTTATGGAGGCATAACCCACATACCATAAAATTCACTCCAATTTTAAGTGTATAATTTGATGAGTTTCATGCATTTCTACAGCTGTGTCATCATCACCACATCCAGGTGTAGAACACCCAAACTGTTTTAATATCCAATTCTGATTTATACTCAGGATATTAAAAACTCAGCTTCTCCACTGCATATGTCACTCACTTATCACTTATCAGGATTTGGTTTCCTGACCAACAACTTCCTCTGAAGAGAGCATAAAGCCTCAAAGTCAGGTCTGGCTTACTCCGGCATTGGCAATTTTTAATCCTGATTGGTTCCTGAGAAAATACGTACACCCCACTC
This sequence comes from Balaenoptera acutorostrata, assembly GCF_949987535.1. Taxonomy (NCBI): domain Eukaryota; kingdom Metazoa; phylum Chordata; class Mammalia; order Artiodactyla; family Balaenopteridae; genus Balaenoptera; species Balaenoptera acutorostrata. Next base: position 87,201,385 of record NC_080076.1, on the reverse strand, counting down.
TAAAAGAACTCTATACAAACCAAAATCAGATATTCGTTTTGTGAAATGCTTCAACCTCTATGTTATCCAAATAGCCAGAGGTGTGCACGTAAAATACGACTCAATACACAACGCCCACGGTACGCGACTTCTCAAGGCAGCATCTCTTACAAAACGCTGCCTTGTTCATCCTCTTTCACTCCTTCCTTCATCCCTCCCCACGCCCAGCCAGCCCTGTGGGGCAGAAGGGAGCCTGTGCAAAGCGACGGGAAACAGACCAGCACCCTACCTCTTGCCCCGACCTGTCAGGATCCGCCTGCCCAGGGAAAGAGTTGAGAGGCACAGACATCTGAAGATGCCCACAGCCAGCAGCATATAAAAGGAATCCAAAGTGCCGCCCTCTTGGAAAAGCCCATGGCTCACGTTCCTCAGTTTCTCCCAACCAGCACTCCGGGTGGGACAAAGAGTACCACAGGGACCTCAGGATCTTTTTCCCTTCCTCACAGAATGAGAACCATACACGCTTAAACCGAGGGTTTGGTTCTCACTTACCCAGGATGTCAATAAATTTCCTCTCACGGGAATGAACATACTCTGGAACTAATTTATTCCATGGTATCCATTTCTTCTGTGTGGGATCAAAATGAAAGTCAAACAAGGTTGGAAGGTGACCTGTAACAAACAGTGGTCTGTTTCACTTCGATCGTGGACATGGAAATACAGAATCAGCTTTGGCACATGCTTGAAATGAACTAATGCTGTTTGCTCCCTGGACAGAAACTTAAATGAATAGATAGATAAGGACAGATGGATGGATAGATGGATGGATGGATGGATGGATGGATGGGTAGATAGAGACAGATAAAAATGGATGGATGAAAAAAAAATGGATGGATGGATAAAGATAGATAGATAGATTTAAATATAACTGGGCTAGGGAACCCAGGAAAAGGCTCAGAAGGGAGGGCATTGGAAGTCAGAGCTGTGGACATGGTGAAAAGTCTCATGAAGAGTGAAAAGAGGGTCTAGGACCAAATCCTGATGTGAGGGAGGGGCAGAGGAAGGGGACTCAACAAAGGAGACTTTGAAGGCATGGCCAGGATGGAGCAGGATGGAGGAAGAATGTTTCAAGAAGGCAGAAAGTGGTACCATGTCCGATGCTGGGACAAGGTCGGGGAAGCAAAGACCAGAAGGGGTCACCAGATCCGGCAACAAGAAGGCAGTGCATGTGCTGTTTGGGAGGAGCAATTTGGGTAGAGATGTCTAAGAGCCAGTGGGATGGGATTGGTAGAGAGGGACAGATGGAAAATACAGGAGAAAGAGGAGAAAACCAGTGAAGCCAGGAACCTGATGAGGAGGGTGGGGGTAGACCTCAAAGCACAGGGTGGGTCCAGCTGGGAGCTGGTCTCCTCTCCCCTGAGAAAGGAGACAGGAGAAGATGGGGGCTGGAAAAATTCCTATCTGACGGTGTCCATTTTTCCTGTTGAAGGAAGAAGGAAGGTCACCTGCAGAGAGAGGGGAGAGGGCCATGTGGAGATTTGGAGAAAAAGGGAGAGGAACTGCCCCTGTGGGGACAGGAGAGGGAGTTCAAGTTCAAGACTGAATTTATGGAGGTGCCAGGCTTCGTGGTTGTGTGATTGTCTCAGTATCCCTCAGCCCCTGGAGAGGCAGAGAAAGCAGGCTTGGGTTTTCTCAGAGAGATTCGACAGAAGGACAATTAGGCAAGAGGGGCTGAAGCGATAGGGCGGCAGAAAAGGATTCAGAAGGTTCAGAAGGTGGTAGCAAGAATGGCGGGGGGCGGGGGACAGTCCCCACGAGGCCAACTGCGATCACGTGTGGCAGGAATCACAGAAGCCGACTGTGAAGCAGGGAGTGGGAGGTATGCATTTATGAAGCAGACAGAACAGTGCCAGGAGTTATGAGCTAGGATGAGGTCAAGGGACCCGGATCCTGGAGCTGAGTGCAGAAGGCATCTGGAAGGGGGTTGTCTACACGGCCATTCAAGTCCCCAAGATGACAGCAAACTAGGGAGAAAGACCAGACCGGGACCAGCATCGTCTCTGATGGCAGCAGCACGTAGCCGGCGTGGTAGGCATAGCTGGGAAGCACCCCCCGCAGCCTGCCACCAAAGGAGACTCAGGGCCCCAAGAAAGTACGAGCAAACTACTCCCCAAAAGACCATAGACTTTTTTTATTGGGGTATAGTTGTTTTACAATGTTGTGTTAGTTTCTACTGTACAGCAAAGTGAAGTAGAGTTCCCTGTGCTACACAGCAGGTTCTCATTAGTTACCTATTTTGTACATATTAGTGTATATATGTCAGTCCCAATCTCCCAATTCATCCCATCCCCCCCTTTCCTCCCTTGGTGTCTGAACAAAGACCAAAGACTTTTACAACATCTTTTATTTGCTCAATGACTCTCCACTAGAAAGACCTACGATCATTTTACTTTGAGCTTTAAAAAGAACAGCCCAGGGCTTCCCTGGTGGCGCAGTGGTTGAGAATCTGCCTGCTAATGCAGGGGACACGGGTTCGAGCCCTGGCCTGGGAAGATCCCACATGCCACAGAGTGGCTGGGCCCGTGAGCCACAACTGCTGAGCCTGCGCGTCTGGAGCCTGTGCTCCGCAACGAGAGAGGCCCGCGCATCGCGATGAAGAGTGGCCCCCGCTTGCCAAAACTGGAGAAAGCCCTCGCACAGAAACGAAGACCCAACACAGCCAAAATCAATCAATCAATCAATCAATCAATCAAACATACGCATCTGATTCAAGATCCTCATTAAAAAAAAAAAAAAAAAAAAAAAAGAACAGCCCAGGTAATGATTATAGAATACAACTTAGGTCTCCCTGCCAAGCCATATTCAAATGTCATTAAGAGACAGACAAAGAAGGATCCTAGTGTTAGCTATAGTTCTTGGAGAATGCCACATTTTCATCATATATGGTTCTTTGGGGATGCACATTTTTCATGCAAACAGTTAAACCTTAATATAATGATTTCCTATGAATGATCTGCAAATCCACACATGATTGTCTACTGTGCAAATACTCAGGAATAGAGCAGATGAATTAAGCTGTGGAACTTTAGAGAGAGAAAAAAAAAAAGAGAAGCCCAAAGGAGAAGAAATTCAAAGGCAAGCACAATGTGAAAATTTTAAAGAGCTTAAACAGAGTGAAGGAAGCAAGCGCCTAAGCTAGGGGGGAAAAGGTTAGACTCAGCAAAAAAGGCCATCCAAGGGAGCTGGGCTCTGCTATAGCAGTTCACGCATTTGAACGTCTCCTGAGGGTACCACTGGGTGCTCTGACCGTTGCACATTTCTCCACAGAAGCAAACAATCTGGAAAACCCATACAGGCATACAAATGGAAAAGCAAGGTCACGTCCTCTTAAAAACCTAACCAAAAACATTCTGAGTAGGAAAACAACAAGCTACCTTTGGTTCCTACCTGGCAGTTCCCCAGGGTTGGCCCAAACCCCTTCCGTATCAGCAGTAGGCAAAGAAGCGATGCGTTTAATACATTCATCAAATTTAGCCCTTCCATCCTCGAGCAGGGAAGCGCCCAGAGAGCAGTACAGAGCCTCTAAGAAGTAGCACTCCAGAAGATCGGGGTCCTCGATTTCTCCCTCTAGTAACGAATCCAGCATCTTGGTTAACTGGGTTACCTGGTTCACAGGAAAACACCTGGGTCAGTCCACATATTCCACACACCCCCACCAGGGTCAGTTCTGGTCATAAATCCCGGGATCTCAGATCCCAAAGCGGTGGGAACTGTATGACCCGCCATATTGGTTTCAACAGAGGGAGCTCAGTGTCTTGTCTTGCACAGGGACACAAAAGGAAGTATTGTGTCTTCCTTGTCAGTAGCTGGCAATGTTAGAACTTACCCATCTGGCATCTTTGCTCCCCTTGAAAGCCCACTGAGGAGTCCATCTTTAGGGAAGAATTTCTTTTTTGCCAACAAAGATCCTTACTTACCATATTTAGGTTTGTCTGCGGAACTATTGTCTTCAGTTTCTCTCCTTGCCTTCCATCCACTATTCCTTCCACTATCACATCAATGAGATAGGGTACATATTTCTCGAACAGACTCTGTAGATCACCTTGATCCACCTATAAAAGAGCAGAATTTCAAAGCATTTTCAAGGGTTCCTTTATTTAAATGGAAGTTCGTGGGAAGCTTTGCTTGTAAAAAGAGGGGGTGAGAGGGAACTTCCCTGGTGGCCCAGTGGCTAAGACTCCACACTCCCAATGCAGGGGGCCCGGGTTCGATCCCTGGTCGGGGAACTAGATCCCACACGCACGCCACAACTAAGAGTTCGCATGCCGCAACTAAAGATCCCGCGTGCCACAACTAAGACCCGCCTGGCGCAGCCAAATAAAATAAATAAATATTTTTTTAAAAAAAGAGGGGGTGAGAAATATTTTCTGATGAATGAGAAATCTGGCAGGTGAGTAAACTCTGATAGCTCATATATCTGTAGAGAAATTTGTCCTTCATAATGCTCTTCCATTTCATCACGAAGCCTTTGATTTCACCGACCTGGGAGGGGGGTGCCATAAAAGGTCCCCTTTGACAGAAAAAGCGCTGGTTATCTTAGAGTTCAAAGGACATGGCCACAGTCACTGAGCGAAGAGTGCAAAGCAGTGGAAGGTCCTTCTCCCTACCGAGGCATTGATGACCACCAGGGACTGCATGGGTGGTCATCCCCCATTCGACAGTGTGCCTCAAATGGTCCCATCATGTTTCCCTTGGTCTTCTTCGGGGTAATTATGTCCTGGTTTCCAATTCACCATCAGCCTAGTGGTCCTTCTAGAGACGCATCCTGTGTGGTCATGGTGTCCCAGGTGTGGTCAAGCCACAACGTTCACATGACCGTCACATCTATCTCTGCAGCTTTCAGTGAAGCCTACCATTAAGACAATACACATTTTTGAGCAGCCACGTGATACGTCACAGGGTTTGAGGTCAACTGAAACCATCAGATCTCAATTCCATGACAAACTAGGTCCTTCACGCACTGTATTCATCCAACTGAGCAAAGCAGGAGGAGCTGGGCACCTAATAGAGACAAGTCTCCCAACTCCTGGGCTTGGCTGGATAAGGGGTTGCCAACTACAATGCATAAGCCAAATCTGGCCTGCCACCTGTTTTTGTAAATAAAGTTTTATTGGTACATTGCTATGCCCATTCATGTACTGTGGCTGCTTTCATACCACAATGGCGGGGTTGAGTAGGTGCAAAAGAAACCATATGGCCCACAAAGCCTAAACTCTCTACTCTCTACTCTTTCACAGAAAAAATTTGTCGCCCCCTGGTCTAGACTATCAAAATCACTACCTATCCCACCTGCTGTGAATTATCTGGAAATCTAATAAGGGTGTCTTCCATGTTTTTATCCAACTTATTGATAACATTAAGTGCTCAAGATCCTGGGCAGGTCAAGGTCAAGGTCATGGCCTTCAACAACAAACACCCCTCTGAGTTATGTTTATCCAACTAGCCACCAATACTAGTAACTGGTAAGTTCACTTTGGGAATAATTTTCACCTTGTTTTGTATTTGATTAACCCATTTTTTCCAGTATGGTTGATATTTCAAGTTTTTAGGATCGACATAAACCATTCCACATCGAGACACAGTCGCAGGGGAGGCATACTGTAAATCTCCAACCTGGAGAAATAAACAAAATCAGTGTTTTCTACAGCTATAGACAACTGGAATACATGTTTTAAAGCCATTGCTTGTACAAAGTTTTACAAATGCATAAAACCCAAGTCATACCCCAATTAACACAGCTTTTATGAGGTTTCTAATTGAACACTTAGGTTTATCATGGGAAGATTATGCATCTCTGATGAAGCACTTTTTAAGTTTCTTTTACCATAAAATTAATATGAAAATTAACATGCTGTAGAATATCTGACCAAAATTAAAAAGTATAAAGAAGAAAATAAGTTATCCAAAATCCCACCACCAAGAAACAAACACTGTTTTGGAGTGTTTTCCTTTCAGTCTTTTTTCTTTATTTTTTATAACATAATTGAGATCAAGGAATATGAAACTTAATAAGTATGCATCTAACAGCAATATTAACACACCAGTCTCTCTTTATCTGAAAAAAAGACACAGTTCAGTCAGTCAATAAAATAATGATATGCACAAATACTCATACATCGACAAATTTTGCAGGCCAAGTTAGGAATGGTATTAGCATTAAGCTAGAGTGAAAGCAAGTCTCAGGACCACAGCTGTGAAACAGGTTCAGAGGATAGGACAGAAAGTTTGAAAAATGAAGATAAGATAAAGGCAAATAGTGAGAGAGAGAGAGAAAAAAAAAAAGGCAACTATAAACTCCAGCCAAAAAAAATGGCTCTAAAAGAAAGTAAATGTATCACAGTTCCTGGATTTCTTGCTTTGCTAGCAAGTATATCACAGTATACTAGTTGGCTCTACAGTAAGTATTTCCTTATTCATAATGATGTAAATATGTTTACTGGTTTAACTGACTTAGCAGTATAGTATTCTACGGAGGGGAGGTGGGCTGATGGTATAAAAGATGAACCCTCACTTTCATAGCAGTCAGTCAACAGATAATGTGTAACCTTGATAAAGGAAGAAACAGCACGCAAAGTGGGTTCCTTTAGACACTAGAGTAACCATCAGAAGAAACAACTCAAGTGTGAAATGTAGTTACCTCTGGGATACAGTAAGGAAGGATGAGGGCAGCAGGTAGAGAACAGAGTTGTACTCATCATAAATTCTTCTGCATTGTTTGGGTTTTCTTCAATCATCTATATAACTATTTTAATAAACATTTTAGTCTACAAATAACAAATGCGGGAGAGGGTGTGGAGAAAAGGGAACCCTCCTACACCATTGGTGGGAATGTAAGTTGGTGCAGCCACTGTGAAGAACAGTATGGAGGTTCCTTAAAAAAACTAAAAATAGAGCTACCATATGATCCAGCAATCCCACTCCTGGGCATATATCTGGACAAAACTATAATTCAAAAAGATACATGTACCCCAGTGTTCATTGCAGCACTATTTACAATGGCCAAGACATGGAAACAACCTAAATTTCCATCGACAGATGTACGGATAAAGAAGATGTGGTACATATATACAATGGAATACTACTCAGCCATGAAAAAGAATGAAATAATGCCATTTGCAGCAACATGGATGGACCTAGAGATTATCATACTAAGTGAAGTAGGTCAGAAAGAGAAAGACAAATACCATATGATATCGCTTATATGTGGAATCTAAAATATGACACAAGTGAACTTATTTACGAAACAGAAACACACTCACAGACATAGAGAAGAGACTTGTGGTTGCCAACGGGGAGGGGGATGGGGGAGGGATGGATTGGGAGTTTGGGATTAGCAGATGCAAACTATTATATATAGGATGGATAAACAACAAGGTCCCACTGTATAGCACAGGGAACTATATTCAGTATCCTGTGATAAACCATAATGGAAAAGAATATGAAAAAGAATGTATATAAATGTATAACTGAATCACTCTGCTGTACAGCAGAAATCAACACAACATTGTAAATCAACTGTACCTCAATAAAATAAATTTTTTTAAAGTAAACATTTTAGGGACCTCCCTGGTGGTACAGTGGTTAAGAATCTGCCTGCCAATGCAGGGGACACGGGTTCGATCCCTGGTCCGGGAAGATCCCACATGCAGTGGAGCAACTAAGCCCATGCACCACAACTACTGAGCCCGTGTGCCATAACTACTGAAGCCTGCAAGCCTAGAGCCCCTGCTCCGCAACAAGAGAAGCCACCACAATGAGAAGCCCGCGCACGGCAACAAAGAGTAGCCCCCTCTCGCCACAACTAGAGAAAGCCCACGTGCGGCGATGAAGACCCGAAGCAGCCAAAAATAAATTTAAAAAATTAAAAACGCAAATAAAAAATTAAAAGTTAAAAAATAAGCATTTTAAATTTTAATTAAAAGAAAGACGTATTTAAAATCATTTTTCATCACTACTTGCCTCGAAGAGCAGGGCACAGTGTGCTTGAAGCCGAATACGCTCACCATTGGCCAACGTCAGCAGCTTGTTGTCGTCCATCACAGAATTCATGTTCTCCACCCACAGAGCGTCCACATCACCATCAAATAAAATATACCTGCGGCAACCAGAGAAATGTGAGCCATGTAAGGCTTCCAATTATGGAACTTGGTGTAACCTCCTTGTTCATGTTGAACGTCTTTTCCCAGGGTTTTCTTTTTTTCTTTTTTGAAGATTTTTTTTTTTTTGATGTGGACCATTTTTAAAGTCTTTATTGAATTTGTTACAATATTGCTTCTGTCTTATGCTTTGGTTTTTCAGCCACGAGCCACGTGGGATCTTAGCTCCCCGACCAGGGATCGAACCCACGCCCCCTGCATTGGAAGGCGAAGTCTTAACCACTGGACCACCAGGGAAGTCCCCCAGGGTTTTCTAACCAGGATGTGAGATAGAGCACCCTACTTGGTCCAGAGGTTTGACCCAATAAAATAATAATAATAATATAGCTTAATCAACTAATTAATTTTATATATATATATATATATATATATATATATATATATATATATATATATATATATACTATTTGAGTTAGTCACCAACATTTTAGAATCAGGAAACCTGACCCAATAATCTGGATTCCCTGCTTCCCTGGCAAACAGGAAGGTCTGACAGTACAGACCTGCATTCCCGCATGGGAACAACGCGCTGCTGCTGGTAGTAGCTGCCCATGAAGACAAAGTGCCCCAGTCCACCTCATTCTTTTCTTAAATCTGAGCATCAGCTGCTATTTATCACTGGTTTGGACACCTAGTCCTCTTATGGTCAAGTTAAAAGGATTTCATATATCCATGTGTACTGGATTGAATGGTGGCCCCCATAAGATAGGTCTATCCAGAACCTGTGAGTGTGACCTTATTTGGAAAAAAGGTCTTTGCAGATATAATTAAGGTAAGGATCTTGAGATGAGATCATCCTGGATTATCCAACAAGTATCCTTACATCGGGGGAAGCCACATGAAGACGGAGGCAGAGATTGGAGGGATGTGGCCATAAGCCAAGCAATGCCTGGGGTCACTAAAGCTGTCAAAGGCAAGGGAAGACCTTCCTCTAGAGTCTCCAGAGGCAGTGCTACCTCATCTTTATTTCAGACTTCTGGCCTCCAGAAATGATGAAGAATAAATTTCTGGGTTTTTTTTTTTAGCCACCCAGTTAATGGTAATTTGTTACAGAGGCCCTGCAGAAGCTAATACACCATGTAACTTGGTCCATTTCACTCCCTGATGCTACCTGCTGGGCCCCTAGGAGCATCTGCATTTGCAAAGCCCTGGTTTACACACCATCCGTCCTGGCAGGAGATCTACTTTGACTTCAGGGCCTCCGGTGTTCAAGCTACGTGACCCTTCAGTTCTGTGGCTGTAATGGGTTACGTCACAGCAAAGCCCATCCCCAAAGGAGACTGTGTTGGACAGGGGATTCTACTGTATTGGAATGCTGATTTGATATTGCTTCCATTTAATTCACTGATATGAGTAGTTGGATTTTTCCAGCATTAACCTTTTGGTTTATTTTCTTCCAGTATTCTTTTTTAACTTTTTTTTTTTTTTTAATTAATTATTTATTTATTTATTTACGGCTGCGTTGGGTCTTCGTTTCTGTGCGAGGGCTTTCTCTAGTTGTGGCAAGTGGGGGCCACTCTTCATCGCGGTGCGCGGGCCTCTCACTATCACGGCCTCTCTTGTTGCGGAGCACAGGCTCCGGACGCGCAGGCTCAGCAGTTGTAGCTCACGGGCCCAGTTGCTCCGCGGCATGTGGGATCTTCCCGGACCAGGGCTCGAACCCGTGTCCCCTGCATTGGCAGGCAGATTCTCAACCACTGCGCCACCAGGGAAGCCCCTAACTTTTTTATCTTAAATAATTTCACACTTACAGAGTTGCAAGAATAGACTAGTGCAAAGAACTGCTATATGCCCTTCAACCAGATTCTCCAGTTGTTAACTTTGCCCCATGGATGCTCTTTTGCTCTCTCTCTGTTTTCCTGAATCATTTGAAAATAAGTTGCGGACATGACGCCCTGTATTCCTAAATGCTTAAGCATGTGTTTCCTAAGAACAAGCACCCTCTCTTTTTTTTTTTTTTTTTTTTTTTTAAAGTTTTTTACTTGATTTTATTTATTTATTTATTTATTTATTTATTTTATTTTTGGCTGTGTTGGGTCTTCGGTTCGTGCGAGGGCCCTCTCCAGTTGCGGCAAGCGGGGGCCACTCTTCATCGCGGTGCGGGGACCGCTCTTCATTGCGGTGCGCGGGCCTTTCTCTATCGCGGCCCCTCCCGTCGCGGGGCACAGGCTCCAGACGCGCAGGCTCAGCAATTGAAGCACCCTCTCTTATATAACCACAGTACAATTATCAAAATCAGGAAATTTAGCATCGATAGAATACTATTAGCTAATATACAATCCATGTTCAAATTTCACCAACTGTCCCAAAAGAAAGTCTCCATTTTACAGCATCATAGGAAGACTAGATTCAGGCTACAATCAATAGATGCTAAAACCGTCGGGTGAAGGTTTGATGAGGAATAGGGTATTTACATAGTCTTAGGGTATCTCCCCACACCTTGCATATCAATTGCAGAAGGAAAAATGGCAGATACCACCCTAAGCTGATGATCAAAGTTAAAATCACTAAAAAGGGGGCAAACCAGTATCACGTGCTTCCCATGAGACGCCGAGAAGGGCACCATGTCACTTCTGAGAGATTCCTGCAAGGACATGTAGCCTGCATCCAATTACGAGGAAGCAACAGACAAACCCAAACTGAGGGCATTCTGTGCAGCAGCTGGCCTAGAATCTTTCAGAACATCAAGGCCATGAAAGATAAAGAAAACCTAAGGAACTGCTTGAAATTAGAAGACGTCAAGGAGATAGGACAACCGAGCACAGTGTGAAATCCTGGATTGATCCAGAATCAGGGGAGGATTGCTAAAAAGAGTCTGTTCCAAAACTCATCAGTTGAGACGTTAGACTCGTTATTTAAGGGTTTTTTAATTAATGGGGTTGGACTAGAATATACAATCGGGATCATCCCTGGGTTTACTTGACAGGTGTCACGGGAACAACTAACACTGGAGAAGGCTTTTTACCGGATGTTCCGATAGAGCATTTCCCCTCCCGGCCTCACTAGACCCTCACCGCGGTGGGCAGTGACTGGCGCAGGGCAGGCAGCCTCAGCCACGCCTGCAGGTGAGAAAGTGCAGCTCTGAAGGGTGTTCCAGCACTTTCCACGATGCTTTGTTGCCTTTCCTTGACTTACCTTGCTGTATCGTCAGCCTGGTGTGGTGCCTTTGTTTGAGGGCTTGGACTCTGATGTCCCAAGTTCAAATCCCTGGCCTCGGGGCAAGCTCTTTCCTCCCCTTCCCTGGATCTCAGCTTCCTCCACGGTAAGCTGGGATCCATCGCAGTCAAGGAGCATGATTTAGACAACACATAAACAGCACTGAGGTGGTACCTGGCCCTTCGTGAGCAGAGCCTCCTGAGACTGTTTGCTTCCAAGCATGAAACTGCAATACTATATATACATCATTTGCTTCTTTGTAAGCTTTGGCTAATTCACTATGAACCCACCCAGGCTCTCCCCTCCCTACAGAGATACTCACTTTCGCTCCTTCTTATCCGTCGGCTTGTTGATCTCCCTGAAGATGTTGGACAGCACCCCATCTGTCCAGTCTCGGGTGGTGGGGTCCAGGATGCCGTAGAGCTCTATGACACTCATAGCCTTGGGGTTCAGGACACACAGCTTTGTCACCAGCCCAAGCCTAAATCGAAGGAGAGGCTTCAGCCGTGGCTCGGGCAGACTAAACGCATTAGGAGAACAATCTAGGTCACCCATGTGGGGGATTAGATCCCCTGTGTTTTCGATCCAATCCAAAATTTAAAATGCAAACCATCCAAACTCTGCACTGGGCTTCCCACTCTCTGTTAACGACTTATACTAAACACAAGGGAACCACCTTTCACCAGGAACGTGGCCCCAGCACAAGTGAGGTCTGAACTGATAACACGGCTTTGACTTCTGAGGGCAACAGACGCTAACCTTCATGTATATTTCATATGTGTGTATTTACATATTCATGCATATGGCACGTTTATGTAACTATTTCACGACTACTGTATAGGAGATTATTGTCACCAGGATAACGTAAAACCTTTGAACCCCTGATGTTCAATCCCTCATATTTACAGAACGACAACTGCTCTGCGTTGCTGGCTTTACAAATCATGTGACAGGGTATTTCCCACTATAATGCCTGTAAATTCCCACAGTGCCGTGGGATTAATTCATCTACAGAAAACTAAAGTTCACACAGAACATAGTTTATAATTAACAAAATAAATAAATAAAAATAATAGCGGCATACCTATACTCACATCTGTACATGACAGTTCTATAGATTATCTAACAATGAATTAATTAAAGAATGAAATACAGGATGGCTATGGAATAACCCTCTTAAAATCAGTAAGCCATCGTCCACTGATTTCCTCATGAGAAACATAAGAAGAAGGAAGAAGGAATGACAGTCACTTACTCGATTAGATTTTATAGCCTATCTAGAACTGGTAAAGTCACAAAGATTATAAGGCTTGATTTAGATTTTTGCTGCAACATCAGCATGCATTGAAATCTTTCTGGAATGCAGCTATTGCTTAGGAGAAATGTGAGAAGTCAGAAAACCCATATTCAGTATAAGGGCATCGATTCACCACAGGTCTGTGTGATATTCTATATTAGGAGTGTGAAATCACTTTTTCCTTCGAGCAGTATAGCTCTTGCAGGGCTGGTGATGATAAGGCATTTGGGGAGGGGACACTCTTTGGCCACTCTGATACCATAACAGTGTCGCATAACGGCGGGGGGTCCTGACTGACTTTAAAGGAGCAATCTGAACGCCAAGAAAATACGACCTAAGTTAACTTTCAAAACATCCTTATAAGATAGTTTTTGAAATACTCATTTCACAAATAAACCTATTCACAGTCTGATGCACAAAAGGCTGTTTTGCCTTCTAAAATATATCAACTAAATCAGCAATAAAACAAGTTAAGATGCTCTGGGTTTGGGACTTCCCTGGCCATCCAGTGGTTAGGACTCCGCACTCCCACTGCAGGCGGCACAGGTTCAATCCCTGGTCAGGGAACTAAGATCCCGCAAGCCACGTGGCGCGGCCAAAGTTAAAAAAAAAAAAAAAAAGATGCTCTGGGTTTAAAGGGGGGTGTCTGGGACAAATGTAACCTCCCAGGAAATCAGAGAGCAAAGTGGGACTAGGTAATACCGCCACCGACCTCACCGTGAAACCAAGCCCTCCCCGAGGATGCCATACTCACCTGGTCTGGGCCTGACACAGGGTGTTAATGACCACGGACTTGCCCCCTCCCGTGGGCCCCACCACCATCGTCGTGTGGCGGGTCATCATGGTCTCGAACATCTGAATCACCTTATCCACCTGTGGGACAAACATTGGCAGCTAGGTTAAAACATAGCTTTTTGTTAAAAACAGCTTTATTGAGCTAGAATTTGCACACCGTACAACTCACGCATTTAAAGTGTTTCAACAATTCGGTGGTTTTCAGTATGTTTGAAAGGTTGTGAAACCATTACCATTCAATTTTAGAACATTTTCATCACCCCCGCCCCAAAAAAAACCTCTGTGCTCATTCGTCATGTCTCCCAAGCCCGTTGCCCACAGCCCCCGGCACCCACTAATCTACTGTCTGTCTCTATGGATTTGTCCGTTCTTGACAAAAAAATGGAATGATATAAATGGAATCGTGCAGTATGTAGTTTTGGGTGTCTGGCTTCTTTCACTCAGCATCATGTTTTTAAGGTTCACCCATCAGTGTAGCCTGTGTCAGTACTTCCTTCCTTTTTATGGCCAAATAATATTCCATTGTATGGATGGACCACATTTTGTCTATCTCTTCATCCATTGATGATATTTGCATTATTTCCACTTGTTGGCACGTATGAATAATGCTGCTACGAACGTTCGTGGACAAGTTTTCATGTGGATAAATACGTTCTCATTTCTCTTGGGTTTATACCTAGGAATAAAATTGCTGTTCGTCATATAGTAACTCTATGTTTCACTTCTTGAGGAACCACCAGACTGTTTTCCAAAGTGGCTACTACACCATTCTACATTCCCACGAAAAACACATCTTTTTAAACAACCACCTCTAGAGGAAACCACCAGGGCCAGGAAAGGTGCATAGAGATCTCTCATCTGTGGTCAGTACCCGCTGCCCTGGCCTGAGGCCTCTGGGTAGCCTGATACCCCAAGGTGGCCGGTCCAGAGGCAGCCAGCCCAAACCTGCAGCTTTGGGCATTCACGCCCTGAGCAGAACACTTTGGCAATAATGTATGGCTTACGGACAACATATACAATCTCACAGGCTTCAGATGATCAAAATTTTACTTGTAATATCTAATTTAAAATTTTTTCAAGTGTGACTCTGGGGGAAAAAAAGGTAGGGTGGGGAGAGAAGATTAGATGGTTGGGCCCCAAAACAAAATACTTAATTTATCTGATCACATTATGCCAAAAACATTTTTGGAAGGCGATATATCCATACACTGGAATATTACTCAGCCTCAAAAAGGAAGGGAATTCTGACACATGCTACAACATGGATGAACCTTGAGGACACTATGCTGAGTGAAATCAGCCAGACACAAAAGGACAAACACTGTATGATTCCACTCATATGAGGTCCCCAGAGGAGTCAAATGCCTAGAGACGGAAAGTAGAATAGAGGTTACCAGGGGCTGAAGGAGGAGGATGGGGAGTTATTATTTAATGGGGACAGAGTTTCAGTTTTGCACGATGCAAAACTCTTTCACAACAACATGCATATATTTAACATTACTAAACTGTACTAAAAATGGATAAAATGGTAAATCTTATATTATGTGTACTTTACCACAATAAAAAAAGAAAATGGGGGTGGGGAATGGTTAAGATGGTAAATGTTATGTGTATTTTACCACAATTATTTTTAAATTAAAAAAAAAAAAATGGAAAGGACCCAGAAAAAGTCAGTGAACTCTCATCCTCAGCACCATTTTACCTGGACAGGTAAGACAACGTAGCCATTTTCCCGGAGCACCTGTTCTACAGCATCATTGAAATCGGGGTAGCGAACCCGCGGGCAGTCTAGTCCAGGAAACAGATCGGAAATCAAACCAAGGAAGAGAGGGACGTCTTCAAACACGAACTTGGGCAGATTCATGTCTCGAAGGGCCCTCATAAGCACCACATCCTGGATGGAACGAAACACAGACGTCTTCAAAGACGTTTCTGAAAGCCCCCAGGGCTAGTCTAGAAATCCTCTTATGAAGTAGACAATGAAATTTTATATGAAATATAAAGCATAAAGCATTCCAAGTAGAGTTTCTGGAGAAACACACGAGTCTATTGCCCACAGAGTGGCATTGATCAGACTCTGTTTTGGAGTAAGTCCCGTGTGAAAGAAACATGACCACCCCTCTGGCTTTTATTGCAAAGAGGAAATAACTCATGTTCGTGCTTTCTAGAGAATTTTGTTCATCCCCACCCCTCCAGCCCATCATCCTGCAATTGTAGATTGATTATTATCATTGACGTATCACAAACATTGGCACCATGAAGACATTGAACTGGACATTATGGTAATAAGCCAAATTAGAAGAGAACAATGTAATGAAGAAGAGACCAAATGAAGGCCAGACAAGTAAATGAAGTGACAGCTAAGAATAAAACTTTCTCTTGATACCTGTGCTCCCCGTCACCTCCATCCCAGCATTTATCCAATACACAGGAACCAAATTAAAAAACCAGAGAACTTAGAGCACGTGGCCCCTACCTCCCTAAGTTCAGAAGAACCTCTCTTCAGCTCACCAGCCATCACCAACACTGATTTAAGGGCTCTGAGTCCAAAATCATAATGATGTTGCTTGGAGAGCTGCTCCCGGGCCAGCTTATACAGAACGGTCATCTTTTTGGCCAGAGTCTTTTGTGATAGAAGACAATGAAAAATAAATGAAGAAAATGCCCTGAAAACACCAGAACATCATGACACAAAGAAAACTGATATAAAGATGTTCAGATGAAGCTGCTCTACAAACCAGCAAATCTTGCCTCCGACAAATACCAGGATGGGTCCTCCGTTTTTAACAGTGACAAATTACGACTTAATTTAAAAGAACACCAGCCTTACCAGAGAGAGTTGGATGACAGTCCTTGAAAGCCAAGGAAAATCTTAACCACCTTCAAGAACAGAATTCATACAACTTTTTAAATCATAGAGATTACACTCCAGAAATTTGCTTCCTTTGACCTAAACATGTTATTAAAGTTTTCTTGTAACTGTTTTTGAGGACA
Source organism: Balaenoptera acutorostrata (assembly GCF_949987535.1). Lineage (NCBI taxonomy): Eukaryota > Metazoa > Chordata > Mammalia > Artiodactyla > Balaenopteridae > Balaenoptera > Balaenoptera acutorostrata. Next base: position 87,184,948 of record NC_080076.1, on the reverse strand, counting down.
AGTCATCCACCTGGTCTACATCAAGGATTCAAAACTTGCTGGTCCCTATGGATGGCATGGGGATTTTGCTCATTGAAACTAAGAACCAGAGATCTCTCCACTCTGGCTCAAAATCCATAGACAATAGGATTGGCAATAAGAGCCTTTACCAAAAAACTGCAGAGAAGCAACCTAACAATCCTTTATCTTAAAAATATTCGTGGGCTTCCCTGGTGGCGCAGTGGTTGGGAGTCCGCCTGCCAAAGCGGGGCACACGGGTTCGTGCCCCGGTCCGGGAGGATCCCACATGCTGTGGAGCGGCTGGGCGCGTGAGCCACGGCTGCTGAGCCTGCGCGCCTGGAGCCTGTGCTCCGCAACAAGAGAGGCCGCGATAGTGAGAGGCCCGTGCACCACGATGAAGAGTGGCCCCCACTTGCCACAACTAGGGAAAGCCCTCGTACAGAAACGAAGACCCAACACAGCCATAAATAAATAAATAAATAAATAAATAAATAAATAAAAGAATGGCAAGTAACAACAACAACAAAAAAAAGTAACTTTAAAAAAAAAAAACCTTCAAGTTGCGAACTTTCAAAGATGCGAACGTGCGCTTGCATGTCCGATCACGTCAGTTCACGTGTCTGGCATACATTGCCACGTGCGTGCATCCTCTACAAGTGGTTGTGTGTTTTTGTGTACTTTACAGTACTGTATAGAGTACAGTAGTACAGTATCTTTATTTCTTGCCCGTTCACTCGATGCCAGCCCCTGTATGCCAGCTGCTGAACTGTACTGGTGTGCTTTTCAAGGTACTGTACTGTAAGATTAAAAATGTTTTCTTTATTTTTTGTGTTTGCTTGTTTTTTATGTATTATTTGTGTGAAAAGTATTATAAACCTATTACAGTACAGTACTATATAGCCGATTGGGTACCTAGACTAACTCTGTTGGACTTATGAACAAATTGGACTTATGAACATGCTCTCGGAATGGAACTCGTTCGTATGCAGGGGACTTACTGTACTCTACACATGTGATTATGTCATAGAGCTGTACACACACACCAGAGAGAGAGAGAAGGTGAAACCTTGTGGAATCCAAATAAAGTCCGCACTTGAGTTAATAGCATTGCGCCTGCATCAGTTTCCTGGATTTTTTTTAAAATATTTATTTATTTGGCTGCACCGGGTCTTAGTTGCGGCATGCGGGGTCTTATTTTTTAGTTGCTGCATGTGGGATCCAGTTGCCTGACCAGGGGTCAAACCCAGGCCCCCTGCATTGGGAGCGCGGAGTCTTAACCACTGGACCACCAGGGAAGTCCCAGTTTCCTGGTTTTGATGTTATCACTGCAGGAAGCTGGGTGAGCGGTACCTGGAACTCTCTTGACTACTGCTGCCATCTCTTGTGAGTCAAATGATTCCAAATTAAAAGTTATAATTTTAAAAAGAGAGAAAGGGAGGACTTCCCTGGTAGTCCAGTGGTTAAGACTCCGCACTTCCACTGCAGGGGGCACAGGTTCAATCCCTGGTCGGGGAACTAAGATCCCACATGCTGCGCAATGTGGCCAAATAAATTAATTAAATTTAATTTACAAAAATGATGCACTCCCAGCTTTGAAAAAGAGAGAAAAGGGAGAGAGACAAAGCAAAACAATCTGAAAAGCCACACGGAATGAAGACGCCCCAGGGCCCCCGTCTGCAAGCAGACCCAGGCGGGTGCAGGGACGCCTGGCGCTAAGGGACCTCACCTTGGCCCAGAGGAAGCCCTCGGAGAACAACATGATCTCGCAGATCTGCTGCAGGTCAGGCACAATCACCACCACGGGCCGGAACAGGGCCTTCACTGACTCGGGCAGTTCCGTGCGGCCCGCGTAGCCGGGGTTCATGGTGATGAAGATGCCCATTCTCGAGTCCAGGGAGATCTCCTGCCCTTCAAACTAGGGGACGAGAGGAAAGGAAGGAAGGATTATGCTGCTGGCCAGACTACCACGGGGCAAGGAGGCCTGGGGAGCCGCACGGCTCTTCCTTTCATGGGTACAAGACAGACACCACCATCTGTCTCTTGCCCTTTCCCGGTGATAAATGCAGAGTCCTCGTGCTTACGGCCTCAGTGTTCTGTGGTGCCAGCCTCAGCCGACCCCCAAACTCTGATGTGAATCAAGGGTCTGTCCACTTGAGAAGTAGCTGATGTTGGGAAAGTGTGCAGCCGGGGGTTGATTCGAGGCACTGTGTGACCTCCAACAGGTCACTTACCCTCTCTGAGTCTCTGTTTCCTTTTCTGCAAGGTTGTGGCAGTTAAACGAGACAACATATTCGAGAGCACCCAGCCCGCTGCTTCGCACAAAGCGGATTTTCATTCATGTTAGCTGTCACTTCTCTCCCCATTCCCACCTTCATGCTGGTCTGGCCGCCTGGGTGTCCCCTGGACCCTTCTGACAGAATCCCACCTCAGCATCCTTCAGGAAACCAGCCTTTGTCCTCCAGGGGCCCCACGGACCAACAAAATGCAGAAGTCTCTATATTTTGAGTCTCGTTAGCCTACAGTTGAATTTCAACTGTCTTAACTTTCCTCTCTATTAAGATTTTACTATTTTATTTCTTTTCGTGGTCCACCAGAGAGACAGACGACAGATGTTTTATTTTTAGGAGGCACAGGCTGCCTCAGTGACAAGAGGGCAGCGCGGCCTGAGAGCTGATACTCCCCAGAGATGAAGGCTGCTGTCTTGTCTCTCACGTCTCAGTCTCTGCACTGAGACTACCCTCACCCACGCCTCAGTACCTCATGTGAGTCCCGGATCAACCTCTGGAGACAAGACACAGGCCTGCTCTTAAAAACACAGGCTTCTAGGGACTTCCCTGGTGGTCCAGCGGTTAAGACTCCGCACTTCCACTGCAGGGGGCGTGGGTTCTGTCCCCGGTCAGGGAACTAAGATCCGGCATCCTGCATGCCACGCAGCACGGCCCAAAACACAAAACAAAACAAAACAGCTTCTAGAAACCCAAACGCATTGCAGGCTCAATGTGCCTCCCATGGGAGTAGTAAGCCTAGCCCTAAAATGTCTCAGAAGAACTAATTAATAGAAATCCATCCGGAATCCTCAAATGTTTAACAGTACCCAGTTTACATAATCTCTTGACCATGAGCCCTGAGGTCCAGGGAGAAAGTGGGTGGGGTGCAGGGCCGCAGAGGTGCCCACAATGGAATCCTCACCAACCCATGCTGAATTTGGGTCCTGAATCTCCCAATGAGGCTCTGTGGGGCCTTGGAGGATGTACAGGAGTTTTCAGGTGAAGGAGAAAAAAGGACAATTCCAAGCAGATAGGGATGCATATGGTGTCCCAGGGCATGGAATGTCTGTGGAGCAAGTGGCATAAAGTGACAAGTGTTCAGGGCACGCAGGGGCAAGGACAGCGGCCGGAGGAGCAGGAGACCAAGCTGGGATCACAGTGTAGGGAAACGGCCCAGCCACTCTGGTCCCTGTTGTCAGAGAACTCACTCCGGGCTACCTAAATTACATAAGATCCTGTTTCTTCAAATTCTCAACCAGTTTGATCTGATGTAACTTAATACAGACATCCCAAACTTGAGCCTACAAATGTATTGTTGGACGGGGAGAGATTAGTAAATTCTCAAAAAATTTTTAAGTTTGCCTTTTCACTTTGATAACAACCTTAATAATCTTCCTCATTACAATGCCGTAATTTTACCAGGTACGAAGGCAAATTTTCTTGTTCACTGTGATAATTTCTACTGAAGATATTTTGATTGAATGGAACGTCAATTTTTTTAAGTCATTTTTTCTCAAATTTGAGAAGAATATTTTTTGACCTTGAAAGGGGGTCTTACACATAACTTATTTGAGAATCCTGTCCTACCCGTCTATAACTATTAATCACATGTCTGGAATTATTTTGAAGTTCTTAGACTATTACAGTCCTTAATTATCAAAGATGTTGATAATTTGGAGAAACCCAATGATCTCCATTTGAAAGCAGAAGTTGGGCAAATCTTCATTTAGGGGGAACCTGGTCTGGATAGACGACTGTCCACCACCTGATATTTCAGCACGTTCCCAGCCTGGGGACATGATCTGGGCTGGCTTCACACTTATCCTCACCTGGAACCTGGTTAACTGATGGATCAGAGCGTTCCGGATCGTCTGGATCTGGGACGAGATGACTGAGAGCACGGAGGCATCGATGCGATTAAACTCATCAAAACAGCCCCAAGCCCCACACTGAGCAAGGCCCGAGAAAATCTTCCCGACAGCCTAGGATGAAAGAAGTGTCAGGACAAGGGCAATTTTCATCTTGAAAACTGCAAGCAATCCATGTATGGATACCATTTTCTAAATTAAAAGCGAATGACGATCAGAACCTACTGTATAGCACAGGGAACTCTACTCAGTGCTCTGTAGTGACCTAAATGGGAAAGAAATCCAAAAAAGAGGGGATATATGTATATGTATAGCTGATTCACTGTGCTGTACAGCAGAAACTAACACAACATTGTAAAGCAACTATACTCCAATGAAAATTTTAAAAATAAAAAAGCAAATGACAATCATCAGATTGGCAGAGAAGAGCCACCCCAGTAGTGGATCTTCCTGGCAAGACTTCCAAGGCCTCTCGTGGGCCAGCTCCCACTCACAGGATGTCACAAATTAAGGATTTTTTTAAAAATTTTTATTGGAGTAGAGTTGATTTACAATGTTGTGTTAGTTTCTGCTGTACAGCACAGTGAATCAGTTATACATATACATACATCCACTCTTTTTTAGATTCTTTTCCCATATAGGCCACTACAGAGTGTTGAGTAGAGTTCCCTGTGCTATACAGTAGGTCCTTACCAGTTATCTATTTTATATAGAGTAGTGTACATATGTCCATCCCAATCTCCCAATTTATCCCTCCCCCCCTTTCCCCCTGCTAATCATAAGTTTGTTTTCTACATCTGTGACTCTATTTCTGTTTTGTAATTAAGTTCAAGGATTTCACAAATTAAGGATTTTAACGTAAAAACCCAGATTTCTGGCTTCTCTTGAGATGTTGGAAAATCTAACAACACTGGGTCCACTTTTCCAAGTGGCAACAATTGACCTAAGCTCAATAGCGGCTCCCCCTTTAGACGGAGCTTTGCTTTCCAGTTGGCCACAGTCCCCACCACTCTCTATTGTCTGTCTGCTGCTTTATTCATTTACACTATCTAGCTGACTCCAGTGGGCATTTAGTTTGGGACTCTTGCTCTACATGCTGCTAACAAAGAGATACAGCCAAGTTCCTAGACTGGGATGGTGAAACGTGTCCTACTATGTTCCTCCAGCTGTCACCATGTCATCTCATGGAAGCGTATGAGGTGAAATGCCTTCCCACCCTGACCCCCTTTTAGCTCTCTGCCTAAGAAGACCGTACCAGAAGTGACGCCAGGGCCTTACTTTGTAATCCATGCCTTCGCCGCAGTTGGTTACAACACAGAGCAAGCCCAAGGCTTTGGCCAGGTCCTTGGTGGTCTCAGTTTTGCCAGTACCTGCTGGGCCAGCAGGGGCCCCACCCAGATACATGGACAGCGCCTGTTAGAAGCCAAATGCAAAACATACGTTGTCTGATTCACAGAAAGAAACAGGTGTCAATTCCCAGTTTGTGACAGTCTATGCAGGAATATATAAATGGCAATGGACCAGTTCACACTCACCTTTTCTGACAGTCACCATTTATTTTAAGTCTTTATTGAATTTGTTACAATATTGCTTCTGTTTTAGTTTTTGGTTTTTTGGCCCCGAGGCATGTGGGATCTCAGCTCCCCGACCAGGGAGCGAACCTGCACCCCCTGCATTGGAAGGCGAAGTCCTAACCACTGGACCGCCAGGGAAGTCCCTGACAGTCACCATTTTTAACATTTCTTTTCTGTCTTTCTCCATTGACCTCCACTGACCACCCCCAACTCCGCTCCCCATTATATAGGAACCAGTGCGCCAGGGACTCTGCAATATGCTGGACTCTGTACCCACCCTGAGGACCATGCCTAGCAGTTCCCAGAGCTGAGGCTCACGGAAACACGGACATCTGTGCAGGGAAGGATTAATTTTGCCCAAAGAAAGGTTTGGCCCTTTGTCTCTAGATCCTAGGAGCTGACCTCTAAGCCCTCAGAATGCCCTGCCTGAGAAGGGTGTCCTTGTTTATCTGGGGACCTTGGGCCACGCCGGACAGTCTAACAATGTGATTTATGGTGGGAGCCTTGGGCCACATGGTATCATCAGGTCAACTTCCGCAGGGTCTGGGGACTAAGGTCAATCATTCAGGGGGGCAGTCATGTCTGCACGACAAGCCCCCAGTTAAAGCACTGGCCACCAAGGCTCGGTGGGCTTCCCTGGGTGGCAGGACTTCACACATGCGGCCACACAGAGCTGCCAGAGGAAATGATGCTGTCTGGACAGCTGCATCAGGAGGAAACTGAAGGCTGGCATCTCCTGGACCCTGTCCTATGCCTTCTCCCATTGCTGATTTTGATCTGTACCCATTAGCTGCGAAAACCATAACTATGACCATAATGGCTTTACTGGATTCCGTCATTCCTTTTAGCAAACTATTGAACCGGAGGGTGGTTTTAGGGGCCGCCTAAACTTGAAACAGCCCAATCCCAAAAGGTGGCACGTAGGTCATATTCCAAATGGAAACTCTTTTATAGATTCTGAAAGTGTAACATCCCTTACTCTCAGCATTAACTTCCTGGGGCTGCCGTAACAAAGTACCACAAACTGGCTGGCTTAAAACAACAGAAATGTATTCTTTCACAGTTCTGGAGGCTAAAGGTCTGAAATCAAGGTGTGGGTAGGGCCACACTCCTTCCGAAGGCTCCAGGGGAGGATCCTTCCTGACCTCTTCCAGCTTCTGGTGGCCCCAGGTGTCCCTGGCTTGTGGCCGCATCCCTCCCATCTCTGCCTCTGTCTTCACATCACTTTCTCTGTGTCTCTGTGTTCTCTCCTCTTCTTACAAGGACGTCAGTCACTGGTATTAGGGCCCTAATCCAGGATGTTCTCACCCCAATCCTTAACTAATTCGATCTGCCAAGACCCTATTTCTAAATAAGATCACATCCAAGCTTCTGAGCAGACCTGAATTTGGGGCAGGGTAGGGGACACTGGTCAACCCAGTACACCATCACCATTACCATAGTCACCCTTAGAGAAAAACACATAACCCCAGGGGAACGATCACCAAGAGAGCCAGGCTGCCAATCACCTGAGTGAGAGTCAGGTAAATCCGGTCCGTAAGGGGCGTGACAACCAGCCTCCCGTTCAAACCCATGTACTCGTAGCCATAGCTGAAGGTCCCCGTGCACTGGCGGACGCTCAGCTCATCTGGTTCTCGGTCCCAGTAGAACCGCAGCTGACTTTCCCATTCGAACTCCCGGGCCTCAAGGATGCTGGAAGGTGAGTGACGGGGGATAAGTGAAGAGAGACAGAGACGCAGCAGAAGGTGGGCAAGGGGGAGGAAGGAGAGACGCTGAGAGAGGCCAGAGGACGACAGAAGACAGGTTTCGAGATGCCAGTGCCCTGGGCAGGTCCCTACCTGCCCCGTATGAAAGAGTCAACTATATCTCGGGCGTGCACGTCGATGATGAGGACGGTGTTGTATTTCTTTCTGTCGTTTCTGCTCAAGGACGTGGCGATCCGAGTGACCAGCTCATCAATCTGCCGGTGCATCTTCCGGCCGTAGTTCTTCATGGCCTGCTTCTCCCCTTGCTGCACTTTGCGGAAGACATCTTCCACCTCCCAGGTCCACCACACCTGGCTGGCGGCCAGCACCACCATCCCTTGGTACAGGAGCATCCAGTCGACCCTAAGGGAAAAGCACGTCTTCAACAAGATTTTCCCAGGATTGGGACCGAAAACGGTCCTGTCAAGAATCTAATTCTTTCAAAAGGCAATCCTGTTGTAAATTGGTACAGCTACTATGGAGAACAGTATGGAGCTTCCTTTAAAAAACTAAAAATAGAACTACCATATGATCCAGCAATCCCACTCCTAGACATATACCCGGAGAAAACCATACTCCGAAAGGATACATGCACCCCAATGTTCACTGCTGCACGATTTACAATAGCCAAGACATGGAGGCAACCTAAATGGCCATCGACAGAGGAATGGATAAAGAAGATGTGGTACATGTATACAATGGAATATTACTCAGTCATAAAAAGAATGAAATAATGCCATTTGCAGCAACATGGATGGACCTAGAGATGATCATACTAAGTGAAGCAAGTCACACAGAGAAAGACAAATATCATATGACAGCACTCATATGTGGAATCTAATTTTTTAAAAAGATACAAATGAACTTATTTACAAAACAGAAGCAGACATAGATATCGAAAACAAACTCATGTTTACCAAATGGGAAACTTGTGGGGGAGTGATAAATCACTTGGGACGAACATACACGCACTACTATATGTAAGACAGATAACCAACAAGGACCTACTGTATAGCTCAGGGAACTCTACCCAATATTCTGTGATAACCTAGATGAGAAAAGAATCTAAAAAAGAATGAATATATGTATATGTATAACTGAATCACTTTGCTGTACACACTAAAACTACAATGTTGTGTAGACACAACATTGTAAATCAACTATGCTCCAATAAAATTAAAATATTAAAAAAAGAATCTATTTCTTTCATACAGATGACCAACAGGCACATGAAAAGATGCTCAACAATGTTAATTACTAGATAAATGCAAATCAAAACTGCAACGAAGTACCACCTCACACTGGTCAGAATGGCCATCATCAAAAAGTCTACAAACAATAAACGCTGGAGAGGGTGTGGAGCGAAGGGAACCCTCCTACACCGTTGGTGGGAATGTAAACTGGTGCAGCCACTACAGAGAACAGTATGGACGCTTCTTCAAAAACTAAAAATAGGGTTACCGTATGATCCAGCAATCCCACTCCTGGGCAGATATCCGAAAAAGACAAAAATTCTAATTCAAAAAGATATATGGGGGCTTCCCTGGCGGTCCAGTGGTTAACACTCCATGCTTCCACTGCAGGGGGCGTGGGTTCGATCCCTGGTCAGGGAACTAAGATCCCGCAAGCTGCGTGGTGTGGCCAAAACAAAAAGATATATGCACCTCAGTGTTTACAGCAGCACTATTTACAATAGCCAGGCCATGGAAGCAACCTAATACGATGGAATATTACTCAGTCATAAAACAGAATGAAATAATGCCATTTGCAGCAACATGGATGGACCTAGAGATTATCATACTCAGTGAAGTCAGTCAGACAAAGACAAACATCATATGATATCACTTATATGTGGAATCTAAAAAATAATACAAATGAACTTATTTATGAAACAGAAACAGACTCAGACATAGAAAACAAACTTATGGTTACTAAACGGGAAGGGGGGAAATAAATTAGGAGTATGGGATTAACAGATACGAACCAATATACATAAAATAGGTAAGCAACAAGGATTTACTGTATAGCAGAGGCAATTATATTCAAAAAAAATAATCTATTTCTTTGATCTGGAATAGGGAAGGCAAAGTATGAGCTGCAGGTAAGCAAAGGAGAATAAAACTCTTCTGGCCAGATAGTAAAAAACCAGGCCAACAGAGACATGCACATGAAAAAGTTACAGGTGCACGACTGTGTAAAAGATGCCAGATCACTTTAAAGATGTGTCTTTACAGATGTTTAAAAATTATTTAACATTATGGGCATATTGTAAGAATTTTTAAATTTTTAAAAATTCCAACAAAACAATTAATTATCTCTGACCACACCCCCCCCCCCCGTGGTTCCTTGTTATAGTTTCCTGAGTGTCACTCGGCACTCTTTTCCATTCTCATACAAACCTGTTCAAAGTTCAAGATACACAAATATGGGGAGAAGGGGTTGTGAGGGCTGTTTCTCCAAAATCGGCATAAGGGAACACAAGCTACACTGCACCTTGCTTTTCTCACCTATTGGCTCTAGTGGGCATGCGTCTAGGTCAACGGACATAGGTCTGACCCGGTCCTCATCAAAGCTGCACGATATTTCAGAGCATCAACGTATCGCAATTTAAGCAGACGTTTCTGCACTGATGTCTATTCAAGTTGCTTCCAGTTCTTTTGCCAATACAAACAATACCACGGTAAACATCTCTCTACATCGTTTGGCACTGTCTCGAGGCATTTTTGGTTGTCACAACTGGGGGAAAGGGTATTGCTGGCATCTAGTGGGTGCTAGAGGCCAGGGATGCTGTTAAACAACCTACAATAAACAGGAACGGTCTCCCACAGCAAAGAATTATCCGGGCCCAGATGTCAACAGCACCGATGGCGAGAAACCTTGCTTTATGCACATCCTGAGGAGTCAGAGCGGCTTCTACTGTTACGGACCAGAATCCCAAGTGCAGAGCAACCAGTACAAAAGCACTTTTTTGATAGTTTATTTTAATAGGAATAGTCAAATTACTTTAAAACGTTGTAGCAATCCGTCCCCCCACCAGCCATGCACAGTGCTGTCCTTCCCACTACACCCTCTCTAGCACTAGGCATTATATTCTTTTGAATTTTTTGCCAATCTGAGAGGTGAACAAAACAATATCTCATTCGGCCTTAATCTGCAGATCCTTGATGACCAGTGAAGTCTTTCCTCTTTTCCTATGTTTATCAGCCACTTGGATTTCCCCTACTGACATACTAATTTCCAAAGCTGGTAAGTGCCTTGAAACACATTAGGGCAAACTTTTCTTCTAAATCGTACCTAAAAAAATAATGGACCCAGAGCTATAAGTTCCAGTCCAGTAAAAGTGACTGCAAATGACGAGTCATTATCTTGATGATGGACAATTAATGGCAAAATAAATTTTAAAGAATATTTAAAACAATAAAAAGTATTTGGCTTTAGCGTCTTGCGTTAAAATTGTGCAGTGCCTCTAAAACCTAAATAGTATGTATACTTATGGTCCCGACACACAAGAGAGATGTGACAAAGGTGATGGAGGTCCAGAGGACGGTACTGAAATGACGAACAAAGATGGACCTTGCGAAAGGCAGCAACCTGGGAAGCAGGAAATCAGGAGAGGTGGAAACACTATAACCAGAGAAAATAAAGTGGTTCAGGGCAGAGCTAAGATGAATGTGATGGTGTTTGGCAAATCCCAGGACGGCGGGTGTGTTCTGGGGCTACATACTCCTGGGCCTGCCCTCTCAGTGATGCTGAAACACGTCCGCTCAAGTAAATCAATATTATCATTTCAGTGACTCACCCCCTTCATTAGGAGCGACAAGTTCGCTTTAGCAGAGGGGTATCTAGGTGAGGAAAGGGGTGGCTCGGACATTTCCCAATTAATCAGGTTGCATTCTCTTAACTCTGTCTTCCACCAACCACACGTTGTCACACATAGCAACACCCTGGCAAAGTAGCAGTTATGAGGCAAATAAAATGAATAAATGCAGACATAAAATTCATACGATTTGGGAACATTGCAGAGATTTTTAGATATTCTGCGATCTCTACTTCTGAAGGGCAGCGGTTTCTGTCTAGTTCAGTTTTGAAACAGCATCAAGCACAGTGATTAGCCCAGAGCAGGAATCCAATAAACGCTAGTAAAATGAATGAATACAGCCCATGATGGGCTAAGGCCACCTCCTATCAGCTCATGAGAGGTAACTGACAAATATTCAGGAATTTTGCAAGCGGGGTGTTAAACTTCTTACCATTATTCCATTCAGCCTTTTTTTTTTTTTTTTTTTAATTTTGGCCACGCCGCACAGCTTGCTGGATCTCAGTTCCCCAACCAGGGACCGAACCCAGGCCCTTGGCAGTGAAAGGGTGGAGTCTTAACCACTGGACTGCCAGGGAATTCCCTCCATTTAGCCTTCTTGAAATCAGACATGTGGGAGTATTTACACCATGGGAATTGGGAAATGCTCTACAGCAAAGCTTTTTATTTCCCAGAGAGCTAGTTTACCAATACACCACTGAATGTGTATGTATGTGTATATATATATATATATATGGACACCTGATTACATAAAGAAGTAAACCAATTTTTTCATATGGTGCAAAACCTAAGAAAAAGCAGGATCCTAATCAGACAAATATTATGCTCTGTTCTAATAATTTATTTAAACAGACATTTTCAGTTTGCAAAATCAAAAAGGCAGCATGCGAAACCAAGAGGACGGTGCTCTCATGATAATAAAGACTTTATGTCTGCATAAAGGCCCTATCAAATACACAACTCTCCTGGAAAGTTATCCAAAGATGCTTTACGTGCTTTGAGTTCAGCCCTCTTAGCCACTAGGATCAGGCATGGTTCAGCTCAGTGCTTGGAAGCTTCTAGGCCACAAAAATCAAAGAATGATTGAAATTCATCAACTACTTTAGAAACAACTTTGCCCATTAACCTACACATAGAATCCACCTTAATGAACACCTGGTTTCTGGTGGGTCACTAGGTTCTGCACACTTGAGCTCAGAATCCCCTGGGATATTGTGAAAACCCAGATCCCTGGGCCCCACCCCGAGAATTTCTTTTTTTTTTTCTAATATATATTTGTTTGTTTGTTTGTTTATTTTGGCTGCACCAAGTCTTAGTTGCAGCACGCAGGATCTTAGCTGCGGCATGTGGACTTCTTGGTTGCAGCATGTGAACTCTTAGTTGCGGCATGCATGCGAGATCTAGTTCCCCAATCAGGGATTGAACCCAGGCCCCCTGCATTGGGAGCATGAAGTCTTACCCACTGGACCACCAGGGAAGTCCCCTGAAAATTTCTGTTGGGGCAGGTTTGGGGTGGGGCCCAGGAATATGAATTTCTAACAGGCTCCCAGGGACCCTGATGCTGCTGGTCCAGGGACCACACTTTGAGACGGGCTATATGAGGTGATCCTTACAGGACAGATATACATCAGCTAATTTAGCTACGGCAGGAAAAGAAAACCTCATTTGAAATGTCAGTTGATCTACTCCAAACCTTGAAAATTGATCCATTATGACCATAAATATGATAAAGTAACACACAACCACACTTAACAATCTTACCTGGTTCTGTCTTCACAGTATCTAAAGATAGCCTCTTTGGTAATTAGCCTGTTAGTTCTTCGCATTTCATTCAAAATTGCTGTCATCCAGTCCTCCACGCGCCCCTCGGCCCGGATGATCTTCCGGAACTCCATGACCTCTCCTTCTGCTGAAATCATAGCAGACACCAGTTTTTCTCCACTGTCCCCGTCATTAAACCTCAGCAGTGCTATGTTGTCGTACATCTGCAATACAGTGGGAGAAGCCACCCTGTAATACCCTCCCTGGGTTCTGGAATCAAAGAAAAGCCTGCAGTGCCTCATCACACATCAGCGCTGCCAGGATGCCAGCAATAGCATCAGAAACCACATGCTAAATAGATGTCCATTCATTCAATGACAAACGTTCATTGGGTACTTTCGCTTATCCTGAACTATGCAAAGGTCTGTGGTAGATTAAACAAAAAGAAAGAAAGAGAAGACAGACTCCCCTCCAACACACACTCTTGAGATTCTAGGGTATATGCTGATATGGAGAGGTATCTGGATATACGGACCAGCTGAAATCAGCATTAATCGAAGGAAAAGTATTGCATTAAGTACTTGATCCTTAGTGCTTTATTTATTTGGAATAAAGGAATTGCTCGAAAACACTGGTTCTCCACCACGGATGATTTTGCCCCCAGGGGACACTGGGTGCCGTCTGGAGACATTTTTGGTCGTCATAGCTGGAGAGGGATGCTCCTGGCATCTATTGGGTAGAGGCCAGGGATGCTGCTGAACGTCCTACAATGCACGGGACAGCCCCCCATCCCACCCCCGACACACACATATACACAGAGAGAGAGAGAAAAATTATTTGGCCGATGCCAATAGTGCCAAGGCTGAGAAACCTTGCTCTGGGCTGATACTAAATATAGAGCTTTGATTAGTTGACCAAAGATTATTCCTCGCCCAGCTCTGATTCTCTATCACAAGAGACAGTTTTGTCTGTTGTGTTTCCTGCCATTCAATATTGCTCACAGATACACATACGTTTATGTAAAAGTATGAAAACACGGGCTGGAAGGAATTACATCATAGTCATGATAGCAGCTGCCTCTTGAAAGTGGAGGAAGAACTGTGAACGGGGATGGAATAAAGAGTATGTCAACTTTATCTCTACAAATTTATTTTACCAAAAAAGAGACAAAGCAAATATGACTAACTGGTAACAAGAGTGTCAATTCTGGGGGGTAGATAAGGTTCTTTAGCCAACACTGTAAGGCAGGCACTGTTCTAAGTACTTTACAAACATTAACCCATTTAATCTTTATCGTTATAAATTTTTATAATTGGAGTTATCTGCATTTACAGATAAGAAAACTGACGCCCAGAGAGGTTAAGTAACTTGCCAAAGGTCACACAGCAAATCCATGTAGAGCCAGGATTTGAACTCAGAAACCTGGCTGGATGTGCTATACCACTATCCTGTATTGTCTCTCTGCTTATTATATTAGTCTTTGTGTATTTCTGTATTGTTTTAGTTTCTCCAAATAATGTTGTTTGGGGGACTGTGGAAAAAGAGCAACAGATAGCAGCTGAGTGCTGGTGTGACTTCAGACTACAGTGGATTTCATCAGATTTATGCCTCAAATAAAAACCCCAGCAGCGTTTCACAGTCTTAAACCCCTGGGTTGAACCGAACTGTGTAGAAGACTTGAATACAACAAACTGCAGTTACAGAGCTTACGCCACCTCTCCCCTGGGAGCCCCGGGGGGCTGACCTTGATCATGTGCTCCTGGACGCAGAGGGGGTCACTGTTGCCCAGGATGCTGAGTAACTCGTCATCAGAAATGAAGAAGAACCTGGGGAAGGCATTCCTCTTGGAATCCAAGTAGTCGTTCAGGCTCTTCTGGCACTTCTCCAGGCCCTCGCTGATGTTCTGCAGGTCTCTAAGGCGGTTCGGGGCCTCACAGCATCTCTTGATCACGGGGTCTTTCAAGGTCTCGCCCATGATCTGGACAAAGTCAAGAGGACAGCTGTCAAGCCAGGGAAGCAGGAGCCTGGCTCTTGTCCCAGGTGGGCATCTGCCAGGGTCCAGGCACAACAGAGCAAACCCAACAAACCAGAACCTCCACCTTCAGGGAGGCCAAATTGGCAAAAACCGTTAAGTGTTTAAATAAGCACCTTCAGGGACTTCCCTGGTGGTCCAGTGGCTAAAACTCCGCTCTCCCGATGCAGGGGGGCCCGGGGTTCAATCCCTGGTCAGGGAACTAGATCCCACGTGCCGCAACTAAAATCCCACATGTGGCAACAAACATCCCGCGTGCCACAACTAAGACCCGGCACAGCTAAATAAATAAATAGATAAATATCTATTTAAAAAATTAAAAATAAATAAGTAAATACCTTCTAACGTACTATATATACATAACTTACTTATTTCCGATGTTTATTTTTTTTCCATCTTCCCACTAGAAGGTCAGCTGCCCTGCGTAGAGATCTTTCTGTCTTTTGTTCAGTGTTTCCCCAAGTGCCTACAATGGTGTCTGCACACAGCAGACCCCCCATCAGCATTTGCTGGATGAATAAAGCCAGCAGTTTCACTCTGAGCAATTTGTATGCACCTGAGTATTCCCCACTCTATATAATGGCAAAAACATAATGATAAGAAAGGAAAAGAAAGAAACGGAAATAGCCTAAATGTCCAACAAGAGGGAATTAGGTCAATCATTTGCTGTGACACTTTAGATGTTTATTTGTTGAAATATATGATGAGGATGTTAAATTTTTAAAAGATCATACTGATAAGAATGATCCTATTTCATAGAATAATTACATATTTATTGATATGTTTACATAGGAATTAACAAATTCTGGAAAGATACATGTTGAACTATTGAAATGGTTATCTTGGGCGTGCGATTGTAGCTATTTTTTCCTCTCTTTTTCTTTCTTTCTATTTTTTGCTTTTTTATAATGTCTAAGTCCTTCTATAATGAATAGGTATCTGTTGCGTAATTTTTTTAAGTTTAAAAAAGAGCTTATGCAGATGGATAAGAAAAAAAAATCATGAACTCTAATGGACAAAAGAGATCCAAAACGTGAGCTGGCTGCCCGTAACTGGAGAATACAACATCATCACTGAGTAGCAAAGTACGTGGGCTTTGAGGTCAGGTGGGCTGGCTGAAAATCCTCACCCCACTAATTACTAGCAGCAGTGACCACTGGTACCACCCTTTCTGGAAGGACTTTAAAATGAGCATAGTCTTTCATGGGTAATTTACTTGT
Source organism: Balaenoptera acutorostrata (assembly GCF_949987535.1). Lineage (NCBI taxonomy): Eukaryota > Metazoa > Chordata > Mammalia > Artiodactyla > Balaenopteridae > Balaenoptera > Balaenoptera acutorostrata. Next base: position 87,168,664 of record NC_080076.1, on the reverse strand, counting down.
AAACAATCTATCGTAAGATACCCTAAATATGGAAAAAACTTTAGACACAAACTGCAAATTATTTATGAAAGCAAAGAGTTTCGCTTCAAACAAGATGTCCAGTTACTAGACAATAATCAACTAAATTAATGTCAAGCCACTCACCAGAACATATAAAGGCATTAAAACATTTTCTCAGATAGTTTCATAATATAAACTATGTTTCTTGTAATATTAAGAGAAAATTATAAGATAGGATTATACAAAATATCTTTATTTGTGTGTTTTTAACCCATAGACATAGAAAAAAGATAAAAGAAATATATATTAAAGGTGATGGAACTATGGAAGATACATTTTTCCCTGCTTTTCTACATTTTCCCAAGCTTTTTACAGAAGTACTATTTTTTCTTTTTTTTTTTGCCGTGCGTCATGTGGGATCTTGGTTCCCAGACCAGGGATTGAAACCACGCTCCCTGAAGTGGAAGCGCGGAGCCCCAGCCACTGGACCACCAGGGAAGTCCCACAAGTGCTACTTTTATAATAAAAAATAAATACGAAAACCTTCTAGTGCCATAGGCCAGTGGCTTAAGATCAAACAGAAATTTTTACTGAAGAGATTATGTTCATATACAATGATAGAAAAAATTGAGAAGCTACTAATAGACAAAATACTACATGCAAATATGTAAGTAAAAGTATCTCAAATCACTGTTCTTCTTTCAAGACTAAAATAGAAGCCAGTCACTTGCCCTTTTAAATACTCTATCGATGTTGTCAAACTTCTTTGCTTCATCTGGAAGTTGTGATCTGATATCTCCACCGATAAAGATGCTTTCCAGATACATCCATTTTCTCTGAACCAACATCCAAACCTGTAAATGCACAATGTTACCATCAACACAGGTTCCCAGGTACCTCGAGGTGTGTATAGCAAAATCCCACCTTAACACGGGACAGATTTAAACCAACACGGGTCAAAAGACTTTCCAGGCAAGAGTGCAGAGTGAGTGCATACACTCCTTTCCAAATATATAGGAATGACAGAGGAAGCATAGCTAAATATTCTAAAATACACAGCCACACTCAAAAACAAAAGAAAACTCTCCACCCCAGCCTGGGACAGGGAGGAAGCTTCTAGTTGGGAGCAGGGGTTGGAGCCCTGTGACCCAAAGGACAAACTGTGCAGAAGCCCAAGCAAAAACTGATCCAAACACTACATGACCCACAATTCCACTCCTAGGCATAGATCCAGAAGAACTGAAAACAGGGACTCAAAAAGTAGTTGTACACCAACACTTACAGAAGCACTATTTCATTAACCAAAAGGTGGAAACAACCCAAATGTCCATCAACAGGTGAATGGGATACACAAAATGTGGTCCATCCACACAATGGAATACGATTCAGCCACAAAAAAGAATGAAGCACTGACACATTCTACAACATAGATGAACCTTGAAAATATGACGCTAAGTGAAAGAAGCCAGACACAAAGGTCACATACTATATGATTGCATTTATATGAAATACCCACAATAGGTAAATTCACAGAGACAGAAAATAGACTGATGGTTGTCAGAGGCTGGAGGGAGGGGAAGTAAGGAGTAATTGCTGTTTAATGGGTATGGGAATTTCTTTAGAGATGATGAAAATGTTCTGGAACTAGATAGAGGTGGTGGTTGCACAACATTGTGAATGGACTAAACGCCACTGAATTGTGGACTGTAAAACGGGTAATTGTATGTTACATAAATTTCATGTCAATTAAAAAAATTTTGTCCTAACAAAGAAAAAAAGCAGTACTATATCCAGGCTAACAGATGCCACTAATAAAAAGTAATAGAAGATCGGCACAGCATTGTAAATCAACTATACTTCAATTTAAAAAAATAAATTAAAAGTTTAAAAAAAAGTTTAAGTAATAGACAAAAAGCAAGTGACGGAAGCCCTTGCATGACCACACTCCTAAGCCAGTGAAGCAGACCTGGCTTCATCCCGCCCCAAGCTCAGGGTGTGGCAAGTATAAGGCACTTGCCTGCGGTCTGGGGAAGAAAACAAGGCAGCCACACAAAACTGGTGAAATGAGCCTGGGTTGCTCACAGAGGTCTGGACACAAAGCAAGAAAGCCCTAAACCCCCTAATATAAGAAAAATCAAAATCACACAGAGAAAAACCCCCTACCATGAAAGAGAGTCACCAAAAAAAAAAAAAAGTGGTGGGGGGGATTGTCCTAAGAAAATAAAAAGTAGAAGGAAATCAGAAAAGGGCTTTAAATACGTTTAAATTCTTCAATGTGATAAAAGAGGTGAAAGCATTCTTGCAACAAGAACAGGACAGTATTAAACAAGAATAAGGACATATGAAAAAGCACTGATTAGGAGTCGTGGAAATTAAAAATGCATTCATTGAAATAAAAACTCAGATTGATGCTTCTAATCATCCCTCCCCCCCAAATAAATCAAAGACAGAAAAAGTATGAAAGAGAATCATTAGTTTCTGAGCACAAAATATTCTCATACAAAGTTTCCTTCCTGCTATGAATCGGCTCCTTTCCATCTTTTGTGTGTCTTTTTCCTCACCTCAATGACTTCCCCTATTAGAGAAAGCGTTTTCTCCCATTTGTGAACAGTCTGCAGAAAAGGCCCCACAAATCTGCTTCCTGAGATGCTTTGCAGGTTGACAGTGTTGTCATCCAGGCACTGGATAATATCATCAACAGACCCCAAGATGTAGCCTCGCTCCTGGGTGCCTTTGTAATACTTGACCACGGTAAATTTCATATTTTCCCACGTGTCCAGGATTTCCTTCACACCCTGGCCAGGAATATGAAAAGAATGATTCAGGCACAAGGATTGAAAAAACAGAACCCCAACCCAACAGCAACTTGCTGAGTTTGCCATGGATCAACTCAAACCCAGAGTTCCAGTCAGTGTTCCGAATAAGCAGAGATTCTGGTAATCCTAGTCATCATTTACCGAGCACTTGCTCTGCGACAGGTAAGCACGTGCCATTCACGATCTCCTTAGTCCTCAAAGCACCTCAGTGAGGGAGGGATTATTATTACCCACACTTTACAGAGGCAGAAACTGGGGCTCAGAGCGGGGTTGGCTTGCCACATTCACTCAGCTACTGAGGGCCAGAACCAGGGTCTAAATTCTGTAATCTGCCTCCAGTCTACATCCTCATGAGATCCTGCCCCTTTGTTTACTCTACTGTGAAGCAAAAAAATCAAATTACAAGTTAATATGCCTATTTTTATGACATTTTCAAAAACACCCTGTCAATATTTATGCATATGTGTATATAAAAGTATGTGTATATATAGGTGGTGTATATGTGTGCATATGTACGTAAGTATATTATGGGTATATGTATGTGCATGTGTATATTGCGTCTGTGTATACATGTGTGCATATATGTATGTGTGATACATATGTATTTATGTACATGTACATAGGTGCATGTTATGTGTATATATGTGTGGGCATGTATGTATATGGGCATACTACTCATGTATGTGGATGTGCATGTATATGTATTTTATACATCTGTGTGTATGTGTATGCATGGATATATGTGTACATGTGTACATATGTGTATATGCATTTTTTTTTGGTTGCGCCGCGCTGCGGCATGCGGGATCTTAGCTCCCCGAGCAGGGATCAAACCCGGGCCCCCTGCAGTGGAAGTGCGGAGCCCTAACCACTGCTGCCACCAGGGAATTCCCTGTATATGCATTTTAAAGTGTTAAAGGAGGGACTTCCCTGGTGGCAGCAGTGGTTAAGAATCTGCCTGCCAATGCAGGGGACACGGGTTCAATCCCTGGTCCAGGAGGATCCCACATGCCACGGAGCAACTAAGCCCATGTGCCACAACTACTGAGCCTGAATTCTGGAGCCCACAAGCCACAACTGCTGAGGCCAGCATGCCACAACTACTGAAGCCCGTGCGCCTAGAGCCCGTGTTCTGCAACAAGAGAAGCCACAGCAATGAGAAGCCCGCGCACCGCAACGAAGAGTAGCCCCCGCTCGCCGCAACTAGAGAAAGCCCGCTCGCAGCAACGAAGACCCAATGCAGCCAAAAATAAATAAATAAATAAATAAATAAATTTTTTTTAAGCTTGTTAAAAAAATAAATAAATAAAGTGTTAAAGGATATATCCTAAAATGTTAATAATTTATCTTCAGGGACCTCCCTGGTGGTCCAGGGGTTAAGACTCCACGCTCCCAATGCGGGGGGCCCGGGTTCTATCCCTGGTCAGGGAACTAGATCCTGCATGCATGCTGCAACAAGGAGCCCACACGCCACAACTAAAGATCTTGCATGCCACAACTAAGAGCCCACACAGCCAAAAAATTAAATATTTTTTAAAATAATAATAATAATAATAAAATAAAAATAATAAAAAATAATAAAGATAATTTATCTTCAGGTGGTAGAATTATGAATGATTTGTTTATTTTCTCAGTTTTCTACCTGGAACACCCATTATTTCTTTAATAAATAAGTCAAGAGTGAAACTATAATTAAGAACTAAAACATTTAACTGGGGCAGAAATTCTATTTCTAGAACAGATCATTCTTTGTTGCTCAAACATAGGTATCAGAGCAAACGGGTCTTCTCTCTGAATTAAAAAAAAAAAATTCTCTTTTTTTTCTGTACCATTTTACAACTGAAAATAGTCCTACCTTCTCAATGGCTATCTCCTTGATGGCCGACGTCACAATCTCGTTGAGAACATCTGTGTGTGTGTGAAGCTCCATAGCAAACATGTTTTCCAAGGTGAATGTTTCAGTCATTTCAAACATCACACCTGTTTTCTCCATAAGCTCTTTCCAATGCCTAAAGGTACATCAACATTAAAATCTTTCTGTCTACTGAGTTTAGTGATGGATTCAATTATTCCCTCTTTAACCATAGGATAAAATCCCATTATAAACACTTCTTGTAATGGAATTCAGAAATACGAGGACATCACTGGAATTATCTGTCCAAAGTTTTCCAAGATCCCACTGGCTGCTGGAATTAAACCCAGGAAACAACATCTAGAAGATACTTTCTTAGATGGCTAGTCTTCACTACCACCTAAGAAAATACACAACTTTTCGTTTTTTGGTAACTGCTTCTGCACGGTCTCGAGACGGGTGATCCCAACCTCTCTTGGATCACTCAGCCTGTCTGAGACCCTGGTGCAAATTACGAGCACTCATGTGTTGGATAAACATTCAGCAAGCACTAACTCTATGCAGGCAGTGGGCTGGCTGCTGGGGGTTCAGAGTGACTCAGAGGCAAGGCCCTTGTCCTGGGGAACACTACCAGCGACTTGGGGAGACAGTCAGTGACCGATAAAACAAATCTATAAATTAAATAACCGCACACTGTTTCGACCACTATGAAAAAAACGCAGAGTGACAAAGTTAAGAAGGGGGAACAGGACAGACAGAGTACCAAGCAGCACTGCTCTTGACCCAATCTGGCCTCCATTGAAGGTTCACATTTGCCCACTTTTATGGTCCCATGTATATGGGATGAATGCAATAAGGCAGCTAAACAAGACCGGCAGAATGCCAGGTGCCCAGCATACAAGCAGTAATCGTAGAATCACTGATTTTTGTTGTGCGCAGAGATGGTCAGAAAGGAGAATCTACCGTTTTTTCTCTCTCTAGTCCCAGGTCTAGTGCAGGAGTTGATATGGAAGAATCCTTGTGGTTGATAATTTAATGGAAACTTTACATAGAAGCGATATTATAGAAATATTACTTGCATATTTCTAGCCCTGTGTTGCTGTTGGAATCTTGTCCTTCATCATCAGAGCTAAGCAAAGACATATTTTAAAGTAAAAGCGCCTCCCACAAACCTGTCTCTTAAAGCCTCGTGCTTCAAGTCGAGAAGTAAAGGAATCGAGTCTTTGAATGCCTTCATTTTTGCTTCCAAATGGTAGGCCACTGATAAATTTCGGACCTGCCGGGGCAGCTTTCTGAGGGACCTGAGAAAACTTTCAATTCCTTCCTGGAGAAACTGAACATTTAGGTTGATCCAGAGTGTCTGAGACCATTCTTCCTTTGCAACCTGGAAATGGGCAAGAAATAGTCCCATCAACAAGACCCCTTTGGAAACTTGAAGGTGGCTTGACCAGGAGAGCGCATTCTTAACCCTTGGTCATGCTCACTTCTCTCCAAATATCATCACCCATCTCCCCACAACAACCTCAAATTCACAAAAGAAAGATCGATTCCACGGCTCTAAAACACAAACAGAACATTCCAACTTTTTTAAGCCCTCACAAAAATAATGCTGTATCCGAGGATGTGTAGGATCCAAAAACATGTTTTCCTTTCCTTCAGGGAAAAGGAAGAAGCAGGATGTCAGAAACAGGTATTTTTAAATCAGGGAGTCACTTGGGTCTTAAATATGTACTTCATTCAGGTGCTGTTCTTTTCTGATAAAAGAAGCTAAGGTTACAAAATACCTACAATTTAGATAATCCTGCTTGGTTATCATAAAGAAAAGACTTCGTGTTCCAGCTCCCTGAGATTTAATGTAAACAATACCATCTCGTGTAAAATTTACCATCTTGTAGAGCTGGCATTTGCAACCTGTGACATCCAGGCTTGACAGAGTTGCTTGAGTCGTGAAATATATTTGACAGGAAATTATGTTAATTGATGAAATACGTGTATGATAATTTTTTTTTTTTTTTTTTTGGCTGCGTTGGGTCTTAGTTGCGGCACGCAGGATATTTGTTGAGGCGTGCGGGATCTTTCATTGTGATGCATGGGCGCTTGGGCTCTTCGTTGCGGGGCGCGGGCTTCTCTCTAGTTGTGTGTGCAGGTTTTTTTCTCTCTCTAGTTGTGGCGCGTGGGCTCCAGAGTGCGTGGGCTCTGTAGTTGTGGTGCACGGGCTCTCTAGTTGAGGTGCGTGAGCTCAGTAGTTGTGGCACACGGGCTTAGTTGCCCCAAGGCATGTGGGAACCTAGTTACCCAATCAGGTATATGACCCACCTCCCCTGCTTTGGAAGGCGGATTCTTTACCACTGGACCACCAGGGAAGTCCCGTGTATGATAATTTTTTAAAGTGTAAATGGCACTACATATGATGTATTTACATTGTTTTGTTTCTCTTCTTTTCTTGCCTTCTAGAAAGATACTAAAAGCTCCAACCGTTTTTTGGATTATTTTGAGATAACTCCCATGATTCATTACCTCCTTTTTGCAAAAATTTAATGAGAAACAAATTAGAAAGAAATCATAAAAAAATTAAAGTACTTCTCGGAGTTTCTACCCCTAAATATACAACCAGTCAGTCATTATAATAACGCCTTTCCTTCATCCACCCTCCATGCCTTTGCCTGACACTCTCTCCACTGAGTGCATCTGTTAAAACCACAACTATGGTTAAGCCCACAACCCCGCGTTTATCAGGACCCAGCACCTACACCCGGGCAGCCAACCATGATTGCTCAAAACTCAACCTTGCCCACGGCCTCAGTCAAAATCCAGGACCGTGTGGGCACCATCGGTCACCCCACATCTCCTTGGCCCTCTTGCTCCCCATTCTTCTAGAGGGTCATTTCACCCCCACTCCAACACCCTCAACCAGCCAGCATCCCCGCCCACGGTCCCCTCTGCTGATGACCTTGCTGTGCACAACCCTGGGGAAACGGACGCGATCAGAACAGAACGTTCAACATCTCCCGCTAGAAGCGTCTCTGTGCGTAGGCTCTGTCCTCCCCATATGACGGTCGATGAGTCTGCCTCTTATTTGAGGCCACCTCTTGATCCCATCCCTTTCCCACCTACTCAAGGACAGCAGACATGAAGACTCCCTTCTCCCTCCTATTACCTGCGTCCCCTCCTTACTGGATCACTCCTATCAGTATACAAACTCACGGTGCAATTTCTCCCACCTTAAAAGAAATGTATCCCGACCCCACGTCCCCTCCACCCATCACTCCTCATCTCCCTGCTTCCCTCCGAAACAAGACTCACTGGAAAAGTCATCTACACTTGGCGTTTCTAATGCCTCTCTTCCCTTTCTCTCTGTTTTTCCTAAGCTTTATGGAGGGTTCACGGGTGTACAGTAAGCTTCACATATGTCAAGTGTACAGCTGGGTAAGTTTTGACATGTGCGCATATCGTGAGACCATCACCTCAGTCGAGATAAGGAATGTATCCATCACCATCACCCTCGATGGTCTCCTCCTGCCTCTCTGTAATCACGCCCTCCCACCCTTCTCCTTCCACCGCACCCCTAGTCAACCACTGACCTGCTTTCTGCCAGGAACATGTACAGTGGCAACCAGGACATTCACAATGCTAGGCAGCCTCATCTCCATCGGGTTCCAGAACTCTCTCCACACCCCAAATGGAAACCCCGTATTCATTAGCAGTCACTCCCCACCACCTCCTCCCAAGAGCCAAAGTGAGAGTTTCTATGAAATCTGCCCCAGGCTCTGTATGATTGCGGCCTCAAAGTCCGCTGAGTTGCATTCCCTCCAGCGAGACCCAGTCTGTGGGTGGATGCTTACCTTCAGTCCTTCATAGAGCTCGTAAATGGTCTTCAGCCCGCTCATTTCCTTCTGCACTTTCAGCAGCTCTGGGTACATCGTAACCGGAAGATCGAAAAGCTTCTCAGCGTTAGCCAACTCCTGACGGTTCTTTTCGTGTCTCATCAGCTCTTTTTCAAAAGTGGCTAAAAGGTCTACTCCTAGTAAATAAGCAGATAAATGAATGCATACAATTTTTTAATTTAATTTTTATTTCATATTGGAGTAGAGGTGATTTACAATGTTGTGTTCGTTTCAGTGCACAGCAAAGTGATTCAGTTATACATATATCTATTCTTTTTCAGATTCTTTTCCCATATAGGTTATTACAGAGTATTGAGTAGAGTTCCCTGTGCTATACAGTAGGTCCTTGATTATCTATTTTATATATAGTAGTGTGTAGAATCCCAAATTTCTAATTTATCCCTCCTCCCTCCAACTTTCCCCTTTGGTAACCATAAGTTTGTTTTTGAAGTCTGTGAGTCTGTTTCTGTTTTATAAATAAGTTTCTGTTTATAAATAAGTTCGTTTGGAATACATACAAAATTGAATAAGAAATCATGAACAATATGCAAAACTATCATCTCATCCATAGAAGCCAACTGGGAAGACAAATTTAGAATGACCAGACTTTATCTTGCCATCATTCTAACTAAAACCAGAGGGCCAGTTACATGTGCAAGCTCCTCCAGCTAGAAATTTCTGTCTCCTGAGTGTTCTCGCTCTAAGTGGTCTCAGCTTGGCCTGCAGATTAGAATCTCCACGGGAGCTTTTAAAAACCTTGAAGTCGGGCTTCCCTGGTGGCGCAGTGGTTGAGAATCCGCCTGCCAATGCAGAGGACACGGGTTCGAGCCCTGGTCTGGGAAGATCCCACATGCCGCAGAGCAGCTGGGCCCATGAGCCACAATTACTGAGCCTGCGCATCTGGAACCTGTGCTCCACAACAAGAGAAGCCGCAATAGTGAGAGGCCTGCGCACCGCGATGAAGAGTGGCCCCCGCTTGCCACAACTAGAGAAAGCCCTCGCACAGAAACGAAGCCCCAACACAGCCATAAATTAAAAAAAAAAAAAAAAAATTTAAAAAAAAAAAAAAGAAAAAAAAAAGAAAAACATGCCTTTAAAAAAAAAACCTTGAAGTCCAGCCCACTCTTCAGACCAGTGGAATCAACTCTGTGGACCTGGTGCCCAGGCAGAAGTGGTTTTTAGAGATCCCCAGAGGAACCCAGTGTACAGGCAAGGTTACACACCACTGCTCCATCCCATCTTCCCATAAAATTCTTAAGCAAAACACATTCAAATGCCTCAGTAAGACCAACGTGAATACCCTTACCTCTATCAAGATCTTCACCAACAGAACCAGGGCCTTCATGATAAAAACGTCTTGCAAAGCCCTCTATCTGCTGTCTGTAGTTTAATATTTCACCTCGAGTGATCTGAGAAAAGCAGGGTTGCGTTAGTTTAGCCCATTGGATATTTTTCAACATCTTTACTCGGAAAGTAAAGCGTTGCAAGGTACCTCTGTGAACGTTCTCTTTATGCCTCCCAGAGTATGCTCCACATTCAATGCGTCATTAAACAGATTTGACCACATGCTCTCAATCTTGCCAACCAGTTCTTTCTCTGCATCGGAAGGCTAAAAAAAAAAAAAACAAACAAACAATAAATGATCAGCAGTTTGGAAATGAAATTTCTGGTCAAAGCTTCTGCTTTCCAGGACTTCTGCTTCTGCGTAATGGCAGGCTAGGTCATTTGAACAAATGCTGGTTGAATTATACAAATTAGATATTTATAATAAAAATAAAATCAGGAGAAAATAATGTTTTAAAAGAGATAGATAACATAGGCAGAAAGAGAGAGAAATAACCTAGAGAGATAAGCCCTTCATAAAGTAAAACCGAATTTCAAATCAACCTCATCTCTGATTAAAATAAGGTTATCTTTAAAAAATAAAAATAAAAAATAAGGTTATCTTGACCTGTTAACACATCCAGCTGTGTTGTCATAAGCAAAAATAAATCTCCTATGATGAAACATAACATCATCTGGAGCCTCCAATTCTCCCTACAATTTGTCATATACGATGTCCAGAACTCAATCAGAAATAATAGGACGATAAGGATACAAATGACTTGAAGGAAACCAAGAGATACACAGACAGTATAAGCAGACAGTAATGGAGTTCTAAGACATAGAATTCTAAATGTTACTTGATAAAGAAAAAAGACAGAACTGAAAATTTTGACTTTATTTTAATTATAAAAATTTAATTTTGCATACTGTGCATTTTTCTTTTTACCTTTGGAAGATGCTAGAGAACTAATTTATTATTCTGAAAACATGTAAATACAGGGTAAATAACCTGCCCTTGTTATATAAACTGTATCTCAGGGTAAACAGATAGTTTTTAAGGAAAAGTTTCTCTTTTTTTCATTTTTATTATTTTTTTATTGAAGTATAATTGACAATACTATGTTAATTCCAGGTGCACAACATAGGGATTCGTTATTTCTATACACTACAAAATGATCACCACTCACTACTGTGCATTTTCTGATGAGAGGATCTCTAGCTTTCAGCCAAGGCTAATGCTCAGTGAAGGTGATTAAAGCACTCAAGCAATGTAAATGCTGAAATACAAATTTTATGCAAATGCAGGCTTATAACAGCTCTTTGTTTCTCCCTTCTACTTTGTTTTTCCAGTGGATTCTTTTCTAGGTATTATGTGATGCAGAGCACGCAAAATTTTGCATACGATTTCAAGGAGATCCCAGACACCCTCAAACTCATCCATGGACTTTCTAAAGGTCTTTGAAACACACATTTAACAACCCTAAATAAAGACAACTGAATTATTATCTTCTACCAGTTTCTTTTATCGTCTTATCCCTCTTCTTCCCCCTTATCATTTTTGCAACAGCCATTTATTTATAAAAGAAAATTAACATCAAAAAAAAAGAAAGAAAGAAAGAAAAGAAAGAGGGAAAACCAAAACAGTGTGCAGTTACAGATCAGTCTACAAAAAACACTATTTGAGCCACGCAAGATCGAGAAATAATCTCTAAGTTGTCATTATTCTAAATAACCATGCTTTACATTTAAATTTTAGTACTTAAAGTCATAAACAATTGGCTTTATTGTATATTTGAGAAGTCTTTCTGAAAAGGGCCTTAGAATTCAACCCAACCATAAAAAGCTTAAGAAAAGAGTTCACTTAAAATAAAATAAAAACAACTATTAAAGAAATTTTGTGCACATCCTTTTGGGTGTATTGGGAAACAAATTAATATGCAAGTCATTTTTGGTGGGTCTATATACTACAAATTTTCTATGCAGTAAACATGGTTTATATATAAATTGTAAATTTATCCAACTAATTTATTGAAATAATTCCAATGAATTGGAACTGCTAGGACTAAGGCTATCCAAAACTTATAGTTTGAGTTCAAACTAGATTTCCTCTACTATTAATATATAGATGCGACCTCATCAATCTTGTCCCCCAGTGTTTATGTGGGTCTGTTTCCTAAAACTGTATAAATGTTAGATTTTTAATCTTTGGTAATATGATATTACAAAGAAATTGCTTTTCTTCTGTTATTGTTCAGCTCAGTCATCTTCATAGATGCTTAATCCTTACTAGTCACTTGTGTTATTTCATTTTCTTCCGTTTTTTTTTTTTTTTCCATTTCCCTTGGTATATCAATGTCTTTGTCACTGGTTTGTAAGAACTCATTTATGACTAAGGATGTTAACCATTCGTCATGCGATGCAAATGAAATACCATATTTTACTGCCATCAATTTAATATGGTATTTTGTATTTTGGTTGTGTATTAAAATATAATCATGTTGTATTTTTAAAAAATAAAATAAAATAGGAACTTCCCTGGCAGTCCAGTGGTTAGGACTACGCGCTTCCACTGCAGGGAGCACAGGTTCGATCCCTGGTCAGGGAACTAAGATCCCACATGTCACACGGTGCAGCCAAAAAAATTAAAATATAAATAAATAAGTAAATAAAAACAAAAACACACAAAGGAAGGAAGGAAGAGAGGGGAGGGAGGGAGGGAGGGAGGGAGAAAAGGAAAGAGTTCACTTACAAACAGACTGTACATCGCCATGGTGCGGTACCTCTCCTGGACATCCCGGTATCTTAGTTCCATCACTAAAGATTTACTTCTAATTTCTGCGATTGTTGCAAGGACAAACTTGAGATCTTCAAGGGTACTGGGGCTCTTCTTCAGGTTTTTGGTCAGGAACTATAAAAGACAGTTCAAAGGGACACTAAATAAGCATGGGGGAAAAAATACAGCACCGAATGAAGCCCTGACGACCATGAAACCCGGGGCCCCACTACCTCTATCTCTTCGTGCAGATTATGGAGCTCCTCTCTGGCTGACTCATTGAGGAGCTTCCCAAGTGAAACCACCCAGGACTTGGCGTTTTCCTGCACGGTGTTCGCCAGGGGTCCAAGCTGAAGGCGGATGCAGTGCTCATCCTTGACCAAGGGGTGATGCATCACTTCAGAGGCGATCCTGGAATAGAACTGCAACTTCTCGTCATAGGCAACACAAGGGGGCTTCTTGGCAGCAAACTTCTCCATCACAATGGCTTTGTCCAGTTTCCAGAGCGGTCGGTACCGCTTCCATTTCTGCAGGTACTTCATAAGGTTGATCAGAATCCTGTGGATGTTTTGGGGGATCATAACGGCCTGCTCAATTATCTGAGGGTTCTGAGAAATATCACTGTAAAAGCTGATTATAACAAGTTCTTCTTCCTCTCCCTTCTGAGGGGGGCATTCTATGCAGCTGCCATTCATCCAGCGAACAAAATTCTGGCAAAATAGGAATTGGGGGGAAAAAAGACAGTCCTTTAGTATCTATTTTGCTTCCTATGGACATATCATGTTCAGTAATAAGTCTTGCTAGTAAGGGATATCACTTTATTATTGATAAGCTGTGCTAGGTTGCAAAAAATCACCACAATCCTTTGTTCCTCCAATCAAGAGATTCTGTCTGTTGACAAAATGGTCTATCGGGAGTACCTATTTTCCTGCTCTGGGCTAGCCTATGACTTGACCAACAGATAGGGGAAGTGGCATTATGCAAGGTCCAAGCCTGGGGCTCAAGTAGCCCAGCAGCTTCTACTCTCATGCTCTTGAAACCTTGCAGCCACCAGATGCACGAGCTTCAGCTAGCCTACGAGATGATGGAGACCCAGGAGAACCAGGGCCCCCCAGCCAACAGCCAGCCAATCATCAGACATGTGCTTGAGCACAGCCAAGTTCGGATGTATAAAACAACATTAGTTTCCAGTGTCCCAGAACAAATCTGTCATTGGACGTCTCCCTGCTGTATAGTCAAGAGCCCCTCTTCTTTCAAGCAAACCATGGGTGGTTATACAGAACATCTCTGAACCATAGTCTGTCCACCTGTAGAATGGGAATAATAACAATTACTAACTCTACAGCTCACTGTAATACTAATACCCAAGCTGATAGCTAACATTTATTTAGAGCTAATTGCCAAGTACTGTGTTAAGTGCTTTACATGTTATGCCATTTAATTCTCCCAACCCACTCTAGAACATGGATTGTATTATCATTTCCACTTAATAGATGAGGTAATTTGATCCTAGTTTAAAACTTTTGCTCATTGTTTTCAGTCATGAAATATGAATCCTGAAGCTCAAATAGTGCAGTCAAGCCAACTTAAGTCACCTCGCCATAAGTGTTTATTTGCAGAGATTTTTGTTAATGAAAGGCATTTCCAACACTTTCCAAGAGGATAGGTAAAAATTATTTTCATTTAAAACAAGCATTGACAAAAATATAATAAAAATAAATAAAAGAAAGCAGTTATGAAGATAAAATAACAGTCTTCACCACAAAGCCTCAAACCCATCTATGGCGGGGGTGGGAATAAATTGGCATGAAAAACTATGATTAATATCCATAATGTTTCACAAAGAGTCTTTCCTATTTATTTACCCCTTGGAAATTGTTTTGTTTTCCTGTTCAAAGACTTGGTAATGTAACACCTAAAAGTTAAGAGAATTTATATGACCGAGGTTTAATAAATGACCTATTTGCATAGATTATAAAACGTGCAATTTATTCATTAATTTCCAAGTACAGTGAAATGAAATTCCCTATTTGTAATATCTACACTTAGTTTTATGCTAAAAAACATGCCTGAGGGCTTCCCTGGTGGTGCAGTGGTTAAGAATCTGCCTGCCAATGCAGGGGACACGGGTTCGAGCCCTGGTCCAGGAATATCCCACATGCCGCGGAGCAACTAAGCCTGTGCGCCACAACTACTGAGCCTGCGCTCTATAGCCCGCGAGCCACAACTACTGAGCCCACGTGCCACAACTACTGAAGCCCACGTGCCTAGAGGCCATGCTCCGCAACAAGAGAAGCCACCGCAATGAGAAGCCCACACACCGCCATGAAGAGTAGCCCCGCTCACCGCAACTAGAGAAAAGCCCACGCACAGCAATGAAGACCCAATGCAGCCAAAAATAAATAAATTAATTTAAAAAAAATTTTTTTTAAACGCCTGAGATATGTTTGACTTTCTGAACAAACCAAGTGAAAAGAAAGATATTAGGGTCTTGAGGGGGTGTGACATCTCTTATCCACAAAGATGGCCCAATTTTCCCAATGTTGGTAAGACGTAAACTTTGGGTTATTTGCCAACCGACACTCATTTGACAAGCACTGACTGAGTGCCAATTATGTGCTAGGAGCTGTGCGAGGTGCTGGGGGTTCCAGAGTGAACAGACACACAAAGTTCATGGTGTCGTGGAACCTGCATTCTAGTGGCATGAGCTAGTCAAAGCATGAACGAGCAAGTAAATAAATAAGAAAAGGTCAGATAGTGATACAGGCTAGGAAGAAGATGGAGTAGGGTGATGTAACAGAGAAGGACCCAAAGGAGCCAGCAAGTCAAGGTCTGGGGGGGCAGAAGGTTCCAGGCAGAGGGAACAGGAGTGCCACCATTTCAAGGAGGCAGTGGTGTTACCTGCTGGAGGTGCATTAGGCTGGGGCACAGTGGGGTGTGTACAGGTAGCAGCTGATCAGAAAGGTAGGCAGGTGTTAGATTGCAGAGGGGCTCATAGACCAGAATGAGGAGTTTGGATTATGTTCTAAGTGCAACATGAAGTCATCGGGGGCTTTTACACAGGGATGACATGAAACGATTCATGTTTTTAAAGGATAATCCTGACCACCTGAGGAAACATTACTGCAATAGTCCAGGTGAGGGACGATGAACTTGGGATGGATTGGTAACATGGAAAAGGAGAGAAGAGGGGAGATCAGAGGCGTGTTTGGGGGAGCGAGTCAACCAGACTTACTGACGGGCTGGATATGGGTGGATGGGAGAAAAGAGGGATCAAGGATGGCTCCCAGGGTTTCGACTCAACCACTTGGGTGGATGTTGGTGCCGTTGCCTAAAGTAGGGAAAACGGGGGCAGGACCAGGCTGCATGTTGGAAAGCCAAGAATTCCATCTTGGACTCGCAAAGTCTAAGGTTCAAGGGGAGACGGCCAGTAGGTGACTAGAAACATGTGTTGTGCAGTAGAGAATTCTGGCTTGGAGATGGAAATGTGGCGGGCTTGCCTCCATAGGATTGGTAATAACAGCCATGGGAGTGGTCGTGAGGATGCATAAAGAAGATAAAGAGAGGTGAGAAGGGAGCCGGCATCGAGCCTTGGGACACCCCCAAACTTCAGAGATTAACAGAGGAGGAGCCAGGAAGAGACGAAAACGGTCTGGACAAAGGACACGGTGGAGCCTGTGTTCTTGACCTCCTGGGTCACCTGCTGTCCGCAGCTGGCGGGCCCAGCCCTCTGTGACAAGGGGTCAACCGGGAAACAACACACAGTTCCGTCCCTACCTTGGTCATCTCCACACAATTTCGGACACAGTGGATGCACATTTTGTCAATCTCGCTTGCGCTGGGGTGCAGGATGATCTCGGGTGCCGTCAAAATGGTTTCCGTTTGGAACAAAGGGACGTTTCCAAGGATTAAAGAATTAAAAGACTGCAAATTCCTAGGAGGGGTTAATAAAACAGACTCAGTACTCAGCAGCGTGAAAGGTATCCAACAGCGGGTGAAAACGGCTAGAGTCCCAGACACCGCCTGTAAAAAGCCTGCGACAAGGAATAACACATTCTACGGCTGTAATGGATAGTGTGGGGGGAGTTTCGTTATATACCCTTTTTATGGCCCAAATTTTACAAATAGTTCATTTCTACTTTGGGGAAGTTAGAATACCTATTAGTTGGAAGATACTTAGTAATGGGAACTCCAAAAGCTGTTTGACTCTGGTTCAGGAAAAATGAACACGCATGTCCCCCCTCCGCCTGGCCCACCAGACTCTGTCCTTTCCAGGATTAAATCAGGGACAACACAGGGATGGACACTTCATTAGCCTGCAAACCGGTCTTCCTCTTGCCCCCACCCCCACCCCAATTCAGTAATCCCTACAGCCAGAGAGAGTGTATAAAACATGTAACTCTTCTCTCTCTGAGGATAAATGCAAGCTCCTGCCAGGCTCTTCATGATCCGGGCCCTGCCTGCTCAGCTTCCTCTCCTACCCGCTCCCTTCACTCTCTTTATTCCTTCCTTCTGTTCCTCCCACGTGGCCTCCAGGTCTTTACACTGGCCTTTGTCTTCCCCCAGAAAGCTCCTCCCCTTCCAGCTTGCTCCTTATCTTCAGGGCTCGGCTAAAACGTGGCCTCTCCGTGGCCTTTCTTGACCAACCAATCACAACAGCCCTTCCAGTCTCTCCCCGGAACATTATTCTGCTTTATTTCTTTCACAGAGAATATTTATTTCCTTGAGTCTTGCATCTCTCTCCTATGAGGATGGAGAAGCTCCAGAAAAATAGGGGCTTTATCTGGTCCAGTCCAGGCTCTAATAAACCTTGGAATGAATGAATGAGTGAATAGATGGATTGATGGGTAAATGGATGAATGGATCAAGGGAAAACATAGTGTATTAGAAAGAGAAAACTCAGGAGGTAGCCCTATATGAGGGGCTGCTTTTTTTTTTTTTTGGCTGTGCCAGGCGGCTTGTGGGATCTTAGTTCCCTAACCAGGGATCGAACCCGGGCCCTTGGCAGTGAAAGTGCGGAGTCTTAACCACTCGACCGCCCGGGAATTCCTAAGCGGCTGCTTTAAGAGTCAAAGTTAGAATCAACACTAAAAATCAAATGAAATATGTAGAAAACAGATTTATTTAAAGGATCAATGAAGTGAAGTTTGTCAAACTGCATCCAGGGGACTTCCCTGGTGGTGCAACAGTTAAGAATACACCTGCCAATGTAGGGGACACGGGTTCGAGCCTTGGTCCGGGAGGATCCCACATGCCGCAGAGCAACTAAGCCCATGTGCCACAACTACTGAGCCTGAGCTCTAGAGCCCGCGAGCCACAATTACTGAGCCCGCGTGCCACAACTACTGAAGCCCACACGCCTAGAGCCCGTGCTCAGCAATAAAAGAAGCCACCGCAATGAGAAGCCCACACACCTCAATGAAGAGTAGTCCCCACTCACCGCAACTAGAGAAGCAGCAATGAAGACCCAGCGCAGCCAAAAATAAAATAAATTTTTTAAAAGTTATTTGTTAATTTAATAGTTGTTTTATCATTCATTTCTATGATTACTCACAAGGATCAATTTGTAAATTTTTTGATAGTTGTAATTCATTTTTGTGAAAAATCTCATTGTGTCTCTTGTAGTGTAGTCACTTTTCTCATTATATTACAAAAGTATTTCCATAAGTTAATGCATAAAAGCACATCTGCTATAAATTCTTTTCCAATTCTATCCTTTTATTTTGTGAAAAAACATTTAAAATTTTTGCATCCAACGTCTGTCCATCTCTTCTCTTATGATTTCTTCCTTTTCTTCCAGAATAGAAAATTCTCCCTATCTATCAGAGGTCTGATATATATCACATACAGTTCTCTTTTTTCAAATATGGTTTAAATTTTATCTGTAACTTTCACATTTAATAAATATTGAGTGTCAACTCAAAAAAAAAAAAAATAACATGAGCCAAAATAGGAAGTTATCCTTCCATCTTATGAGTGCCCTTTGGCCAGAAAGCAGACTTATTGTCCAGCTGATTTTTGTTCTGTACCTTGTGGCTCCTCTTTAACTATTCATATGTGTAAGATATTTTAACCTATGCACACTGTCTTTAAAACATGCAATATGAACATTAACTTACTTCAGGATGAACTTTGTCAAGACCTCGTAAATTCTATTTTCCCAGTATTCGTAGTAGGAGGCCAGCTTGGGGGCCTTGCCCGTGTTGGTGTGGATAACCAGCCCCTCGACTTTGGTCAGTAGAGGCCCAATGGCAAGATACCACCTGACCATGTGGTCCACATCTTTGGCCCTTTCTCGTTCAATGTGCTCAAAGAATTCCTTCATGCCTGCAGTGGAAGACACCTGTTACAGCTCTTCACAAACACGGGAAGGGACATTACTCAAGAAGCAACCCAAACGTTAGCTGTATATCTTGCAAATACAAAAGCAGCCTCCAATCTTGACCAAGAGCAGAAAATAAATCAACACCACCCGAAGCAAGACACATCCAAAGCAAAAAATACATGACAACATGGGAATGAACGCCACTTGTGCATGCTTTGCCTTTGGGCAATCTTGCTTGTCTTGAGTTGCTTGTTAACTAATCCTGAATTCCTTGTTGACTAGTCCAAGGCAGCTTAAAATACCCTGTTTGAACAAGTAAATGTGAGCCCATAAAACACAGTTCACCGTACTGTTACAAAGTTATTGACAAAAGTACTATTGATTTTCATAGACTCAGGAATTTGTAAAACTATGTAAGCAATACATAAAACACGGCAAAAAGTAAGAATTACCCATGATCTTTTCAAGTAAATGCCTGAGATCATGAGGCATGGTTTTATTCCATTTGTGGAATAAACTGTGTGTGTGTGTGTGTGTGTGTGTGTGTGTGTGCACAATCATGCCCAAGAGGTTTTTCCATTCCTTCCATAATCAAAGAAACAAGAAGTCAGATCTACCTGGGAGTTCTTCCTCACTTTTAGGTGCTGGATACTTAAAGAGATTTATGGATTCTATTAAGGTGAGTCTGGAAGAAATGTCATCTGCATTCTTATGAATCTGGTGGACGAGGGACTCAAATTTCCCAATGGCCTGTTTGCACCGAGTTATGTAGTCAGCAATACCTTCGGAGAAAAAGAGAAAGAACAAAAGAAAGATAGTTGGCTTTCAACTCTTCCTTTCCATATCCTTCCCGCCAACATCCCTTCACAGGAAGGATCCTGCTCCTTCCATGTCCTTGGGTCTTTGAGGTGACAAAGATCCACGTGGTCCCTGGGGACCGGAACCAGGAGCCGGTGCTCAGGGTCAACCAAACGATACATTTCTCCTGTTTGCTTTTTAGCATCATCGTATCTGAAGCACGGTGGGGAGAAAGAGGAGGCACAACCCTCTTGCCTTCTCATTGCCATGGCAACACAAACCCTCCACTACATGCAACCCTGCCTACAGTTAGGCAACCCTCTGGCCTGTTGCTTAGAAAAGTAAACAGCAAGAATGTGAATAGTAAACCTGAGTTAAGCACTTATGATCAGTTGGGCGATGGCCTAAGCATGTGACGTTGATTATATGATCGAATCCTTACAACAGCCCTATGAATCGGGTACTAAGGTTATGCCCATTTTAGAGATGAGGAAACGGAGCCTCCAAGAAGTTGAGTCACATGGGTAGAAGCTGGACTTTTAATCCAGAGGTTTCATGCTGGAACCCACAGTCCAAACACACATGTTCTCTGTACAAAGGGGAAGGGAGGAAGGGGAGAAAAGGAAATGACAACGAAAAAAGGGGAGAAGATTTGGAGCAAGGGAAGGGAAAGAGGAAGAAGGAAAAGAAATAACATAAATGCCTTGTTTATTTTTAAAAGTAAAGGAAGAAGAAGTATGTCCTTTTCCTTATTACTCCTGCTAAATACAACTAAGAACCCTGCACATTAGCCATAAAACAAATATAAGACTCTGAAATGGGGAGAGATAGCCAACCAGTGGGGAGCCCAGGATCTGAGGAATGATGTGGTGATGAGGGCCCTGGGATCTTTTTCCTGGGATCTATATCCCAGACCTGGAGCTGAAGGAGCCGGTGACCCATAAGTGCCTATGGGTACAGACACACATGCACCAAAAAAAAAAGCCTCAAGAAAATCCTGTTTTCTCTGACCAAGGGACCAGGAAAGGGACACCCTAGAAAGACAAAATTTTAGACAATAACTGCTCTGCTCCAGCCAAACACCACAGATAAAAATGTGACCCTGCCCTCACCCATGCCAGAAGGGCCAGGTGGAGGGGGCCTAGACTTCCACCCTCAGAATGTTGCAATGAGGTGCCCCAAACCCCTGTCCCCTTATGCCTGCCGTGGTGGCATCAGAGGAGGCCATGGAGGTAGATGGGACTTTCACCTCCACAGTCCAGCAATGAGCACTGTCCCCTGCCACCCCAGAGTGTCAGTGGAGACTGCAGGGGGGCTGGGACCCCCACCCCTCCCAGCGGTTATGTGGAGCTTCCCCTCGACTGTCAGTGAAGGCTGACTAGGGAACCTGGATTTCTACTTCCACCTGACAGTAACAAAGGGGAAACCAAGGTATTCTCAGAAGGGAAACTAGGCGATTACGTCACCAGCAGACCTATGCTAAAAGGATGGCCACAGGAAGTTTTGTAAATAGAAAGGACCCAGTAAGAGAAAGACCCTGGGAACATCAGGGAGGAAGAACGAGCACAGTAGGTAAAAATATAGGAAAATACAATAGTTTTTTCCTTCTCTTCTTCAGCTTCCTAACTTAGGTTTGATGGTTGCAGCAAAAATTGTAACACTGTCTGTTGTGGTCCAAAATGTATATAGAAGAAATATTTTAGATAATTATATCATAAGTGGGAGAGGGAAAGGCAAGTTAAGGTTTCTATACTTTACTCAAATTGGAAAAATTCTATAGATTTCTATACTTCACTCAAACCAGTAAACTGTAATGTTATGTATATGTAACCACTAAAAAAAGGCTATAAGAACGCTATAGATAAATCAAAATGGAATTATAGAAAATGTTCCAGTGGCCCATGGAAAGGCAAGTAAAAGAAAAACAGAGAAACAAAAAGAACAAGCAGAAAACAAAAAAATTGACAGACTTGAGCCCTAACAAATCAATAATTACATGAAATGTAAACGGTCTAAATGCACCAAGACAGAGTAGGTTAAAAACATGACCCAACTATATGCTGTCTACAAGAAACTCATTTCAAATACAATTCTATCGGCAAGTTGAAAAGTAAAGGATGGAAAAACATATACTGTGCAAACATTAATCAAAGGAAAACCAGAATGGATATATTAATATTAGGTAAAGTAGACTTTAGAACAAAGAAAATTATCAGAGAGTTGAATATTATATAATGATTAAAGGGTTTAATTCATAAGAAGACATAGCAATCTTAAACTTGCATGCATCAAAGCAACAGAATTGTAAAATACGTGAAGTAAAAAGTGATAGACCTGAAAAAAGAAATAGGTAAATCCATGATTATAATTGGACATGTCAACATTCCTCTCTCAGTAACTGACAGAACAACTAGACAGAAAATCAACAAGGATATAGAAAAACTCAACGACATCATGAACCAACAACGTTAATCAACATTTATAGAACATTCTACTCAGCAAAGTAGAATACATATTCTTTTCAAGTGGCCACAGAACATAAAACAAGATAGACTATATCCTGAGCTGTAAAACAAACCTCAACAAATTTAAAAGAATTGAAATTATACTGAGTATGTTCTCCAACCACAGTGGACTCAAATTACAAAACAATGACAGAAAGATAACAGGGGAAATCTCCAAACACTTTGAAACTAAACAACACACTTTTAAATAATCCATGAGTCATGGAGGAAGTCTCAAGGGAAATTTTTCAAATACACTTAATTGAATAAAAATTAAAATACAACTATCAGAATCTGTGGGACACAGCTAAAGCAGTGCTGACAGGGAAATTAATAGCACCAAATGCATACATTAGAAAAGAGGAAAGATCTCAAATCAGTGATCTAAGTTCCCACCTCAAGAACCTTGAAAAAGAAGAGTAAAATAAATCCAAAGCAAGCAGAGGAAATAATAAAGATAAGCAGAAATCAGTAAAATTAAACAGAAAAACAACAGATAAAATCAATGAAACAAAGAGCTTCAGTAAAACTGACTAATCTCTAGTAGGACTGAAAAGAAAAAAAGAGAAGACACAAATTAACCATATCCAGAATTAAATAGGAGGGATCACTAAAGATGTACAGTCTTTATAAGATAATAAGGGAACAATAAGAACAAATCTGCACAATAAATCTGACAACTTAGATGAAATGCACCACTTCTTTGAAAAGCACAAGCTACACAACTCACCCAATAGGAAATAATCACTTGAATAGTCCTATAACTATTAAGAAAGCTGAATCTGTAATTTTAAAACAAACAAAAAAAGAAGAACAAAGAAAAGAAATCACTACTACACAAAAACCTGCACATGAACATTTTTAGCAGCTTTATTCATAATTGCCAAAATGTGGAAGCAACCAAGATGTCCTTCAACAGGTGAACAAATAAACTACAGTACATCCACACAATGGAATATTATTTGGTAATAAAAAGAAATGCACGGGCTTCCCTGGTGGCACAGTGGTTGAGAATCTGCCTGCTAATGCAGGGGACACGTGTTCGAGCCCTGGTCTGGGAAGATCCCACATGCCGCGGAGCAACTAGGCCCGTGAGCCACAACTACTGAGCCTGCGCGTCTGGAGCCTGTGCTCTGCAACAAGAGAGGCTGCGATAGTGAGAGGCCCGCGCACCGCGACGAAGAGTGACCCCCGCTTGCCGCAGCTAGAGGAAGCCGTCGCACAGAAACAAAGACCCAACACAGCCATAAATAAATAAATAAATAAATAAATAAATAAATAAATAAATAAAAATTAAAAAAAAAGAAAAGAAATGCACAATTATATGGAGGAACCTTAAATTTTATTGCTCAGTGAAAGAAGCCAATCTGAAAAGGCTGCACACTGTATAATTCTAATTATATGACATTCTGGAAAAGGCAAAACTATAGGGACAATAAAAAGATCAGTGGTTACCAGTCTACCCAATTTCAAGACTTACTATGCAGCCACAATAATTAAGGCTTCAAAGCTCTGTGATATTGGCAGAGGGACAGACACATAGATCAATGGAACAGAATAGAGAATCCAGAAATAGACCCATACAAATATGCTCAACTAGTTTTTGACAAAGGTGTAAAAGTGATTTAACGGAAAAAGTTAGCCTTTCCAACAAACAATGCTACAACAATTGGAAAAACAAATGAACCGCAACTTAAGTCTCTCACTTCGTACAAAAAAAAAAAAAATCAAGATTGATCACAGTCTTAACTGTAAAACATAAAACTATAAAATATTTAGAAAAAATAGAAAAATTTTGGGATCTAGGTCTATGCAAAGAGTCCCTAGACTTGACACCAAAATCATGATCCATAAAAGGAAAAATTGATAAATTGGACTTCATCAAATTAGTTCTGCAAAAGATGCTATTAAGAGAATGAAAAGACAAGCTACAGAGTGGGAGAAAGTATTTCCAAACCACATATCCAATAAAGGACTAGTATCTACAATATATAAAGAACTCTCAAAGTTCAACAATAAAAAAGCAAGTGATATAATTAGAAAATGGGCAAAAGAACAAAAAAAGACATTACACCAAAGAGGATATATAAAGGCAAACAAACACATAAGAAGAGGATATATAAAGGCAAACAAACACATCATTAGCCATTACAGAAAAATGCAAAGCAAAACCACAACGAGCTATCATTACACAGCTATCAGATGGCTAAATTTTTAAAAATGGTGACAATACCAAAGGCTGGCCAAGATCTAGAGATCGTGAAATGTATATTGCTGGTGAGAACGTAAAATGGTACAGCCACTCTGGACAACACTATGACATTTAAAAAAAAAGACTAAACAAACAACTAATGAATATAACAAAAAAGAATCAGACTCACAGATATAGAGAACAACCTAGTAGTTACCAGAGGGATAGGGAAATGGGGAGGGGCAATATAGGTAGGGGATTAAGAGGTACCAACTATTATGTATAAAATAAGCTACAAGGATATATTCTACAACACAGGGAATACAGCCAATATTTTATAATAACTATAAATGGAGTATAACATTTAAAAATTGTGAATCACTATACTGTATACTATACTGTATACTATACTGTATATATAACTTATATAACATTGTACATCAACTATTCTTCACTTTTTTTTTTTTTTTTTTTTTAAAAGTCATTCCAGTGTTATTTTTTTTTTTTTTTTAATTTTTTATTTATTTATTTATTTATTTATTTATTTATTTTTGGTTGTGCTGGGTCTTCGGTTCGTGCGAGGGCTTTCTCTAGTTGCGGCAAGTGGGGGCCACTCTTCATCGCGGTGCGGGGACCGCTCTTCATCGCGGTGCGCGGGCCTCTCACCATCGCGGCCCCTCCCGTTGCGGGGCACAGGCTCCAGACGCGCAGGCTCAGCAGCTGTGGCTCACGGGCCCGGCTGCTCCGCGGCATGTGGGATCTTCCCAGACCAGGGCTCGAACCCGTGTCTCCTGCATTAGCAGGCAGATTCTCAACCACTGCGCCACCAGGGAAGCCCCACTTTTTTTAATTAAAAAAAAAAGAAGACTAAACACACAAGTACCATACAACCCTGGGCATTTATCCCAGAGAAATGAAGACTCATGTTCACATAAAACCCTGTACACAAGTGATTCTATAGCACAAATGTATATTCATAATAGTCAAACCTGGAAACAACCTATATATTATCTAGGATATCTAAGTGAATGGTGAAACAAACATTGATACCAGACTGTTTTTTATTCACTGATAAAAAGGAACAAACTGTTGAAACAGGCAAGAACTTGGAAAAATCTCCAGAGAATTGTGCTGGGTGAGAAAAGCCAACACCAAAAGGGTCATATGATATTTTATGTAACACTCTTAAAATGACAAAATTATAGAAACAGAAAACAGATTAGTGGCTGCCAGCGGTTCAGTAGAGGATGGGGGTAGGAGGGAAGTGGGTGTGACTTTAAAAGGGCGACATGAGGAATCACTGTGGTGTGGAAATGTTCTGTGTCTTGACTATATCGATGTAAAGATCTGGGCTGTGGTTTGCACTACAGTTTTGCAGAAGTTGCCACTGGGGGAAAACCAAGCAAAGGGTACCCAGGATCTGTCTGTATTAATTCTTGCAACTGCGTGTGACTCTGTAATTATCTGGAAATTAAAATTTCAGTTTTAGGGCTTCCCTGGTGGCGCAGTGGTTAAGAATCCACCTGCCAATGCAAGGGACACGGGTTCGAGCGCTGGCCCAGGAAGATCCCACATGCCGCGGAGCAACTAAGCCCGTGCGCCACAACTGCTGAGCCTGCGCCCTAGAGCCGGCGAACCACAACTACTGAGCCCACGTGCCACAACTACTGAAGCCCGGGCGCCTAGAGCCCGTGCTCCGCAACAAGAGAAGCCACCGCAACGAGAAGCCTGCACACCGCAGCAAAGAGTAGCCCCTGCTCGCCGCAACTAGAGAATGCCTGCGTGCAGCAACGAAGACCCAACGCAGCCAAAAATAAATAAATTTATTAAAAAAAAAAATTTCAGTTTTAGGGGAAAAAAGTATAAGTCACTTTATTTTTGGAGGAGAAAGCTTTGGGTCAGTCGAATGTCAAAACGGCACCCCGTCCACCTCACCTTCACCCCCAACTAAAGCCTTGAGATGGATTCCATGTTCCACAAAGTGTACTTTACTGATGCTGAAAACGTATTTGTTAACCACATCTACATACATAGAAAAATTATAATTCAACTAAGACAATCTAAAAGAATGATTTTTTACATCCCAAAGTCTAAAAGGCAATAGATAGATGAATTATATTACCTAGTGAGTTCCAGTTTAACCTCTTATATCCAGACCTAAACACTCTTACTAATTCCTGGGAATGGTCGTCAAGGAGGAGAGCCTCTGCCTCATTTAACGTTCCAATGAGCATGTGATAATGATCCAACATACGTTGTATCCCATCCGTGTACCTGCACATTACAGGAAAGTCACTGACGTGAGAAAAATACAATGGAGCTCATAAAAAGATTAATAACCTTACAGATAGGATACAAAAGACCATTAACCAGACTAAAAATTTTAAAGAATGCCACTCTTCCCACTAACTTTCTTTTTTGGAAAATATTGGTTACTTTTTATTTAAAAATGTTACTTACAGGGAACTCTACTCAATACTCTGTAATGACCTACATGGGAAAAGAATCTAAAGAAGAGTGGATATATGTATATGTGGAACTGATTCACTTTGCTGTACATCTGAAACTAACACAACATTGTAAGTCAACTATACCCCAGTAAAAATTAATTTAAAAAATGAAAAAGTGAAAATGTTATTTAGGTTAACATGAAATAGATTTATCGTTGTTATTTTTAGATGAATGAATAAACACATATTTTAAACATTTCTTAGTTTTTATTTCTAATGTGGCAAATATTGGCAGTTATAAAATCCACAAAAATGAAAGCTTTGGCATGGGTAGGGGGCGCGTTTTCAATAATTTTGAAGAGTGCAAAGGGGTCCCAAGACAAAAAATGTTTACTGTTGATTTAAGAGAAGAATCATTTTACCTAAGAAATTTGTCTTCCTGGAGGGCAACATTCCTTGCTAATTCGGAGACAGGGAACCCCAGCTGTTCCAAGTACTTTGCTTCGTTAATAATCTCCCTGAGAGCAGGGGAAAAGTTGATTGCAAAACCAGCCCCCCTGTCAGAGTTCAGGGCGTCATCACCAGCAGCAGAAGTCTGTGGGAGAGACGGTGTTTTTATAAAACATCGTGGGAAGGGCAGTCCAAGAAGCAATTAGATCAACGCAACCCAAGTTAAATGTGAATTTGAAAAAGATCAGTGGAGGGTCCTTGCTGCCCTGACAGACTGGGGAGCTGGCCAGAACTAGCTAGAATTCATATTTTGTTTGGTGAACAGAGTTTTTAAAGAATTCGATTTAGTCGCCCACGTTCGAAAATTGGGCAACTGAATGTAAAAATCCAGAAATCTGGTTTCCCTTGAAAAATTAGAAAAGCTGATGATAAATGGCAAAGAACAGACAGAAGCTGGGTAGCAGCTGCCCCTTTTGAATAGGACACGAGCTGTCCAGTTCCTGACAGGCCCTACCTGGCCTCTTCACTCCTTTTAGTACCGAAGACCGAAAACCGCCAGGCCCAGGTCTTCCCTTGAACCTCCTAGCTAGTGTTTATTTACTGAGCAATTGCTACGTGCTAAAGATGTGGAGGACCCTGTGCTAAAGATGCGGAGGAATCATGGGAAGTGACATTTTTCTGTAGGTTAAAAATGATCAACGGTCAGCTGTTTCATATACGGTTCAGCTAATACTTTGCATGTTTCTGATCGTCTAATCCAACTCATTTTACAAACTGGGTCACTGGAGTTCAGAGTTAAGCCACTTGCCCAAGGAGTCAGGAGGGCTGCCTAACCCCAGCGTGTTCCCTGACGGTGACATTTTGCTTCCTCCATCTATTCCCTTTCTGCCTCCCTTCTTCTCCCGGGTCAACCTCTGCCCTTCTGTGCCTTTGATTTTGGAAATACCTCTCAACTTCATGAGAGTCAACACATCACATCTCAAGGAAATAGTAGCCACCATCACCTTACGTGGCCGCCCCAGAATCTAGGACACGGATCTGGAAAGACACACCTTAGTGAGCAGACTCTTCTTCATGAGAGTCGGCAGGACCTGTTCTGTCGTCTCTTTCCACTGCTCATACTTTTTATCTTCGTAGTCTTTCATTGTCCTACCCACTTCCAGATATTTTTGCTTTACCTATCAAAGAAGTCAGGCAATGGTCATTTTGTCCTTGAAAATAACATTTTTTTCCTCTCTTTTAAAAAAAAATTATCAGTTAACACATTTTGCAAAAGGAAGCAGGCAGATTTGCACAAACATTGGAGGGTTTGTCTGCCATGGTAGGGCTTGAAATCTAGGCTGATTAACTGGGCTCACAAACCTCAGCCTGTGGGTTTGGTGCAGCCCAGGAGCTAAGAATGAAGGAGCTCAAAAAGAACAACAGTGCTTCCTGACACATGACAACCATACGAAATTCAAATTTCAGCATCCACGGTGATGTCTTATTGGAACACAGTCACACCTGTTCATTTACGTGGTATCGACGGTCACTTTCTTGCTACAAAGGCAGAGTTGAGTAGTTGCAACAGGGGCCATCCGACCCTCAAATGCCTAGAATACTTACTCTCTGGACCGTTAAAGAAAAGGTTTCCCACCCCCTGTGATATAACAGACAAAAATGCATGGGTGGGGGAGGGAGAGTATTATCAGAA
Organism: Balaenoptera acutorostrata; assembly: GCF_949987535.1. Taxonomy (NCBI): domain Eukaryota; kingdom Metazoa; phylum Chordata; class Mammalia; order Artiodactyla; family Balaenopteridae; genus Balaenoptera; species Balaenoptera acutorostrata. The sequence continues at coordinate 87,139,602 of NC_080076.1, read as the reverse complement.
AGTTGCTGGTCACCCTCTGGAGAGGCTGAAGATCAAGGTCAGGGGGAAGTCATGTGACTGCCACCTGGAAGATGTCATAGGTAGGTATGGAGATGTGGTCCCCAGGGACCGCAGAAAAGATCTTCTAAATTGCAGACATGGATTTGAAATTGAGCTGCTGCTCACGCAGGCAACTCTGCGTAGCCCACTCCATGCCGGCAGCCGCCTGGACTGAAGGATCAGCGCCCAGGGAGGCTGCCCATCTAGAATTGAACCGTGAAATACAAAAGGGGACATTCCCAGCAGAAGCAACATACTTCTCTTCCTCCATCACTGTCCAAGATCCCCTCTACTTCTTGAAATCTGAGGATGGTGTGCTTAATCCGGAAGAACAGGGACCGTTCCCAGTAGATTGCACCTGCTACGGGCGGGTGATTCTTATACAGAGGTGGGTTGTCAAGGTTCTGAACAAAGATTTTGTTAACGATGTCAATCTGCAAAGCAGTCAAACGTATTCCGTAAGTGATAAGCATCAGTCTGTGAGCCAAGAAAAGATTTAACCTGAGATTTGTATCTTTAAAGAAATGAACATGGAACGTCAAGAACTAGTCTAAGGTACAGAATAGGGCTTTTACTACTTATTATTTACTACGTTTTCCTATACTCTGTAGGAATTTTTTTGTTTGGTTTAAAACATGCAATGATCCAAACTGCCTTATACTTACAGACTGTGTACGATCATTTGACCAACCTATTGGAAATTCTGAAATCTGTTCTAGACATGATTGGTGGCCAGTCCTGAATTGTGTGTGTGTTTGTGTGTGTGTGTGTGTGTGTGTGTGTGTGCATGTGCCACTGAGGTTTTATAATTATTTATCATGTAATATTTTTTAAATTGTGGTACAATATGCATGACATAAAATTTACCATCCTAACCATTTCTCAGTGTACATTTCAGTGGAATTAACTACATTCATGCTGTTGTGCATCCATCTCCACAACTTCTTTCATCTTGTAAAACTGAAACTCTGGGTACACATTAAACACAGTAACTCCCCACTTCTCCCTCCCTCAGCCCCTACAACAACAAAGTAGAACAACCTGTCTACTTTCTGTCTCTATGACTTCGCTCTAAGTACCTCATATAAGTAGAATCATAGAGTATTTGTCTTTTTATGACTGGTTTATTTCAATTAACACAAAGCCCTCAAGGTTCATCCACGCTGTAGCATATGGCAGAATTTCCTTCCTTTTTAAAGCTGGATAATATTCCATTGTATGGATAGACCACATTTTGTTTATCCATTCATCTATCAATGGACCCTTGGGTGATTTCCAGCTTTTTGCCGCTGTGAATAGTGCTGCTACGAACATCGATATTCAAATATCTCTTCGAGACTCTGCTTTCAATTTTTTTGGGTATATACGCAAAATGGGATTGTTGGATCATATGGTCTGGGCTTGCATTTTAAAATAAGTATTTCACACTCTTATGTGAGTAATTAGGTGTCAGAGGCAAAACAATACCTGCCCCATTAATGGTCCTGATCCATTCCTGACAAAGAGGAATTAGGTAGCAGATGGAGTTAAGGTTGCCAGTCGGCTGACCTTAAAATAAGGAGACTATCCTGGATTATCTGGGTGGGTCCAATGTATAACAAGGGTCCTTACAACAGGAATGTGTATGTGAACACACCCTTGACCTTCACACATGGGTAGCTATGACTACTACACTGTCATTACTGTGATGATTATTATGACTAACTCACTCAGGGTCCATCACAATGTGAGGCATACAATATTGTACTTCATAAATTCTTACTGAATTTCTCCACTAAATAAACAAACCCACTTCATTTTGGTTATATGACAGGCTTCTTTGGGAAAATTACAGTCTCTCTGAACTTAGATGAGAAAGACAACGGTGTGATCCAATTGTTACATTTTGCCAAGTGTATTTTTACTGCTACAGCAGCCATACCTCTTTACAGTACTGTGCAAGAATATCATTAAATTTCATCATCATTTGTCGATTAATGGCCTCCCGTGAACGAATATGCTTAAATTTTAAAAGCATGTCAAATGCTGCTTCAGCTGATCGAAGTGTCTTAAAAGATTCGTCAATAAAATTTTTTGCTTCTTTCTCAATAACCTGCCAAAAGAAAAAGCCCAGAAAAAACCCTTATGACCCTGTAATTACCCCGCAAAAATAACAAAATGGCAAGAAAGGAGCAAAAAACCAAATCAGTGCCTTGAGAAGGATTTCCATTGTGCTTTGGTGGAAGCTGAGATCCAGTTAAAAATGGCAGACTGGGGACTTCCTGGTGGTCCAGTGGGTGAGACTCTGTGCTCCCAATGCAGGGGGCCCAGGTTCGATCCCTGGTCAGGGAACTGGATCCCGCATGCATGCCACAACCAGGAGTTTGCATGCCGCAACTAAGGGTTCACAGGCCACAACTAAGAAGCATGCGTGCCGCAACTAAGAAGTCCGCATGCCGCAGTGAAGATCCCCCATGCCACAACTAAGACCCAGCGTAACCTAAATAAATAAATATTAAAAGAAAAAAATGGCGGACCAGCTGCATTCGTTTTCTGCTCTCTCCTCCACTAGTTCAAAATGATAGAAAAGGAAATCTTTAAAGTATTAACTCATATAGACAAAGAAACGGGAGAGGAGATAGTTCAGGAATTTTTGGAAGGAGAGTAACTAACTTTATAGAAGGCAGGGAATTACTACCTAATGCTGGCAATGGGTGGGGGAGGCGGGGGGCACCTGGTTGTCCCATGGAAACCTCTGCGAGGCTGAGCATTCGAGGGCACCAGGCACCAGGAAGGGGAGGGGCAAACAGAGGATCCCTTCTCCACCCCACACAGCCAGGCCACTCAGTACACATACTCTATATCTCCAACCCCAGCCCACTCGATGCAGAGTGGAAGGTTAATTCTAGAAAAATTAAATCAGAGCGACATCAGACTTCTAATAACACTGGAAACTAGAAACCAATAAAGAACATCTTCAAATTTCTGAAGAAAAGTTATTTTCTACCTTGAACTCCATACCTACTATTTCAGAATTCACACATGCAAGACTCAGAAAAAATGCATGTCCCATGAAACCTTTCTCAGGAAGCTACTAAAAAATGTGCTCCACCAAAACAAAGGAGCAAACAAGGAAAGAGAAAGCTGTGAACTCTAGAAAGTAGGATCCAACACAGATGAGAGAAGATAGGAAGTCCTGGGCAACTGCTTCACAACAGGTCTGAGGAGCAAATAATGTAGACTGGAGCAGGAAGACAGCAAGCTCTGGAAGAAAGGTCTCTGGAAAAATAATAGCACTGATATGTCTCAGCAGATGGAACCCACTATTGATAGGTGTGTGAAAAAGATGTTAGGGCAGTTGGAAAAATTAACAGTGTAACTAACCAAGCAAATGCAAATAAAAGCAATGATTAACTCCAGGAAAAATGAAGGATTGGACAAGAAAGGTTGTATGGTGGGACTTCCCTAGTGGCGCAGTGGTTAAGAATCCACCTGCCAATGCAGGGGACATGGGTTTGATCCCTGGTCCGGGAAGATCCCACATGCCGAGGAGCAACTAAGCCCGTGTGCCACAACTACTGAAGCCCATGCACTTGAGCCTGTGCTCCGCAACAAGAGAAGCCACTGCAATGAGAAGCCTGCGCACCACAACGAAGAGGAGCCCCCTCTCGCCACAGCGAGAGAAAGCCCGTGTGCAGCAACGAAGACTCAAAAATAAAATAAAATTAAATAAATAAAATAAAAATAAATTTTAAAATATAAATAAATAAATAAATAAATAAATAAGCTGCCTGTCAAGGCTGACTGTGCTGTTTCCGCACGTAGTCCCCTCCTCCGTCTATAAAAGCTCTTGCCCACTGACCCTCAGTCGGGGGGAGTCAACCTTTGGACAGGAGTCCGCCCCCACCCCTGGTTGCCAGCAGCCAAAATAAAGCAAACTTTCCTTTCCACCAACCTTGCCTCTCTATTGGCTTTTGAACAGTGAGCAGGGGATTCCACTTTCAGTGACAATATGAAAGATGCTCTGGGGTTATCAAAACACTTACTTAAAACATAAAACGGGGACGCTCCTGGTGGTGCTCCGCACGTGAGGCTGAAAGGTGGGCGTGGTGGGCCATCCTGCCCAGGCCGCAGGCAGTGAGGTCGTATTCTCTCTGACCGGCCCCGACTCGCCCACACCTAGGGCCGCAAGCTCTTATACCACCTCCCCACCTCCTCTCCTTCCCTAGCTCAGATCCACCTACGCTGCAGCCAGAAAAACCCTCTTCGGTATAAGTCTGATGACATCACTGCCTTGGTGAACAACCTTCAATGGCTCCCTACTGCTTACTAAATTAAGTCCCATTCTTCACCCCGGCCGCTCTACATCCTCTCCAGTTATACACCCAACCCACCTTGGTAGCCACTCTAGGGTGTCTAGCTCGCTTCAAACGTATTCCACCTGGGGAGCAGGGGTGGGGACAGAGGACACTGAGAAGTGTTCGTTGTTACCTTATGCTCTTCTGCATTGTTTCCATTTTTCACCAAAAAGCAGGTATCCCTTTTTATGATTTAAAAAAAAAAAACAAAAACCCTAAACATAACTAAATAACCCAACAGATTTAACATGGAGAAAACATGGTATCCACTTCCAGAATCGAATCGAAGGATGTGTTACTTGCCAGGACTTCGATCTTGAAGTCGTCCATCACGTATTTCCAGTACTGGGAGCACTTGATGCTGAAGGGGTCAAAGGTCAGGCTTTCCATCGGGGTGACCAGGCTGTCCACCCGGCACAGCACATCGTCGATGCGCTTGGGATCCCCAGTCACTGCTTTTAGCTCTGAACCAAATATGTTGTAGAATTCCTCCAGGACCTGTCCGATCAAACAAAACACGAGGAGGTGACCACTTGGTTTTCTCACGATTGCTCTAACGACCAACAGGTTGCATATCTAGGTTTACCTGCGGGCAAGAATCTGGTCACACAGGTAACCTCCTCCCTTTGGAGTACCAAAGCCTAATCCCTTTGGTACTATGCCCACTGCACAAAGGACCAGTTCCAGATGCCCTGACACAGCTTACAAAGTCTGCATGCTCAAGCCCCTACCTACTCCTTCCATGTCCTCCCATACTGCTCTCCCCCTGCCACCTCACAGCCACCCCGGGCCTCTTTCAGTCCCACGTTCCTTTCTGTCTCAGGGCCTTTGCACCTGCAGTGTGAAATGCCAGGTACCTACTACTCATTAATAAGTATGCCTTCATCAAGTCCGACCCTTTAGAAGAGGCCAGGCCCCTGTGCACACTTCCACAGCCCCCTCTAGTCTTCTCTCCTAGCACTCACCTCAGCTGTAGCTATGCATCTGTGCGATTATTGTCTACCATGTGTCTCTTCTACTGGACTGTAAGCTCCATGAGCCATAGACTATGTACAGACGGGACTTGCTTCACAGGTGTGGGACCCGGGCAGGCGCACAGGGCCCCAGGCTCCAGAGGGTCCTGTGCTGGGTTTAAGGCTCTGCTATTGCCATCTTGAAATTCTTAATCATTTTATCTCTGAACTTGTGTTTTGTAAATGAAGTCTCGGGGGACAATCGGGCACACGTGTGAGCAGAGGCGATAAGCGAAGTCTGCGTGTGTGCTGTTCGCAACACCCCACTGACACGCAGCGTGTGAGGTCCCACGAGCAGAGAATCCCGGTGGAACCACGATGCACGAGAGCTCAGGGAGACTCAGCGCCAGTCCCGGTCAGCGCGCGGCAGCTACGGTGAGTAAAGGAGGACACCAACGGCTCAGAGAGGCCACCTTCTCCTTGCAGAACAGAGCTTGCTTCCAACGCAGAAAAAAAGGCTAAGAAACATACCCGACCAAGGAACCCTACCTACCATATTGCTTCTCACCCCTGTACTTCACCGTATCGGCCAACTATTCACGCTGAAAATAACGACACAGAAGGAATGATGGAGATAGGAAAACCCACAACTCCTTTTCCTCTCAGCCTTCCTTCCCCATCAGTGAGCTGAAGCAGGGAACGCTGGTAGAACTGCACACATCAAGAAGTGAAATGAAACCAGCCGAGTTAGTCAGGTGAAGCGTTTACATCTGCACTTAAGAGCTGCGAAACAGGGACTTCCCTGGTGGCGCAGTGGTTAAGAATCCGCCTGCCAATGGGTTCAAGCCCTGGTCCGGGAAGATCTCACATGCCGCGGAGCAACTAAGCCCATGCGCCACAACTACTGAGCCTGCGCTCTAGAGCCCTTGAGCCACAACTACTGAAGCCCGCGTGCCTGGAGCCCGTGCTACGCAACAAGAGAAGCCACTGCAATGAGAAGCCCATGCACCACAACGAAGACACAACGCAGCCAAAAAGAAATAAATAAATAAATTTGTTTAAAAAAAGAAAGAGCTGCAAAATACAAACTGTGTCATTTCAGTGATTCCACACACCAGACAAATGCCCTTCTCTTTGCATGTTAAGCTGACACTGCACAATATAAAGAAGAACCGTAAAGTTCATGCAAATAATTTAAATGTTTAATTTTCTTTTACTTTCTTTTCTTTACTTTGCTATAGTCGTAACAAACCAACAAACAAGGCCATGCCAAGGTGAGACATGTCAGAAGGAAAAGCTTTTATATTTCAAGACTTTTAACAGCATTTTTTCCTTGCTTGTTGAATAAGGGGTCAACATTTCTGTTTGCACTGGGCACTGCGGTCACACAGCCAGCCCTGGTCTTTGCTCATCATCATTTCTCTAGCAGCAAGGACAAGCGCCTGGCACGTTGTGAGTGCTTGATAAATATTTAGAGAATAAATGAATGGATGGACCTTCATGAGACAAGGGCTGGCTAATTCAACCCATCAGCCACTAAGCCTTGCGTACATTCATTGAAAAGAGAGTGGGCTCAGATAAACAGGAAGCACCGGCAGATAGATGGGTAGTCACCGTGGCGATGGCAGGGATGACGTGGCTTCAGGGGAGAGAAGGTCTCAGACCGCCTTTGAGGAATTCCAACACTTAATGGAAAGACAGAGGGGGAAGATTTTACAAAAGACACTGAGAAGGCGTGGCCAGAGTCAAAAGAAAACCAAGACATGGAAGCAACCTAAATGTCCATCAACAGAGGAATGGATAAAGAAGATGTGGTACATATATATATATATATATATATATATATATACAATGGAATACTACTCAGCCCTAAAAAAGAATGAAATTTTGCCATTTGCAGCCACATGGATGGACTTGGAGGGTATTCTGCTAAATGAAATCAGACAGAGAAAGACAAATACTACATGATAATCATTTACATGTGGAACCTAAAAAATACAACAAACTAGTGACTATATAACAAAAAAGAAACAGACTCACAGAACAAACTAGCTGTTACTAGAGGTGGGGAGGGGCAATATAGAGGTGGGGAGTCAGAGGTACAAACTGTTAGGTTTAAAATAAGCTACAAGGATATATTGTACAACATGGGGAATATAGCCAATATTTCATAATCATAAATGGAGTATAACCTTTCAAAACTGTGAATCAGGGCTTCCCTGGTGGCGCAGTGGTTGAGAATCTGCCTGCTAATGCAGGGGGCACGGGTTCGAGCCCTGGTCTGGGAAGATCCCACATGCCACGGAGCAACTAAGCCCGTGCGCCACAACTACTGAGCCTGCGCGTCTGGAGCCTGTGCTCCGCAACAAGAGACGCCGCGATAGTGAGAGGCCTGCACACTGCGATGAAGAGTGGCCCCCGCTTGCCACAACTAGAGAAAGCCCTCGCACAGAAACGAAGACCCAACACAGTCAAAACTAAATAAATAAATTAAAAAACAAAAACAAAAAACTGTGAATCACTATACTGTACACCTGTAACTTATACAACGTTGTACATCAACTATATTTCAATTTTTTTTAAATTAAAAGATAAAGAAAACCAAGGGAATTCCCTGGCAGTCCAGTGGTTAGGACTCGGCACTTTCACTGCTGTGGGCCCATGATTCAATCCCTTGTCGGGGAACTAAGACCCCACAAGCCTCGCAGTGCAGCCAGAAAAGAAAAGGAAAGGAAACCAAAAGCAAGGGGAGAAGGAGGGCTGTCACAAAACTCAAGGGAGAGCTGCAAAGGTCAGGTGTGCTCTGGGACATTCCGGTACATTCTGTCTGCTCTGCAGACTTTTCTCCCGGCCAGACCCTCTCTGCCTCCCACCTGACACGGAGAGGCCCACTGTCAAATGCCAAACCGCCTCCCATCGGGCAAATCCCAGCTCTAACCACCTTTGCATGCATTGAAGAGAACGCCCCCCAGCCCCCCACTCACCTGAAGGACGTCGTAGAGATCCTGGCAGACGGTGGCCATGTAATCCGTTCTCTCGAACAGCCGTTTCCGATCAAACTCCCACCGAGCCTCTCTCCCTGAAGCCTCGATCTTGGCCCGGATGTCAAAATAGGCCTTTTTCCACATGTTGAGGGTGTTCCTGGCCTCCAAGGTTTTGTGTTGCGCGCTCGCTCGGTTTTCTCTGAGAAGCAAAGAGATGCTGTGATGGGCAGGAGGGTCTGAGCCACGCTCCCCGCTCCCCGGGGGAAGCAGGCTTCTAAGGGGACAATTCTAAGCAAGGAGCGGAGCCTCTCTGATGTCATGGTCTCACTGCAGAAACCTTCCCGGGCGAGCTGCTGTTCTGATGAAACCGGCAGGGATGTGATTGGTGGGGTTGCAGGCAGGATTCCAAGCCGTGGCCCAGGCTGACCTTTGATGCAGCTGCCCCCAACCTGCAATGTGCAAAGCCTGGTAAGCTTTCTGTTTGAGCTGGAAGGGGAGCAGGTGGCCTTGGGTCCTAAGCCAGAAGCAACAGTGGAGTAAAATGATAATGCTGAGATTTTGGTACCTATTTCACTTATATAGATTGTTTTTTTTTTTTTTTTTTTTTTTTTTTCAAACATCTTTATTGAAGTATAATTGCCTTACAATAGTGTGTTAGCATCTGCTTTATAACAAAGTGAATCTGTTATACATATACAATATGTTCCCATTTCTCTTCCCTCCTGCATCTCCCTCCCTCCCACCCTCCCCATCCCACCCCTCTAGGTGGTCACAAAGCACCGAGCTGATCTCCCTGTGCTATGCGGCTGCTTCCCACTAGCTATCTATTTTACATTTGGTAGTGTATATATGTCCATGACACTCTCTTACCCTGTCACATCTCACCCCACCCCCTCCCCATATAGATTGTTTTTTAAGAGAGTTAAAAAAAAAAAAAAGGGAATTCCCTGGCGATCCAGTGGTTAGGACTCCACGCTTCCACTGTAGGGGGCACGGGTTCGTTCGCTGGATGGGGAACTAAGATCCTGCATGTCGAGCAGCCCGGCCAGGAAAAAAAAAGAAAGTAAAAAAATGATCTGTGTCTCCTTCCACATTTGATCCTCAGAGGCTGTTCCAGCTGAGGGGGTCTGGGGTCCAGGAGTGAGGTTCCCTTGGACGATCCGCCTCGGTCTCTCCAAGGATAACCAAGGAAGACGGTCCTGAGTAATCCACACCGTGGAGTATTATTTGGCCAGAAAAAGGAATGAAACACCGATGCAAACTACACCATGAATGAACCTTGAAAACATGATGCTGAGTGGGAGCAGCCAGTCATAAAAGACCCCGTGTTGTATGATTCCACGTGCATGAATGTTCAGAAGAGGCGAATCCACAGAGACAGAGAGTAGATCAGTGGTTGCCCAGGGCTGAGGGGTTGAGGAGGGTGGGAGTGAAGCTAAAGGGGACAAGATTTCTTTCTGGGATGAAGAAAATATTCTAAAATCACTGATGGCCATGGATGCACATCTCTGTGAATATACTAAAAGCATTAAATTGTACTTTTTTTAAACAGGTGACTTGTACGGTGTGTGAATTATGTTTCGCTAAAGCTGTTTAAGATCTTAAGAAAAACACAGTGCCTTTACTTCTTACCTGAACAAAGTCCGAAGATTCACCACTTTGCAGACTCTCTCCGCGATTTCCCAGGCAACGCGCTCCAGGAGCGGAATCATCCTCTCGTCTTTATTGTAGTGTCGGGAGATGATCCACACCATCCTCAGGGCACTCATCATGGAGGGGATTGTTTCCAAGACAACATGAAAGCTGGATCCATGCGTTATGTTCTAACCGGAGAGGCACATGCAAAAGAGAGAGCAAAGCCAGCCACCTTCGCCTTGTGGCCAACAGTGTAAGAAAGCAAGAAGTGTGCAGGAAATTTCCCTCTTCTTTTTTCTTTCTTTTTTTTTTTTTTTTTTTTTGTATTTAAAAGGTATTTTAGGGACTTCCCTGGTGGCGCAGTGGTTGGGACTCCGAGCTCCCAATGCAGGGGGCTTGGGTTCAATCCCTGGTCAGGGAACTAGATCCCACATGCATGCTGCAACTAAGAGTTCGCATGCCGCAACTAAGGAGCCGGTGAGCCACAACTAAGGAGCCCACCTGCCACAACCGAGAGCCAGCGCAGCCAAGTAAATAGGTAAAATAAATAAATAAATAAATAAATAAATAAATAAATAACCAAAAAAAAAAAAGGTATTTTAATTAAATGTAAGTGTATTTCTGGATTTTAGTACTTTCAGGAAAAATGGGCATCTGTTTAAGGTCTCTCAACTTAAAAAAATTTTTTTTTGCATTCTTTTTCATATTCTTTTCCATTCTGGTTTATCACAGGATATTGAATATCGTTCCCTGTGCTATACAGTAGGACCTTGTTGTTTATCCATTCTGTATATATACAGTTTGCAGCTGCTAATCCCAAACTCCCACTCTTACCCTCTCCCCCTTGGCAACCACCAGTCTGTTCTCTATGTCCCTGATTTTGTTTCTGTTTCATAGATAAGTTCATTTGTGTCATATTTTAGATTCCACATATAAGTGATATCATGTGGCATTTGTCTTTCTCTTTCTGATTTACTTCACTTAGTTTGATGATCTCTAGTTGCATCCTTGTTGCTGCAAACAGCATTATTTCATTCCTTTATATGGCTGAGTAGGACTCCATTGCGTATATGTACCACATCTTCTTTAGCCATTCATCTGTCGATGGACACTTTGGTTGTTTCCATGTCTTGGCTGTTGTGAATAGTGCTGCTATGAACATAGGGGTGCATGTATCTTTTTGAATTATAGTTTTGTCTGGATATATGCCCAGGAGTGGGATTGCTGGATCATATGGTAGCTCTATTTTTAGTTTTCTGAGGAACCTCCATACTGTTTACCACAATGGCTGCACCAACTTACATTCCCACCAACAGTGTAGGACATTCTTGTTAATTTTAGAAAAGTCCTCATTATGGGAGAAAATGTTTAACAAACAAAAGAAGTTTGAAATAGGTCTGTAGGTGCTGACATGGAAAGATAAGATTTACAATTAAAGTTAATAAAGCAATTTGCAGACGTGTATATGAAGTGTGGTGTGTGTATACATATTATATACATATATAATTATACTATATTTAGTGGCAAGAGTGCCACTGAATGAATCAAAGCTGGTCTTCTAGAGGTGACCTAAAGGTGCCAGTGTTTTCCAGGGTATGTGTCCCCCAGCAGGAAGGGACATGATTTTGACAGCACTCAAAACTTTTAAAAAATATAGGGACTTCCCTGGTGGCGCAGTGGTTAAGAATCCGCCTGCTGGGCTTCCCTGGTGGCGCAGTGGTTGAGAATCTGCCTGCTAATGCAGGGGACACGGGTTCGAGCCCTGGTCTGGGAAGATCCCACATGCCACGGAGCAGCTGGGCCCGTGAGCCACAACTACTGAGCCTGCGCGTCTGGAGCCTGTGCCCCGCAACGGGAGGGGCCGCGATAGTGAAAGGCCCGCGCACTGCGATGAAGAGCGGTCCCCGCACCGCGATGAAGTGTGGCCCCCACTTGCCGCAACTAGAGAAAGCCCTCGCACGGACCGAAGACCCAACACAGCCAAAAATAAATAAATAAATAAATAAAGTAGCTATAAAATTAAAAAAAAAAAAAAAAAAAAAAAAAAAGAATCCGCCTGCCAATGCAGGGGACACGGGTTCAATCCCTGGTCCGGGAAGATCCCACATGCCTCGGAGCAACTAGGCCTGTGTGCCACAACTACTGAGCTTGTGCTCTAGAGCCCGTGAGCCACAACTACTGAGCCTGCGTACCACAACTACTGAAACCCGCACGCCTAGAGCCCATGCTCCGCAACAAGAGAAGCCACCGTAATGAGAGGCCTGTGCACTGCAGCAAAGAGTAGCCCCTGCTCACCACAACTAGAGAAGACTCAATGCAGCCAAAAATAAAATTATTAATTTTTTAAAAAAATTTTTAAAATACCACAAACCATATCAAAAGTCAAATGACACAAGAAAAAAATTTTTAAATAAATAAATATATATATATATACTTATTTTACTGCGTATTAGAAACGACTGGTATATCAAACCCATGACTGCACAGGTATGATTGTTTGAGGCTAAATTACACACACACACACACACACACACACACACACGTACAAATTTAAAAGTCAACTTAAAGAGGAACTTCCCTGGTGGTCCAGTGGGTGAGAGTCCATGCTCCCAACGCAGGGGGCCCGGGTTCGATCCCTGGTCGGGGAACTAGATCCCACATGCATGCTGCAACTAAGAGTTCTCACGCCACAACTAAGACCTGGCACAGCCAAAATAAGTAAATAAATAAAATAAATATTTTTAAAAAGTCAACTTACAGAAAAGTAAGTTTCAGATGCACAAAGGGATGGCAAAAATTACAAAAGTGATGCATGAGTGATGTAAGCTTGACTCTCACTGATCTTTGCAAGCCACTCATTTTGCAGAGACGATAAATAAACCTCAGAGAAGGAAATGATGTTGCCACTAACATCAACTCCATGGCAGATTCCACTTGGACCTCAAGCCCTCAGATTTGATAACCTGTTGTACCACTTATACAGGACCATACAGATCCTTATCCGTGGACCACTCATACAGTTGTTGGACAGTTGCTTCCCCGACACTACTCTTGACGTGCTAAGTGCTTTGCAGTCATAAGTTCATTTGAACTTTCCAGCAACCATTTGAGGTAGGTTCTCTCATGATCCCAGTTTTCCAGAGAAAGAAACAGGCTCAGAGAGGTCACATATGCAGATGTGGGATACTCGGGACCTGGGTCTATACCTCTACAGCGCTTCACCACACACATATTAACCCCTCAGCAACACAAACAGGACTTTTACTGGTCTCACTACTTGGACAAGAGTAACGACTCCTGGCCTTGGAAGACGATACTGTGCATGATAAATCAGAGGGGAGGGGAATCCCGAAAAAGGAAATTACACTTGTGCACTGCTGGTGGGAATGTAAAATGGTGCAGTCACTGAGGAAAAGAGTTAAACATAGAATCTTCATAGACGGTTAAACATAGAATTATCAGACACTTAAACATAGAATTATCAGATGTCCCAGCAATTCTACTCTTGGGTATATGCCCAAACGAATTGAAAGCACAGACTCAAACAAATATCTGTATACCCATATTCATAGCAGCATTATTCACAATAGCCAAAAGGTGGAAATAACCCAAATGTCCATCAACAGAAGAATGGATAAACAAAATGTGGTGTATACATACAATGGAATGTTATTGAGCCCTAAAAAGCAATGGGATTCTGACATATAACTACAGCATGGATGAATCTTGAAAACATTATGCTGAGTGAAATAAACCAGACACAGAAGGGCAAAGATGGTATGATTCCATTTCTATGAAATACCTAGAATAGGCAAATTCAGAGAGACAGAAATTAGAAAAGAGGTTACCAAGGGCTGGCAGAAGTCGGAGTTGTTTAAAGGGATGCTGAGTTTATGTTGGGGATGGTGAAAAAGTTCTGCATATAGACAGTGATGAGGGGTACCCAGCAATGGGTAGGTATTTAATGCTACTGAACTCTTACAAGTGGTTGAATAATAAATATCACGTTATATATATTTTACTACAATTTTTAAAATGCTGAACAAACGGACTTCTCTGGTGGTGCAGTGGTTAAGAGTCTGCCTGCCAATGCAAGGGACACGGGTTTGAGCCCTGGTCCGGGAAGATCCCACATGCCGCGGAGCAACTAAGCCCGTGCGCCACAACTACTGAGCCCGCGGTCTAGAGCCCGCGTGCCACAACTACTGAGCTGGCGTGCCTAGAGCCCATGCTCTGCAACAAGAGAAACCACCACAGTGAGAAGCCCATGCACCGCGATGAAGAGTAGCCCCCACTCGCCGCAACTAGAGAAAGCCCGCGTGCAGCAACAAAGACCCAATGCAACCAAAAATAAATAAATAAAATAAAATAAATTTTTTTTAAAAAATGCTGAACAAACAAAAGGAAGTGAAATCTAGTTTACAGAGCTGACTTTCCAAAGTGCAGTGCACCCGGCGTACTTTGAAATGACGTTCCACCGTGGAAAGAAACCGCACATTGTCTGAGGCCTCCATGTGGAACTTGAACAATTCAGTTAAGACGGGCTGCAGGTTGGCCACAAGCATAGAATCTGATTCCTTGATCACATCCAAGACTTTTCTGACTACTGGAAGCTTTGTTTGTTCATGGAGTGCACTTAGCGTGGCATTTCTTTCTCGCCAGAATTCAATTTCGGCCAGAGGACCATTCCCCTGAGAGATGACAGAAGCACACAAACAGCATCATCATTAGCGGGGAGTCCACACTTGTGGCTGTTCCTCCAGCATCCATGCCTCTCCTCCCAAACGCTCTAGTTAGGGGCTAATCCATACAAGGACTTCGGGGGCGGGCACTTGACCTAGGATGATCCAATCAGAGTGAATCTCAGGACTCCAGTCGGGAATAGTAGACGCTCCATTTTTCTCTGGACAAGGTGGTATGTGGATGTGGGGTCAGAAACTATTACCGGTTGCCACCATGAAGGAAACCAGCCTGAGGAGGAAGCCCCCTCAGAGAGGAGTTTGGAACCAAGAAATTAACAGAGCAACACAGCTAGAGTGCCAGAGTCTTGATCAAACCATACCTGAATCCAGCACTGCCTCTAGACTTTTCAGTTATGTGAGCCAACAAATCCTCTGTCTTATTTAAGCCAGCTGAGTTGGGTTTCCTGGTTCGTTTTTTTTTTTTTTTTTAGCCCAAACATCCTGACCCATACACAGTATTAACTTTATCAATAACAGAGAGTCATCTATTAGCACACTAACCTCAGAAAGCCCAAGAATGACACCTTGGGTATGTTTACTTTGATATTTTTAAGGAGGTCACAAAACAGTAAGAAAAGAGGCTAGATCGCTCAGATCCCCAGACTCCTGGCTCTTTCTCGGGACAGCAAGCATGAACTGGATCAGGGATCTTCAAAAGCATCGCACACATTACCTGAGGCGTCTTTTTCATCTGGCCCTCAAGAGCTACTGATATCTGATTCAACCAGTTTATCACGCATTGCTCCAAAATTTCCACGGTTTCTGGGTCAGCTGCCAGGTCAGACACCTCTCCCTCTACACTGATGCTTGGCATTTCTAACTTGATCTCACCTGGTAGAATAAAAATGGTCAGTCAGCCACTAGTGTGGGGGAAATGATTACAGACAATGATGTTCAAGTTCATCAGCTGGCTCTTCTCTCCAGACATCAGTATATGGCCTGGTACTTCCCTGTCCTAATATTTCTATATCTCATTCTCTTTCATTAGAATGTAACTAAAACACTTTAGATAATTAGATCATTGCTCCAGTGTTAAGCGCGATCAAAATGATTTAGCTATTTAAGACGGTCCTGAGTTTACAACCTACGTGATGTCAATTTAAAAATTGAACAAACAGGGACTTCCCTGGTGGCCCAGTGGGTAAGAATCCACCTTCCAATGCAGGTTTGATCCCTGGTCGGGGAACTAAGATCCCACATGCCATGGGGCAACTAAGCCCATGCACCGCAACTACTGAGCCTGTGCCCTATACAGCCCGTGTACCACAACTAGAGAGCCCACATGCCGCAACTACTGAGCCCGCATGCTCTGGAGCCTGTGTACCACAACTAGAGAGCCCACACGCCACAATGAAAGATCCTGTGTGCCGCGATGGAGATCCCGCACGTTGCAACTAAGACCCAATGCAGCCAAATAAAATAAAATAAAATTAAAAATTGAACAAACAACCAGAGCTCAACAGATATTCGAGAAAGCCTCCAGCATGAAACAGACAGTCCAAGAATAAATCAGAAACAATGACTTCAGAGGAAATTGAGACAATGTAAAGAACAGACAAAAAAAATGTTTTAATCCCAACTATTATTAGTCTCAGAGATTTGAGACAACATGGCATCCATCAAACAAGAACAGAATGCTATGGAAAAGGTACAATCACAAAATAAGAGGTCTTAAAAATTAAAAAGATGATAGCTGATGTGAAAAGTCTAATCAAAAGTTGTGAAGGTAGGGCTTCCCTGGTGGCACAGTGGTTGAGAATCTGTCTGCCAATGCAGGGGACACGGGTTCGAGCCCTGGTCTGGGAAGATCCCACATGCCGCAGAGCGACTAGGCCCGTGAGCCACAATTGCTGAGCCTGCGCGTCTGGAGCCTGTGCTCCGCAACAAGAGAGGCCACGATAGTGAGAGGCCCGCGCACCACGATGAAGAGTGGCCCCTGCTTGCCGCAACTAGAGAAAGCCCTCGCACAGAAACGAAGACCCAACACAGCCATTAATAAATAAATAAATAAATAAATAAATAAAATTAAAAAAAAAAAAGTTGTGAAGGTAAAAGTTGAGAAACTCTTCAGGAAAGTAGAATACACAGACAAAGAGATGGAAAATGCAAGTGAAAAGATAGGAAACAGAATCAACAGCACATATCCAACAGGAATATTAACAAGAGAAAACAGAGACAAATAGTGGAGGAAATTATCAAGAGAATTTTTCATACTGAAAGGCTAGGTCTTCAGACTGAAAATACAGAATGCTTAGGAAACTGAATCTCATAGAGTACTTAGCAAAATGAATGGAAAGAGAACCGCCAAAGGTCCATCATTCTCCCTGCCCGAAATGCCCTTGCTCCCCAACTCCACCTACCAACGCCTTGCTCATCCTTTCAGATGAGGTCAAATGCTGCCTCCTTCAGGAAGTCCTCTTTGATTCCCCCACCACTTCTCCAACATGGTCTCACTCTTCCAAGCCCTAAAGACCCTAATATCTCTCTCAAGCTCCTTATTCTGCCATAGTTCTTTGGGCACCAGATTATAAGATCCTTGAGGACAAGGATTCATCATTCTTCATTCCTCTTTGTGTTTCTTACAATGTCCAGCTTGGTGTCTTTCATATCACGAGCAGGTAAACAAGAGCGATCATAAATTAAAACAAAAAAAAAAACCTCCTGAACTCTTAAATTCTTCTTAAAGTAAACGCATCCTGCTTAACTAAGGAGGAGAAAAATAAAGCCTTACCTTCAAGTTGCTGCATTGTTCTTTGAATATTACTTGCAAATTTCTGGATGTTCATTAAAAATTCATCCCGTATTAATTGAATGCTGTGATATTCTATTGCTTCCCCGGGCATGCTAGGTAGGTCTATGTCGTACTCAAAAGAGTCCAAGACTTCTCCAGATGTGAATCCCAGGCTCGCATCCTTGTGCTGACTGAAGGACAAGGCTGGCAAGAAAACCTGAAAAGCCAAGATTAAGAATCAAATCATTTGTACCATTTTTTTAGATTCCACATATAAGCGACATCATATGGTATTTGTCTTTCTCTGTCTGACTTACTTCACTCAGTATGACAATTCCTCGGTCCATCCATGTTGCTGCAAATGGCATTATTTCGTTCTTTTTTATGGCTGAGTACAAATGAACTTATTTACAAAACAGAAATAGAGTCACCGATGTAGAAAACAAACTTATGGTTACCAGGGGAGAAAGCAGAGGGAGGAGGGATAAATTGGGAGATTGGGATTGACATATACACACTACTCTATATAAAATAGATAATAAGGACCTACTGTATAGCACAGGGAACTCTTCTCAATACTCTGTAATGACCTATATGAGAAAAGAATCTAAAAGAGTGGATACATGTATATGTATAACCGAGTCACTTTGCTGTACAGCAGACTAATGCAACACTGTACTATACTCTAATAAAAATGTTAAAAAAAAAGAAGCAAATCACACGCCATGTCCAATAATTCATGCACTCAAGTTGCCTCTGGCTTTGAATACGCTATAATAGAAAGTAACAATACAGTGACATGGTGAACTACTCCAGCCCAGAGCACAGATCTAAAGAAAGAGAAATTATATTTGACTGAGAATGGCCCAAGGGTAAGGAGTTTGAACCAAGCCTGAGGTGACTACCCAGAAGATAATACTGTATTTCTTTGGCTGCCGCCAGCCACAGGGCAGCTGAGTTAGAAACTACGGCACAGGGAAGCGAGAACTGGGTGTTAACCCATCAGCTAAGCTCCAAGTTTGTGTGAAGGTTAAAATAAAGAAGACACTGAGCACACGGTCTTTGGGAAGTTGAGTTGACAGAAGCATGAATTTATGAAATCACTTGAATACAATTACATAACTTACCCCCACATAGAAAGTGATGTACAAATGCCCACAGGTTGGTTGGCTTCTTTGTTTGTTTGGTGGGTTGGTTGATTGGGTTGGGTTTTGATTTTTAGTTTTGCCCATTTTTCTTAAAATTTGATACGTCTTTTAAGACTCTTTTAATCTACATGTACTTGCAATTTATTGAAGAACCCAGAATGTTTTGAGTTTCCCAGCCTGGATTTTGCTGACTGCACTCTCATGGTGGAACTCTACAAGCTCCTCTTGTCTTTTCCTGCAAATTGGCAGCTGGGTCCAGAGACTGGCTCAGAATCCCTTTGCCAAGACTATTGGTGTTTCTTCTATCAGGAGACAAATAATGTTTGGTTTTTCTCTCTTTTGGGGGGGCTTGTTTTTTTGGTTTTGGGGGGTTTTTTGGCCACCCAATGAGGCATGCAGGATCTTAGTTCCCCAACCAGGGATCGAACCTGTGCCCCCTGCAGTGGAAGTGCAGAGTCCTAACCACTGGACCACCAAGGAAGTCCTCTCTCTTTCTTTTTTTCTTTTTTTTTGATTTTAGCATCCACTGATGTTCAATACCTAGATCCTTCAACACACTGACAGCTGCACTACTGAAATAGTCTCATTCTAAACTTTCTTTTTTTAATAGCTGAAATGCTTTTATAAAGAGACACTTATCTATTTGATTATCCAGTTCATATAGACAAGGCAGAATAAATGGTTAGAGCCTTCCCTTTACTTGCCCAATTTTAAAAATAATAAATTGGCCCCCTATCATCCTGCCCCCTAGTTTCCCTCTCATCTCATTCTCCTCCTTCTATATTCTCTCCCTTGGTTGTTTCATCCAGTCCCTTGGCTTGACACCATGTCAGTGGCTCCCGTTTTGCAAAGGATCTCTCTGGTTGGCATGTGGAGAATATAGTGTAGGGGCAAAAGTAGAAGCTGGGAAATCTATCAGAAGCCAACTGCAATAGTCCCAGCAAAAGACAACATTGAGGTCTTCCTTGTCACCCTATCCAAAATTTCAAAAGCCCTACTTTTACCACCTGCCAACATTTCCTAACCTCCTTCCCAGGTTCATCTTTCTCCTGAACTCCTGTCACTATCTAACATACTGTATATTTTCTCATTGATCTTGTTTAACGTAAATCTTCCTGACTAGGATGTAAGGTCTGTGAGGCACAGACCTTGACTATGTTGATTACTGCTATAGAATACAGTAAATGCTCAATAAATATTTCTGGAAGAACCCCTTGAGTTCTCCCCTGAGCTCCAGACTTATACATCCTGCTTCACACCTCAACTTGGATGTCTAGGAGGCATCTCAAGCTTAACATGTGCAAAATAGAGTTCTGGGTTTTTTCTCCAGATCCCTCCACCCCACCCCCCCATCTCAGTAATGACTCCAAAATCTCCCTGCTTGTTCAAACCCAAATCCTAGGAATCATTCTGGATGCTCTTTTCCTAAACCTCCATATCCAAGTCATCAGCGAGTCCTGTTGGCTCCATGTCCAACACATTCTTGATGCTGTCTGCTTCCCGCTCCCTCCCCTGATTGAACTCTGGAGCCTAAACAACCATCATCCACCACTTGGACGTTTCCATGGCCTGCTTTTAGGTCTACTGGTCCCATACGCTCTTGCCCCTGCATATGTTGTTCACACAACGGCCAGAAGAAAAATGCAAACCAGATCATTTTATTCCCATGCTTCAAACCTACCTTCCTTTCCAAACTTCCCTCACTACTCTCCAGCTGCACTGGTCATCCTTCTGTGTCTTGAGCAAGCTAAGTCTGCTCCTGTCTCAGGACCTTTGCATGTGCTGTTTTCTCTGCCCAGGATGCTCTTCCTGCAGATCCTCACATGTCTGATGCCTTCACCTCATTCCCCCCTCAATTCAATGCCACTTCCTCAGAGGGGTCTTTCCTGACCACCTCAGTCCCACCCTATTACATATCCCTAATAACTTATCATTAGTGAATAAGGCTGCTTATGGGCTATTTTATTGGTTGTCTATAAAGAAAGCTCCGATGTCACCTCCCCAGCAAGGTCGTCCCTTACCACCACCCCCTGCACACACACACACACACACACACGCATGCACACACGCATGGACAGGTCATTTCTATCACATTACTAGGGTTTATTTTCCTAATGCCACCTGTCACTACCTGATATTTTCCAGTTTATGTGTTGGTGTTTGGTGTCTTTCCCCCAGTATAAGCTCCCATAGCACAGGGCTGTCATCTGGCCTGCTCACTGCTCCACTGTCCCCAGGGCCCATGACAGCACCTGGAATCTAAGAGCTGCTGACCACCTCTTCGTGGAATCAGTGAATTAGATGGCCTTACTCTTAAACAGTGCTGAGATCCTTTTTTCCGTCCGTACTTACCTGACATATAATATCCTTCAGGAGACCAAGCACGTGTGAATTTATAATTCCATACTCCAGTGTTTTGGGCATAATTTCCAGAGCTTCCTTCATGTCTGTCGCCTCAGAGATGGTCTCTAAACAGGAACAGATTTGGGGAATGAAATGAGGAGGGAAGTGGACACAGCTAACATTTCCCAGTGTACGGGAACCAGCTGCTCCTCCGCAAGTAACTACAAAGGAACGTTCCAGGCACAGGTCAGGATATGCGCTCACTGAGAAACAAATACACGCTGAGGGTCGTGCTGTGGTTCAGAGGTTCACACAAGCAGCACCCAAGAGCCACACACATGAGCTGATCTAGTTGGATCGTCTACAGCTGAACAAGGATAGAAACACTGTGGATTTTCTAGAAACGTTTCTTGGGTTCCTTGCTTGCTCTGTCTCCCCACTCCCAGCCATGCCTCCCCAATTCATCACCAAAGTACCTTTCAAGTCATGGGCTTTTGGGGGGGGGGGGTTTGTTGTTTTTTTCTTCATTGTTTGGCCACACTGCACAGCTTGCAGAATCTTAGTTCCCCGACCAGGGATCAAACCCGGGCCCCGGCAGTGAGAGCGCCGAGTCCTAACCACTGGACCACCAGGGAATTCCCAAGTCATGGGGTTTTAAAAGACAAGTTTGGGAACAGCCTACCTCTCGGCCAGGTTTTCTTTGATGTGCATTCACTCCCTCCCCATGTCCCCACCACCCCCTTGATCAAAAATTCAGTCAGCACCAATCAGCTCGGCAGACACTTTAAAGGTCCCTTGGACCCTTCTCTCAATGTAACTGGGAAACACAGCAAACATATCAACTGCAATTATTTCACAAGCTTCAGTCTACATGCCTTTCCCTGCATCTGTGTAGACGCGCACTATTCTTTGCCTAATAGGTTTCTTTCTATCAGATGCTTCTTTCCTGAAATAAATTTACTTAAAGGGAAACTATGTAAAAACTAAGTATGAAAAAAGAAAGAAAGCTTGACATCAGTGAAGATAACTGTAAAAAAAAATATGATGAGAGTAAACAGTAATAAAGTCGGGGTAAATGCCGTTCCCACCCTGCCCAAAGCTGATTATTGTTGTTACAGTAAGTCCCCTACATACGAACCTTCAGGTGGAGAACTTTCAAAGGTGCGAACGTGCATCTGGTTCCAGCAAGGAACCAGACCCTGAGCCATCAACGTCAGGCGTGAGTGCAATTGTAGCTTGCCCTCCATCTCCCACTGCTGACGATCCTTCAGCTCTGCCATCTCCCACCCCCCTCCCTCCTCCAGTCAGTAACTCTTCCTGCCTGTTCACTCGATGCCAGCCCCTGCATGCCAGCTGTTGTACTGTACTACTGTACTTTTGAAGGGACTGTACTGTAAGGTTAAAACTGCTTTCCTTATTTTTTGTGTTTGTTTATGTATTATTTGTGTGAAAAGTATTATAAACCTAATACAGTGCAGTACTATATAGCCAATTGTGTTAGTTGGGTACCTAGGCTAACTTTGTTGGACTTAACAAAACAACCGGACTTACGAACGCGCTCTCAGAACAGAACTCATTCGTATGTAGGGGACTTACTGTATTGGGTTGTGATTACTGTTAAAAGGGAAGCATTGGGCTTCCCTGGTGGCGCACTGGTTAAGAATCCTCCTGCCAATGCAGGAGACACGGATTCAATCCCTGGTCCAGGAAGATCCCACATGCCGCGGAGCAACTAAGCCCCTGTGCCACAACTACTAAACCCCGTGCGCCTAGAGCCCATGCTCCGCAACAAGAGAAGCCACCGCAATGAGAAGCCCGCGCACCGCAACGAAGAGTAGCCCCCGCTCACCGCAACTAGAGAAAGCCCACGCGCAGCAACAATGACCCAGTGCAGCCAAAAATAAATAAATAAATAAAGTTTAAAAAGGGAAGCACTGAGCTGAGATTGGCCCCTCCCCGGACAAGAACTGTAATGGCAGTAGATGTTTAATGCTGAGCCTCTATCTATCATCTTTCTTCTTATTCCCACTCACTTGGGAGGAACGAATTACAGAAGCTCAGAGCTTAGCGGTGAGGTCGGGATCCAAAGGGCCATCATAGTTCAAAAAATGAAAAGAAAAGCAACAGAATGTTTGTTCTAGAATTTAGGGTATGCTATGCACAGGTTGGGAGGTAGAGGCAACGGCAGAAGAAATGGGGGAAGCGCAGGCAGAGAGAGCGGAGAGTCAGCCTGGATGGAATATGGCAAGAGGAAGAGCAAGGGGTCAGAAGAGACCAGAGAACAATCACTTGGGCAGTGCAGTGGGAATGCACAGCGGGAACATCCAGCCAAGAAGTTACCCTGCAGGATGAACTTGGCTTCTGAGTGGCACCTCCGTCTAAAAAAAAAAAAAATCACACAGCCGGGACTTCTCCGGAGGTCCAGTGGTTAAGACTGCGCTTGCAATGCAGGGGGTGCACATTCGATCCCTGGTCGGGGAGTTAAGATCCCACCTGCCACGAGGCACGGCCAAAACATTTTAAAAAATGAAATAAAATAAAATCACACAGTAACGTGGAGAAAGCCCACCAAAACTCGTCTTATAACTCAGGGTGACGTCATTTTGAATCTCCCTCTAATTGTTATAAATAGAACTAAGATGATATCAATGCAGTCAATTCTCATTATTTGCAGTAGTTATGTTCTATGAAGTCACCACGAACACAGAATTAGTGGATGCTGAGCCATTGTTCCTACAGGAAATACGGGTCTAGGTTCCTGTGAACCTCTGTTCACAACATTTTCATCAACCATCAATGTAAGCAGACCTCGGAGATACTGTGGTTTCGATTCCAGATCACAATAAAGCGCATATCGCAATAAAGCGAGTCACACGGATTTTTTGGTTTCCCAGTGCAAAAGTATGTTTACACTATGCTGTAGTCTATTAACTGTGCAATAGCATTATGTCTAAAAAAAACAATGTATACACCTTAATTTAAAAATACTTTATTGCTGGGAATTCCCTGGAGGTCCAGTGGTGAGGGCTCCTCGCTTCCACTGCAGGGGTCACAGGTTTGATCCCTGGTCGGGGAACTACAATGCCACATGCCGTGTGGCACGGCCAAAAAATGAAAAAAAAAAACTTTATTGCTAAAAAATGCTAACCATCATCTGAGCTTTCAGGGCATCCTAGGAGTAACTTCAAAGAGCACCGATCCCAGATCACCATCACGAATATAATAAATAATGAAAAAGTTTGAAATATTGAGAGAATCACCAAAATGTGACACAGAGACATAAAGTGAGCAAATACTGTTGGAAAAATGGCCCTGATAGACTTGCTCCACACAGGGTTGCCACCCACCTTCAGTTTGTAAAAAAAAAAAAAAAAAAAAAAAATGCAGTATCAGCGAAGCACAATAAAATGAGGTCTGACTGTATATAACCTTCTTTATGTGTGATTCCGTTTAAAGACACCTTATTTAACACTACTGTTGATTCACTAACATCGAACTCGTGGCCAACAGCACCATCACTCACGTCTGAACGAAGCTTACGTAACACACGAGTCTCCTCTGCCAGGCACGTCACAGCCTTCCTGTTCTCTGAGGGCTAGCCAGCGCTTCAGCACCTTCCTTGGGGACATTTTTTTTTTTTTAATTTATTTATTTTATTTTTGGTTGCGTTGGGTCCTTGTTGCTTTGCGTGGGCTTTCTCTAGTTGCGGCAGGCGGGGGCCACTCCCCGTCGCAGTGCGCGGGCCTCTCATTGCGGTGCTTCTCTTGTTGAGGAGCACAGGCTCCAGGCGCATGGGCTTCAGTAGTTGTGACACGTGGGCTCAGTAGTTGTGGCTCACGGGCCCACTTGCTCCGCGGCATGTGGGATCCCCCCCGGACCAGGGCTCGAACCCGCGTTCCCTGCACTGGCAGGCGGACTCTCAACCACTGCGCCACCAGGGAAGCCCTGCCTTGGGGACATTTTAAACAGCGAAATCACCCAAAAACCCCACAAAAATTAGAAAACTGTGGTACTAAACAGAGCACGATAAAGACACTTGTTTATAGCATTCAATGAAATAAGGCGGTGCACGGCCTTGCCCGACCTCAGCTGGGTCCGTGAGTGTTGGGTGACTCAAATTTTCCCCACTCTGTATGCGTCCTTAAATGACCATGAAAGCATCGAAATACTGATTGGGAGTTACAAAAATTTTGAGTGAGTCGTTGAATTTGCAAATATGGAATCCGTGAATAATGAGGATTGACAGTACTGATAAAAAAGCCATCGGACTTCCCTGGTGGCGCAGTGGTTAAGAATCCGCCTGCCAATGCAGGGGACACGGGTTCGAGCCCTGGTCCGGGAAGATCCCACATGCCGCGGAGCAACTAAGCCCGTGCGCCACAACTACTGAGCCTGCGCTCTAGAGCCTGCGAGCCACAACTACTGAAGCCCGTGTGCCACAACTACTGAAGCCCATGCACCTAGAGCCCGTGCTCTGCAACAAGAGAAGCCACCGCAGTGAGAAGCCCACGCACCCCAACGAGGAGTAGCCCCTGCTCGCCACAACTAGAGAAAGCACGCGCGTAGCAAGAAAGACCCAACACAGCCAAAAATAAATTAATTAATTAATTTTTTTAAAAAAAGCTATCTTCTCAAGGACATGTAAAAATTAAAAATGAGTCTCAGACATATACACACGCACGTGCATGCACACCCACACTCACACACGCTCATGCTGGAAAGGTACCTTTTGTATTTCTGAGAAAATATACCACATTCTGGTTCAGAAACTCCTCAGGAACAGGAGTACGAAGCACATGGAGATATGTCTTTTCCACGATTTGCTTAACAGTTTTCTGAAACACGGGGAACAAAAAAGTCACGTGGAGATACAACCGTGCATCCAAATCACCTAATATTCACATACACCTGAGCTCTCCACTCCACGCACTGCTGAACTCATTTCCCAGCAGACCACACACATGAGCTGAAATTCACCCAGACGCTGAACTCTAAGGCTGACTCTTTCACCAACTGGCCACCGCAGCTACACTTGAATAAAGTGACCTGGGAAATGTCCAGATCGAGCTTTTCTGGGCCACAAATTGCAACAAACCTGTTCTGAATTCGGGTATTCTGTGGGGAGGCATATTCACAGAGCAGCTGAACCTAATTTCATTTAGCACAGCTCAGGCCAAATGTTGACATCCTAACTTTAGGCTCCCTCCCTGGGATTTGTGCAGTAAATGGTTAACTCAGCAGGCCTGGGTTGTCCAAACCCTGCACATTCCAAAGGTTCTCAAGACTAGCCCAGAACCGGCTCCTGGGTGATGACCTCTAAGCTTTTGGAACATCCTGGCTGATCTGAGCAGCTCTGTATACCTGGGGCCTTGGGTTATGCTGCAGAGTTTACACTAACAACATGATTTATGCTGAATGCCCATTTTTGTTTGCCTGGGGCCCTGGGTCACCCCGCATCAGTTTGGCCTCTGGGGCGGCCGGGGGGGCGCTGCAGACTAACTGTAGGCACTTCACACCTACGTGGTTGACCCCCAGTAAAAACCCTGGACACCAAGGCTTGGGTGAGCCCCCCGATTGGCACAATGTCCTACATGTTGTCACACATGGCTCCTGTGAGAATGAATGCTGTCCTTGAAGCCCCACTTGCAAAGGACAACTTGTGCCTATTTTCTCCTGGACTCTGCCCTGTGTGCCTTGTTCTCTGGTGATACTAATCTGCATCCTTTCACTGAAATAAACTATAACCATGAGTATAAAAGCTTTCCTGGGTCCTGTGAGTCATTGTGGCAAATCATTCAATCCGAGGGTGATCTCGGGGACCCCCAAACACAGGATTCTATCATCTCCACTCCAATACAATACGTTCCTTGTATGAGCTGTGTCGGTTACCCAGACTCATCCGAGGGCGTGAAATTCCCATTACCCCACCCAAGAGGAGAAAGAGCCATGCATACTTTGACATGGGGGTTCTCTACCCTCTCTTGGTCCATTTCTTCATCCTCTAGGCCGGTGGAAGGCTGAAGTATGGAATACGTTCTCAGCTGCAAATTCTTAGCTGCAAAACATGATTCAATGCATGAGATGAAATACTTGGAAAATGAGTTTTCCTACCGTCAAGACCAGACCTGCATCTTGGACAACAGCATATTTCATTCAATCGGCACGTAATCAAAAAGCTGAACGTACATTTTTTACAAACGAATCCTACTGAAGCCTTGACTTACATTATAATTAGGAGAGTTGTGCTGCAGTTTTGATGGGTCCTCAGTCAGAAATTTAACATGTGCGTGTGTGTGCGAGTTCCAGCTACAGGGTCCAATGAGCGACTTCTCTGAGATTTTTACTTAAAAGGCGGGGGGTTTATCCTTAGGATGAGACTTATAGTTAACATGTCAGCATCTACTCCTTCTTCACTATAAAACTTGAAACTGATGGGGGACAGAAAGAAAAGTAATCTAAATAAAATGAACGTATGTATGCCTTGCAAGTCTACGGTTATCGACGTGGACCTGGAAACCTCACAGTTGCCAGTCACAGCCCTGAGAGCTTCTGACGAAGCCTGCAGAGAAGGGAGAGCTTTCCCAAACTGTTTGGCTCTTCCTTCGAAAGGCACTGGACAAAGTCAGTGCGACTCTGGAATCAAATCAACGTGTGGGGTCAGAATCCTCTCTGCAATGGGTTTTCTCATCCATAAACTGGGACAATAACATCTACTGGGTCAGACTCGGGAGGATTCGATTATAGGTTGGCTGAGTGTCGGGCACGCTGGCTGGCAGAGGAAACAGTCTACGGCCAGGAGAAGCAGCATTATTACAGCAAGAGCAACAGCCTGGACTCAAAAACACACGGATGAGTGTACTCAATGCCACCGAGCTGTATGCTTAGAAATGGTTAAAATGGCATTTCATGTTACATATGTTCTACCACGATAAAAAGAAAAGAGAAAAGAAAAAAATACACTTGGAAGGAACGTTAATTTGCTGTGTCAGAGAAGAGTTTCCTGACCCTTTTCTCAAGCAGACTCCTCTCTCCCAAGTCTTTCCTGATCACGGATTTATTGGTGCCGAAGCAGGAAGCCATCAGTAAACATGGCTGTGGCCCTCATGACCACCGTCTGCCTTATCAAAATCCAACCTAGACAAGTCTCAGTAAGAACGGATGGTCTGTATTTCTAAACGTGTAGTCCTCTCTCTCCCCTCCCCCAATCTTTACTAGGGAGGGGATTATGTCGTGGTTAAAAATAAATTCTTCTGAAAAAACTAAGATGACTATAGGAAACACTGCACATCGCCCCAATCCTTTTTCCCCTCTGGTTTTCAAATACTCAGGATCTTGGTAAAGTGCAGTGTCTAACCCACAGCTTCTGCTGCTGTAAGTGAAGGTGAGTTACGGGAGAAAGGGGGCTGTTTAGCTCCGGTGGCGACGTGATGGTCCGGAGGAGGGTTTCCATCTCAGCACTTCCGGCACTTGGGGCTGGATCGTTCTGTGTCATAAGGGCCAGACCTGAGCGTCGTAGGACGTTTGGCAGCATCCCTGGCCTCAACCCATGAGATGCCAGGAGCCCCTGCCCTCTAGTTGTGACAACCAAAAATGTCCCCAGACATCACCAAATGCCCCTGGGGGCCAAAATCTCCGCTGGTTGAGAACACAGCCCAGAGAACAGGGCCAACGCGTGTAGCCACGGCTGCTTCATCACTACAGGAAAGTAACTCAAAGCCTTCAGGGGACCGAGCGCCACGGCCCAGCCGGGAGTGTCACAGCAACCTCTCTAACGTAGACATTTCAATTCCTTAGCAGCAAAAGCCTCGACTCGGGCCTCAGATTCGCCCAGAGAAATGGCATCTGTACCTGGCACAGTGGAAGCCTTCTCTACACAGCCCACGCCATGCGCTCTTGGCTGAGCTGTCGGAGACACTGCCGTGCAAGCCTGGGTGTTTCTATGTTATGTGCTGTTCTGCGTGGAAGGGTGCCACCTCCCCGCCCTGAATTCGTGTCCACCCAGAACCTCGGAATGTGACCGTATTTGGAAGCAGTGTCTCTGCAGATATAATTAGTTAAGATGAGGTCTGATAAAAGAAACGTTCACATATTGAGATACAGAGAAGTCGTTCTGGCTTCTACGTGAGTTCACTTGGATTTGATGCTAACTTAAATAGCTTGTATGTGGCCTATCAAACAGACATTGTACGTCTGCTTTAATTATTAAAGAAAAGGGCACACTGACCAGAAGTAAAGAATGTCCATGTTGAAAGTAAAGATTATAGAGTTACAGATGTAGAAAATAAACGTATGGTTACCGGGGGGGGAGGGTAAGGGAGGGAGGGATAAATTGGGAGATTGGGATTGACACATACACACTACTATATATACAACAGATAACTCAAAAGGACCTACTGTATAGCACAGGGAACTCTACTCAATACTCTGTAATGGCCTATAGGGGAAAAGAATCTAAAAAAGAGTGGATATATGTGTTTGTATAACAGATTCACTTTGCTGTACAGCAGAAACTAACACAACATTGTAAATCAATTATACCCCAATGAAAAAAATTTTTTAATAAATAAAAAATAAAGATTAAATGCCTCCCTTCCTGGGACGCCAGCGCTGGTCCTCCTTTGATAATACAACTCCCTTCCCAGGTGCCAAGGCCTTGCTGTATGTGCTGTACATGTACGTGCTGGTCTGTTGGTTTTTTTGTTTGTTTGTTTGTTTTTTGAAACCTTGAAGAAATGTATCCCCGACTTGTTTAACGTTCTTTGTTCTGACAAGATATAAAACTGTGCTGAAAACCCTGCTTCCCCAGAGCAGCTTCTCAGAGTAACCTGGGAAGCCGGCCCCAGGCTATAGTCCTCAGTTTGGCTCGAATAAAAATCTTTTCTATTCTTATTATTGATTGTTTATTATTTTCGTCAACAGGTCATAGGGGAGAGGGTAGTCCCTGAATCCAATGACTGGTGTTGCTATGAGAGAAAGGAGGTGATTCACACACACGCACACACACACATACACACACACGTATACACACAAACACACATACACACAAATACACACAATCACACACATACACGCACACACACACGCATACACACATACACTATATATAAAAACACATACACCCACACATATACACACACATGTATACACACAAACATACACAGACAAATACACACATTCACACATACACACATATACACACAAATACACAAATACACACATTAACACACATACACACACGCGCGTGCACACATACACACACTTACACACATATGCACACACACAGGGCAGACAGCCATGTGACGACAGAGGCATAGATTGGAGGGACGTGTCTACAAGCCAAGGAACATCAAGGAAGCCTACAGCCACCAGAAGCTGGGAGAGGCCAGGAAGGATCCTCCCCCAGGGCCTGCCCACACCTTGATTTTGAACTTGTAGCCTCCGGCACTGCCTCCTTCAAGGCAGTGCTGTTGTTCTAAGCCACCCAGTCTGTGGTCCTTGGTTATGGCAGCCCCAGGTAGTTAATAATGAACCTATGCACACCCAGCACTTTCTCCTTGTACTTCTTACCAAGTCGCAGCTTCACAAAAGTAAAAAGCAGAAACTGATTCTCATCTGGGCACGCGGACCCCTCCCTCCGGATGCATGCCCCCCAGTGCCGCTCACCCCCAATTCCAGACCTGATGCTCTATCCGCCGACTGGGTCTCTTCTTCCTCTTCTTCCTCCTCAGACGGGCTAGGAATCTCGGCGTCTTTATAGCCACATAAAGCAAAAGAAAAAAAAAAAACGTAATTGTTCCACTGCTCTCCCTGGCACTGAGGGTTGGTCCGTGGCCCCGGGAGAGTCATGCCTATTACAGTTGGCTGGAGGAAGTCATCGAGAAGACAGGACCGCTGCCTGAGCCGCGAGCTGACCCCGGGCAATCGGAGGCCCCTTGCCCCTGCCCTGTCCTGGGGGTGTCCACCCTGCCCACCATGCCCACCGTGAGAGCCGTCTCAAGAATGCACCTGGAGAGATCAGGTGTGGCTGAGACCGCCAGACAGTGTGGGTGCCTGAACCCCGGGAAGGCCTCTCTATAAACTCTTAGATGCCGGCGGGCGGGCAGTGATCTCGGCCAGCCACGCCCAAGACCGCCACCTACTGATCCGGAGTGGCTGCCTCTTTCTCAGGTCTCCCCTTGCCCTCCGTGTATGGGGGTGGTTTGCGAACCAACACACAGTCCCACAGAAACATCCCAGTTACTGGAAACAGCCTTAAGGGACATGAAAGAAAGATTTGTGCAAATTCTCCAGGGAGATGAAGGACACAGGATGATCACACAGTTACAAGCACCCCAAAGAAATATAAATGACCATCATGCATAAAAAAAGAGGCTCAACTCCACTAATTATGATACAAATGTACATGAGAACGAGGAAGTGCATCCACCTTTCATCTATGGGGTTGGCAAAAATTTTAACGATAATACCCAATGTTGGCAAAAATTTTAACGATAATACCCAATGTTGGCAAGGATGTTGGCAAACGGACACCTCATCACTGTTGCCAGGTGTGGACCGGGAGGGCCATTCTAGAGAGGTTTGGCAGGACCCATCCAAGCTGTAAATGCACACACCCGCCTAACCCACGGTTCCACTTTTAGAAATCTCTCCCACGAAATACCGAAAGCGTACAAAGGTAGACGCACATTGTGACGTTGTGTGTAAAATAAAATACTGCAGAAAGATAAATGTCCATTCATTAGGGAATGGATAAATAAAATATGGTACATCTATAAAGTTACATAAATCTATAGGTACTGACATGAAAAATTCCACAAGATATCTTTGAGGGAGGACCAGTCACAACATACTATATAAAGAGTGATCTTATTTATGATTTCAGGAACTCTCTATATATCTACATATTATCATTATATACATACCATTATCTGGAAAGATATAAATGATGATAGATAGATAGATAGATAGATAGATAGACAGACAGACAGACAGACAGATAGATTGATCTGGGAAAAGATCTGGCAGGATATAAACCAAACTACCACTAGTGGTTACTTATAGGAATGGGAGCAGGGCTGAGGGAAGAGTGAAGGATTACTTTTTCACTTTTTATTTTCTGTGTTTCTAAATTCTATGTTATGTGAATTTTTAAGAGAACATCTTCCAGTAATACTTACTGGAAGTATTAATTACTTAATACTGTGTAATTTTTAAATTGCTGTGTAATTTTGCAATTTCTAAAAATTACTGTGTAAAAATGTAAGCAAGTTATTAAGTGATATGGACAGGATGATTCCATTTTGTTATTTCAAGAAACAACACATGCTTAGCTATTAGAACAGCATCTTGGACTAGCTGCTGCTGGTCTAGACACCCCTCTTTCCTCAAGACCACCCTGCCAGCATCTGTCTCCATTCAAATAATTTTTAACCAGGAGCAGAGAGAAGTCTTGACCAGAGGAGAGGCAGAAATAGAGAGAAAAGAGGGATGAAGGGACATGCATTGACCCCACTCCAAGTCCTCTGGACAAACCAGAGACCCCATAAAGGATCCAATAAAACTGTCCAAGGGACTTTGTGAGTCTTCAGGCTTAATAAGCAGAGGGTGAGTGACAACTTGAAACCCAGAGCTGGGGAGGAGGTCCCGTCTCCCCACCTCTGTCCAGAACCCAACCCCCAACACTCAACACCATTCTAGTGCCCCCAGGAGCAGTAGCTTTGAGTTTCTGGAGACAGCATCCTCAGCAGGGAATACATTGCCATTCTCAAGATGTGATGACAGTGAGAAGACCCAGAAAAGGAGGGGAAGAACGTTGGGGTGGGCTGAGGGGTGGGTTAGAGACAGACCAGAAACAGACATAGCGCTCGGAGGATTTCCAAGGACGCTTTGGAGGTTAATTAAGCAGGGGGACCCTCGGAAGTGAGACTAAAATCTCCTTCCACATAGAACGGGGGCATCGTGCCAGGAGACACTGGGCTGAACATGTGGTAGTATACACAGCACAGAAAACAGCCACGAACTATTAACAGAAGCCCTCAGAGGTCACAAGAAGTCCAAGTCGCATTCATTTCTTAGGGTCTTGGTATACATATGTTTTTAAGTATACAAAATCAGGGTTACTGAAATATGGTACATGTAAAATAGTCAATCCTGTTAGTGTATCTTTGTATCCAGAATTTCACTTGGTGATCATGAGAGTCTAAATTCAAGGTCCTATTATAATGTAACATCCAGGTCCAAAGGTCTGCCGGGGAAGGGAGGGGGGGATAGAGTTAGATTCCAAATGTTACGAGGGTCATCTCTCTGGGTGTCATTTGCAATTTGTTATTGTTTATTTATGGGCTTGGATTTTTCTACAGTGAATATGTGTATTATTTTGTGCAAAGAATGTACATTTAAAATAAATAAATGTGCCTACGACCTTTTAAGAAAAAAAAGTTCTGCCTGGCTCTGCCATCCCACCCTGTGAAAGGTCCTGTAGGGGATCCAGAAGTCTCGTGAAGATGTGACACTAGCACAGGAGGCTGACATTGATGGGACACATCACACAAACCCGGTCTGTGACAGCTGCACTGATACTGGTGCTCCTACTGGGAGAGAACTTGTGTGTCTCTCAGTCTCCTTTCTGAGTGTCCCCTGCACTCTGTCCTGTCTCCCCCTCCGCCCCCCCAGGCCGACTCTGTGTCCCTGGGCTGGACCAGCCACCTCCACAGAAGGTTCTGGGCAACAGTCACTGTCATTATTTTTATTTAAAATGCTAAATTGTTCAACAAAAACATCAAAAAAATTTTTAAAACCTTGTTTTGGTGTTACTTTACAATAGCACGTCGGGAGCCTGGGAAAATAGGAAGGGGCATGCTTCTCCACCTCTGGGAGACCCTGTCACCATCTGAGAGAGTGAGGATGAACTGACCCTCTCAGCCCCTGGGCCACTTCTCTATCCGTCTATGACACGTCATTGGACAGCGACACATATTCTTCTGAGTCTTTACTACGTGACCTGTGTGGGTGAGCTAGTTAACCCTCTCTGTGCCACAGCTTGCTCATCTGTAAAATGGGGTAACAATACACCCACGTCATGGGATTAATAGCTGATATACGCGTTTGGAACTGTACCTGGCACAGAGTAAGCGCTAAATGAGTGTTTGCTGTGATTATTCATTCAAGGTCCGACTTTCCAAGTGGGCTTGTCCAGTTCACCCAGTGGCTGGACTGTGCCTGCACACGGTGGGCGACAATACGCATTTGCGGACGGCACGGGAGGCCAAGAGCGGGGTGGGCGGGGGTCTGCAGTCCCCGCGGTGGTGAAGCGGTAACGGGGCAGGAGGGGGCGCGGTGGGAGGGCGGCCGCGGGGCTCACCGATCTCCATCTCCACTTCCTCGGGCACCACCTTGCGGTAGAAGAAGAGAGTCGAGGCGCCCTCCTCGTCGCTGGTCTGGTTGAGGAAGTGCAGGATGAGGTCCTCGACCTCGCCGTCGTTGCGGTTCAGCAACTCCTCGAAGAGCTGGGGGTCTGTGATGCCGAAGGCGGTGTACACTCGGTCGCGCATCCACAGCACCCGCAGGTCGTCCATGGCGCCGCAGAGCCGGCAGCAACCGCAGCACCGGGCGCAGGGAGCGGAGCGCCGGGCGGGCGTCTGTGGCAACGGCGCCCCTAGCAACGGGCGCCCCGGCAACGGCCGCAGCGGGCGCGGGGACCCACGGTCTCCGGGCGCCCCTGCACCCGGGTCCCGCGCTCACAGAGACGCGAAGCGGGACCCGGGAGGGTGGCGCGGAGCGCCTGGGGAGGGGCCGCGGCGCCCCAGCCTGCGCGCGGAGGGGGGGCTGGGCCTCTTCCCCCGGATGGGCGCCCCCTTCCTCCTGGGAGGACCGAGATGAGCTGGACGGCCGCACGCAAGCCCCTGGGACGGAAAGACGTGTAGGAAGGCAGCCGACTGCAGACCTGGAGGTGCGCCAGGAGCCTTGTAAGTGCTGCATGCGCAAGGCCTCCTGTGATTCTCACCGCCACCGCGTCTGGGACTGTCCTGCCCGCTTTGTCGATAAGGAAACAGTGGCAAGATACGTGACAGACAAGGTCACGGTACCTCGGAGGTGGTAGAGGCAAAGTTGGACGCGAGACAAAATGACTATAGTCTGAGCCCTCGGGTCGTTACGGATCAAAGGGCGTCAGAAGAGAAAATACACAGCGAAGATTCCCAAGAAGGCGCAAGCTCCTTCTGGTGTACCAGGATCAGGGAAGGGGGAGCCCCAAGAAGGGACACTGGCTACAGAGTAGGAGAAGCCGAGCTCTTCAGCTTTGTAGCCAATCCAAAGCCTAATAAAGCAAAACACCCACGTTTCAAAAATAGAGACATATTTATTTTTCATTAGTAAAGGGAAGTTCAATACTGATAGGAAGATGCAAATTTGTCCCTTCATACATCTGTGGATCTTTAACTTGTTCAGTCGTTTTCCCTCATTGAGCCCCTAGACTGGGCTGATCCTAAGAACCTAGCCTTCTTATTGGATTTTCCCATCAAGGAACAGGTGGAATGTTCTAAGTATTCCTTAAAATTCTAAACCAAAGTTCAGCATCATTGGCCTGGCTGTTGGAAAATTACTACTCCGAACTGTCTTATTTTCATCATCTTGAATTAAGATTTCTTAATAACCTTGCTGAAGATATACCAGATGGCATGCAAGCAAACCTGGCTTGAAATTTTTAATAAAGTTGTTTTTAAATGCAGACTGCAGAACAGTTGAAGTTATTTTTACTTCTGTTTTCCAAAATGAATCAGGCCCTGAAGTGTCTGAATTTTTAATTCGTAAACATAAGAGTTACCTATCCTATAGTCTACGCCTTATTAAACTGCTGCAGAATGAAAATTCAGATCAGAATGTTGTTATAAAATACGCATTCCAGAAATGAGGACAGAGTGGCATTCAGTGAAGGGTGAGTCTCCTCAAAGTCCTAGCCACAATAAACTGCCAGCCCACAGGCTCAGCGTGACCCCCATCAAACCCCCTTTGCACTCCTTAACTCAGCACAATCACATCACCATCAGGACCTTCTTCACCCTTGCAGGGCGAAATCAAACTCTATTTTCCTGAAGAAATCCCTTGGATTTTTATGTTAGGATGAACACCTGCATGAAAACTGGAAGACGTGGCAGTCGTGACTTTTCGTGTTAGGAAAATAAACAGATGAACTTAGCATCATCCAGACAACTGACCATTTTTCCTCTGCATGCCTGCTATCAAGGGAATGAAGTGATGTCTTAAGAACTGTATACATAATAGTTCTACCAAACAGCTTAACAAACAAAACAGAGCAACTGCTCTGGTAACATGACACTGGAACCAGTAGCTTTATATTAAGAAAGAAAATTTACCTTGGTGCCTAAAAGACACCATCAAACTGTAACTTTAGAGAGTTCTTTCGCAAAAATTAGGACTAACAATCCGTCTTTTATACCATTACGTTCTACAGAACTACTACATAGGTTTCAGCTGAAAAGAGACTCTTCACCCTCTGTTCTATGCCCTGATAGAGGCGTTCACTGGAATTAAAAAGTGGCCCCCGTGACAACTGCCAATGGGGACAGAAAAGAATTCTAGCAGATCCTGTACGTCTCTTGTTTACTAGTCAGTTAACTAGTCAGTTTACTTGTCAGTTAAAATGGTGGGTTTCCTAAGGATGAATTAGTTACCATCTTGGAGTAAAATAATAAAAATAAGAACTTGTGAGGGACACATTTGAAACCTGGAAGGCATTATTCAGATTTCGTATTCACCCAAAAGAAGCGTCCAAGTGCCTTTCTGAGGAAACTTAACGTTGACAGCAGTAGCATTTTTAAGAGTTTCATCAGCATCGTTTTATGTTTGATATTATGAGGGACAGCATCTCATATGAGAGGAGTAGCATGGAATCTTTACTACAATTTAAAAGGTTTAATGTCAGAGTCACAGTTATGTCATGATGTTCAATTCATGCCTCTCAGCAAATAGGCCTTGAAATTACCTGAAAAGATACGCTTAAATTCAGGGCTACCATGATCTTAGCTTGTAATGAAAACCCTAAACTCTCTATCACCAGCCAAGGTGAAGGAGACAAGAGGGCCTCTTCATGTGAGTTACTCAAAATGTTAAGAAAGCGAAAATACTGCAGGTTTCTTTTTGAAAATAATTATCTAAAATCAATTACAGTAAAATATGAAAAACGAACATAATTTACAAGAATACAGGACAGATCAAAATGTTCAACAGGACTGACTCAAATGTCAAGTGAAAAGATGAATTTAATCTGAAGATTATACGTTAATGGCTTAGTAAGAATTGGTTTTCAACTGATCTAAATAGTTTTTAAAAGTTTAACTCTAAATGCCTTTATTAGACATTTATTTCGAATTAGTCTGAAAGTGAATCATTATAATTATACTGTTCTCAAGGATAGTTGCAACCTCTTCATGGTAAAATATCTTAATTTATATTTTATTATAAAAATATACAAAATACTACTTTTTACCTTTCCTTCACTCAGTATAAACCCCTTTTGGTTCAGGAACATCAGCCAAGCTGGTCACTAAGTTCGAATCATATCCATATTACATCTTCTATAGTCACACTGGATTTTAAGGCTCAGTACACAGTTTATCTTCCCAAACATACAATTATCATAATTGGTTTTATGTAAGGATAACAGGATAAGAGTCTTTAAAAAAATATACAAGTGGGATAACCATTTGTTGTATGTTATTTTATCCCATTTTCTCCAATTATTAAAACAAGACAAAATCGTAGAAACAATTCTACTTGTAATTCTAGATAGTATACGATAAAAAAAGTTTGCATACTTTTAACCAAGCAAAATAAATGTGAATCTTTTGATTAACCATCATTAAATTTTTTTAAAAACTACTTAACTTCAGCTGTTGGAAAATATTATCTGACAACTTCAGGTGACAGAATAACTCTAGTTTTTTTTTAAATAAGTTGAAAAGGAATCAAGTATTTAAGACCATTTTCAATTAGCCATTCAAAACTGGCGTCTCTCCCCCAAGCCTATATTTTTAAAAATAACTTTAACATAACTTTTGGCATTAACTTATATTTGCTCATCATAAAAACTGAAAGAAATTTCTATATCTGAAATTGAGAAACTTTACAAAATATTTAACATACGAGGAAGAGGTATATCTTACAGAATCATTTGGCTATCTCATAAGGCAGTTAATGAAGATGGAATTTTTCCTATCGTCAATTTAACATAAGGAAATTCTACAACATGATAATTCTCCTTAAATCTGAAAGCTTGTTGGATACAGCAATATGATCATGCCATGTCGTCGCTAAACTTCGAAGAAAGTAATCTGAGTGAGAAAGGAACAAATTTGGTGCCTGCACCAACGTAGAATTTGTTCTGAAATTCTACCCTAAAAAAACAAAACAAAACAAAACAAAACAAAAAACCATGTATTAATGAAAGATTCTGAATAACACTTGCTACATTTCTTAAAACAACATTTATAAGTTAAAAAAAAAAAAAGTTCCTGTGCTTCTGAAGTTGCTTCATTCCATACATGCTCTTGGCACAAATACTTTTACTTAGATAAAATACACACACACACCGGCCCTTTGTTGCCTTTCTCATGAAGAAAACGCTGACACCTCACGTCACCTCCCACCCCATGGACATACACATGAGTATTAGGAACCTCTCCCTCCTCAGTAACTGGATACACAGACAAGTAATCTGATATACACTGTAAAACATTAAGAAATATGGTTTACAATAAGATAAAGCAACCTGTCAGACCCAAAGTGAATCGAAAGTGTGAAATACACAAAATTATTCAGCAAGCGTAAACTTGCTTTTATGTGTCGGCGACAAAAGCTCAGAAACAAAATACAATTTTAACTCAGGGGATCGGAATACAGATCCCAATCCCGGGAAGGGAAGAGCTAGCTTAAATAATATATGTATACATACACATATCACTGGAACTGTTACACGTATATGTAATGTATTGGGGGAGGAGGGTGTTAGATTTTTTTTAAGTTAACAGTTCCAAAGCTAAATTCCAAACTCACCAGTGGAGGCGGATGGCGTGAAGAAATGCAGAAAGCCCTTCCATGATCAAAAGGATGAAAATTGTCAAAACTGCAAAGAGAGCGATGACCGGGAGCAGGAGCAGGACCCCGTAGGTCGTGTCTACTCGGAGGCCGACTCGCATCAGCATGGCCCACAGCACGTCAGACAACTCTGCAAGGCAAGCATTTTGCAGAGTTAACTTCTGTTCACCTTCAGTGAGTCACTTCGATTAGCTACTTAGACTGGGTTTCCTTCTGAAACAATTTTGAATTGTTATCCCTAAAATAAATACACACCCATATAAGACAGATGTAATCGGCTTCCCACGTAAAAGTTAACCGGCAACTTGATCATCTCAAACACGGAGGAAGACTTGACATTCCAGAGAAATCAGAGGCCTGCCTGCCTGCCAATGAGAGATCCTGACCCAAATAGGGGTCCGGCTGGCTCTGTCCCAACGCAGCACTGGGCCAGGCAGCGGGAAGCTGGGCGTCAGTCCTGACTCGGCTACTAACTGACCGGGTGGGTGACCCTGCACCAGCACCAACCCTCCCTGGGCTTCAGTCTCCTCCTCTGTAATGTGAGGATGATGGACCCCCTCCAGCCAGCAAGTTCTAGACTTGAGGCTATGCTTATAAAAATATCAATGTAACAACAACAACAAAACCCTCTATCATCTGGTAGTTTTCCCAAGCACAGTCTTTGCACAGTAATGCAGGAGCAGAACAATGACCGTCCAACGCATCCTTAATGGTCAATGGGAAAAATTACAGTTGTTCTGGGACCTTTCAAAATTTTTGTCAAAACATTAAAAACTCTCTTACTGTTGGTTATAAATGCACAGAGAAATGAAAAAAATGAGTAAATCTATTCTTAAAACATTAGAAACATTGAGCCTTAACTTGCTGGGGGGTTTTGGTAAGAAGAACTTGTCAGGGTGGCTTGAACAGCCTTCTTCTCACGCCACTTGGGCTTGCTGGGCACCTTGACACGGAGTGAGCATCTTCTCTAATACCTGCCACGCTGTCCTACTCTTTCCTGAGTTTGGAGCAGCTTCTAACACAGTATGCTTTGCACCTTCAATGTCCTGAAATACCTCCTAGAGTTCCTGTGGCATCACTTCTGGGACATCTGCATCTTCTTTCTGTACATCACCAAGTTCCTCTGGCTGCAGATTTCGCCTCTCGAACAGCACCAGTGTCACCACTCCCATGTCAGCTCTTCCTCCTAAACTCCAGCTACATTCCGTCTGCATTTCACTTCCAGCGTATCACTGTTTGTTCCTCTGCTGCCCTTTTTCGTCTTTGTTGGCCAATTCCCTCGGTTCAGTGGTTCGTTTTTAAATGCCATGTGGGTTTACCACTGGCCCACAAGGAGCCAACACCACCATGTGCTTTGCTGTCTGTGCATGAACTAAGCAGCAGATGCACAGGGACCGATCACAACAGACTCTGAAAGGAGTGATGTGGCTGGTCGCCGATCGTGATGTGCGTCTGTGTTGTTTACGTAGTGACTTGTGGGCTGAAGGGCCAGCAGTGAAGCCTGCGCTTTGTACCCATACACACAGTTTTTACTGTAGTAACTGAAATTTCAACCATGTTCTTGGGGACTGCTGAGACTTAACTAAACGCAGGTAACTGAAATCCATGCATCAAAACTATTAATCAGCATTGTTTTAGGACTTGCTTGACATAACCAGACATTCACACTTGGTAAGGCGGCGCTGAATACAGTAACAGTAATAACAAAAACAATAATGGTCAGAGCAGAGGGAACGACATGCCTCTGGCCAGACGTTCCCAGGCCTTCTCGGTCCTTGAAGCCCCTCGTGTGTCCCAGTAATTTTTTTCACAGCACCCTGAGGCCAAAAGAAATACCCAGGAGACCAGTGCAGTAAGTAGTCAAGTCCAAACAACTTAACAGTCCCTGTTCACACAGGATCCGAAAAATAGTGCCCTTTCCATCAAAATTTTTCAGTGTCCCATGGCGCCCCCATGAGTTCACCGAGGCGCTGCGGGGTGTCTCGACACAGAGTTTGGGAGCTACAGGTCTAAGCAAAACTTACGTGCGTGAGCCAAACTGAGCGCCCAGAGCCTCAGGTACGAAGCGGTGTTGGAGATGCATCCCAGACAGTACTCGATGGAATGAATTACTTGCGTCATTAGTATTTCTCCAAAATTAAACTGAGAGAGATGACACAACATGTGTTAGACTCCACCCGTGACACGCTCACTTCCACAAGCTACAAGTCTGCTCCACTTTCAGGGTTACAGTGAAAGGACTGGCCTCTGGAATACAGGTGAGGATGTGCTGGCGTGTGAGGAACAGGCAATCACGAGATCTGAGCGCTGCTCACAACTCCGCCACGAACCAGCTCCCCGACCCACAGAGCTCCCGCCCCCTCGTCCCCGGGCCGCGGTCCTGCACGTAAGGCGAGGGTGGCTGGACCAGAACTGTGATGGCACAATGCCCACGGCCCTCAGGCAGCCCAATGAGGTTCTTGAGGTACTCTTAGTAATTAAAAAACATGTAATGAGAGACAGACATCTACCAACCACAAGATTAGGAGACTGTGAACCTGTGTGTGTGTTTAATAGATAAGAGCATCTAATACAAGTCTGACAAGGGGAAATTATAAAAGAGTCCCTGGGCTTCCCCGGTGGCACAGTGGTTAAGAATCCGCCTGCCAATGCAGGAGACACGGGTTCGATCCCTGGCCCAGGAAGATCCCACATGCCGTGGAGCAACTAAGCCCATGTGCCACAACTACTGAGCCTGCGCTCTAGAGCCC
This sequence comes from Balaenoptera acutorostrata, assembly GCF_949987535.1. NCBI lineage: Eukaryota > Metazoa > Chordata > Mammalia > Artiodactyla > Balaenopteridae > Balaenoptera > Balaenoptera acutorostrata. The sequence goes on along the minus strand of NC_080076.1, from coordinate 87,097,829 downwards.
GTGAGCCACAATTACTGAGCCCATGTGCCACAACTACTGAAGCCCACGCGCCTAGAGCCTGTGCTCCACAACAAGAGAAGCCACTGCAGTGAGAAACCCATGCACCACAACGAAGAGTAGCCCCCGCTCACCGCAACTAGAGAAAGCCCGCGCACAGTGAAGACACAACGCAACCAAAAATAAAATGAATAAAAATAAAATAAATAAATTTATAAAAAAAAAAAAAAAAAAAAGAGTCCCTGATAGTGAAAAGGCTGTGAAACACTGGGCAAGATGGCTCCCACATTCTTTCCAGCTCCGCTTTTTGTTTTTTTATGATCTTAAAAACTTATTAATTGTCCCAAATTAAAACACTAAATTACATAATAATTACAAAAGGTTGACTGTAAGAAATTCTGTTTAGTCCTCATCGGACAGCCAAAAAAGTTTCCAAGAAAATAAAGCAGACCAGAGTAACAGACGTGCTCTGTTCCGTCTGCCAGGACTGTGCTTCCCTTCTTTGGGAGGAAGTGCTTCTTCTGCCATCTAACCCTGTATCACACAGTTGTTATGGGCTGAATTGTGTTCCCCCCAAAATTTGTCTGTTGAAGCCCTAATCCCCAGTGTGACTGTGTTTGGATATGGGGCCTTTAAGGAGGTAAGTAAGGTTAAATGAAGTCATAAGGGTGGGGCCTGACCCAATAGGACTGGTGTCCTTATAAGAAGAGGAAGAGACACCAGAGAGGCACACACAGTGAAAAGGCCATGTGGGGACACAGCGAGAAAGCGGCCGTCCATAAGCTTGGGAGAGAGGCCCCAGGAGAAACCAACCCGGCCAACATCTTGACCTTGGACTTCCAGCCTCCAGAACCGTGGGAAATACATTTCTGTAGCTGAAGCCCCCGAGTCTGTGGTCGTGGCAGCCAATGCAGACTACTGCAGCAGTCACTGGTCTAGGGATGGCGAGTGACCCCAGCCAGGCCAATCACAGCACTTCCCTGGGATTTTTCCTCATGGTAACAAGCAGGGAAGTGCGCTTTTCTCTGACTGAAGAAAATAAGCCCAGTGTTCACTGTGGCCACGGTTCCAACACCAAGGGGCCAACTGGCTTCAGAATATGAAGCAAACTTGCGAAGAAAAACCAACTCAGACTTGCTGGGATTGGAAATCCGAAGCCCCACCCTCCTGAGGCCCACTCTGCCCCACCCTGACGTGGGCCAGCAGATTCCCCTTGAAGCCAGTGTGAACAGGGTCTCTTTCTTACAACTATGGGCAATTTCTAATGAAGACGAGAGTCTTCTCAAAGCAATGTTCATGGCACCTTAAGTCACTCAGCATCACAACTTGTAATGTTAACACTATAAATCCCACTGTAAGACTGAAACTCACAAAATGTTAACCCAGAATCATTATATTATGATGACAATTGTATGACCAGAACAGCATGCGGAAAGCAATGAGTAACGGTTGTTTTGCTTTGAATTTTGTTTTCTAAGATGATTCTTATCACTCTCATAATGACGATCATCTCTGTGCAAGCCTGGCTCCTTACCTAACATCACCAACAGTAACTGAAAAGGTTACCTCTTCACACGTCACTTCTCTACATCCATCTTCCATTTGGTTGTTTCCCTCTTCTATGTCTTGGCTTCCCAGCAAAGAAACTTCTTCCTCGCTATCTTTCCTTACAAGTGTGTAACCACTCTAAAAACAACCCAAAGAATACAGAGTCAGTGCCTTTAAAATCACAAGGTTGTGACAAAGTCAAAGTTAGCACCCCTTCCATTCTTTTAAAGATTCAGTTCTTTAGGAATAAAAAAGAAAGTCCTTTAAAAGAAAATGAGCATATCATACCCACTAGGATGGCTATTGTAACAAAAAAAAAAAAGAAAATAAATAAGTGTTGATTAGGGTATGGAGGAACTGGAACTCTTGTGCATTGCTGGTGGGAACGTAAAATGGTGCAGCCACTGTGGAACGTTTGGTGGTTCCCAAAAAATTAAACAAAGAATTACCATTTCTGGGTACATACCCAAAAGAACTGAAAGCAAGGACTCCAACAGATATTTATATACCCATGTTCTTAGGAGCATTATTCACAGTAGCTGAAAGGTGAAAACAACCCAAGTGCCCATTCATGGATGAAGTGATAAGCAAAATGTGGTCTATCCATATAATGGAATATTATTCAGCCTTAAAAAGGAAGGAAATTCTACACAAGCTACAACATGGAGGAATCTTGAGGACATTAGGCTAAGTGAAATAAGCCAGTCATAAAAGCAGAAACATTACATGATTCCACTTATATAAGGTACCTAAAGTAGTCAAATTCATAGAGACAGAAAGTAGAAGAGTGGGTGCCAGTGGCTGGGTGGAGGGGAAATGGGGAGTTCATATTAATGAGTAAAGAGTCTCAGCTCAGGAAGACGAACAAGTTCTGGAGACGGAGGTGGGGACGGCTGCAAAATGTGAATGTACGTAATGCCACTGAATGTGCACCTAAAAACGGTTAAGATGGAATATTTATGTCATGTATATTTTACCACAATTTATAAAAAATAAAATAAAATGAGAAACTAGACACACAAGAAAACAGTCTGGAAAGAAACTCAACAAATGGTTAACACTGGTTATAACTCGGTAGGAGAACTTAAGGGCACTATTTTCTATATTTTCCACATTTCCTTTAATTATGTTATTTAAATTAAAAAAAAAAACTTGAAAAATCAAGAGGCAAGAATAAGGAACAAAAATGCTTTAATTATGACAAGCAGTACTGAGGGATTCAGTTCCATCTCCTGATAGCTTTGTGGTTCATTACCAGAGGACCTGTTTCCCGTGCCCAGACACGTCAGGCTTTTTGCACCACGCTTCTGCAGAACAGGCAACGCGAAAGTTCTCGATAAAGGAAGCTTTGGCTTTTAAATCAGAGTCTGGGACCCCATGGAAGGCGTTTTCTTTACAAAACCTTTCACAACTAAAAACAGACTTCGCTCACCATTTACAAACATGCAGCCAAACCCACACTTACCCTGCTGACCCCAAAGCAACTGCGCCCATGGTGAAGCCACAACAAGAAGAGTGGTTTTCCCAAGAAGAGCACAGGGACAGACAACGCTGTGATGACCAGAAGCAGCCTCTGGACGTGCTCCTGTTGGTGCAAAAGGGGAGGAAGCCGGTTAAAACGCGAAGATGTGCTAACAATGTCATTGGTGTACTTAAACTAGTGAAAACCAAGTAAAATGTCTCTTTATTGATTAACAAGGAACATAAAGTAAACGCAAGCTAAATTACATTTGCCAGGGTGTCTTTTCCTTTCATTTCCTAAACTCACAGCTGATGTGCGTGGCATCACACAAATGCACAGTTATAGAAAAGCCATTTTTGGAGAGGGCCAGCGTGCCGTGGTCCAAGTGCCAGTTCTCTGAGGACCCGGCTTAGTCAGAGGTTGATTTTAAAGCAACTGGAAAAATGGATGGATGGACAGCCCTCAGGAACCCTCCAGTAATACATTCTCTTCCGACCAGTTTTCATGGCTACTGAGGGGCAGCGGGTTTGGATCACACAGTCTGACCAGGGCCCCCGAGACAGCACTCAGAGCAGGATGGCATCCTCTTGTGATAACACACAGAGGAGCAGGCAGCCCCTCAGTGCCTGGGAGGCCTGTGGAAAGCACCTATAATCATTCTACTAATGAAAACAAAAAGGCTATCAGGAGGACTTCCTTTGAGTTCTTCACAGTGGAAAATACAACTGCTTACCTGCCCTGGGTAAAGACCACCTGTGTCACTGGCCGGGAATAAAAACATGTTAATAAATTCAATCAGAATGCTAGGAGCGACTCTGGAGGTTTCTGCTGAATAAACCAGCCACTTATAGACAATCATAAATATAAGGTAGCCAAAGATGCAGAGCATGAAGAGAAGTTCTGGGATGGAAACCAGATAAATGTTGAACTTCTTCCTGAAATGTCTAGGGGAAAAAAAAAAAAAGGAATTGATCAACCCATGAACAACATTGGACTAAGAGAAAAAGGAAAGAGTAAATTAATCTTAACTTCTCTGTGACAAAGTCTATCTCAGCATAACATCATCTGTCTTACGATTCAGATGTAACCACGAAGAAAAGAAATGTGAGGACAGTAGAGATGACTAGTGTTTGTTTCACTGTCAGATCCAGCTAGAGAAAAAAGACATAATTTCTTTCCCCTAATATACCAGCTCTAAGAAACAAACAAAAGTTTTCTGATTTAGAAAGTGAAAAAAGGATATGACAAAAATCACCTCTGGAAATAAACATGAATGTACATGTTGCATGTCTCCCTCACTTGAAAGTAAACTCCATGAGGGTGAAAACTTTTTTCTGCCCTCCTCACTGTTCAATCCCTGGTGCCTAGAACAGTGCCGGGCACCTTCTATGTGCTCAACAAATATTTGCTGAATCAGTGAAGCTGCCAAAAACCTTATCATCAAAACAGAATTGGGGTTTCCCTGGTGGCGCAGTGGTTAAGAATCCGCCTGCCAATGCAGGGGACACGGGATCAAACCCTGGTCTGGGAGGATCCCACATGCCACGGAGCAGCTAAGCCTGTGCACCACAACTACTGAGCCTGTGCTCTAGAGCCCACAAACTACAACTACTGAGCCCACATACCACAACTCCTGAAGCCCACGCGCCTAGAGCCCGTGCTCCGCAACGAGAGAAGCCACCGCAGTGAGAAGCCCGTGCACCACAACAAAGAGTAGCCCCTGCTCGTTGCAACTAGAGAAAGCCCGCGTGCAGCAACGAAGACCCAATGCAGCCAAAAATAAATAAATAAAATAAATTAAAAAAAAAAAAAAAACAGTATCATGGGACTTCCCTGGTGGCTCAGTGGTTAAGAATCCGCCTGCCAATGCAGGGGACACGGCTTCAAGCCCTGGTTTGGGAAGATCCCACATGCCACAGAGCAACTAAACCCATGCGCCACAACTACTGAGCCCATGCTCTAGAGCCCGAGTCACAACTACTAAGCCCATGCGCCACAACTACTGAAGCCCATGTGCTCTAGGGCCCACAAGCCACAACCACTAAGCCCGCGTGCCACAACTACTGAAGCCCGCACCGCCTAGAGCCCACGCTGCGCAACAAGAGAAGCCATCGCAATGAGAAGCCCGCACACCGCAACGAAGAGTAGCCCCCGCTCGCCGCAACTAGAGAGAGCCCGCGTGCAGCAGCAAAGACCCAACGCAGCCAAAAATTTTTAAAAATAAAAATAAAAATAAATAAAAAACAGAATCATATTAATACAACAAACCACTATGCTGGCTGCCTTTAAGACCCATGTAGTCTACCATCAAGAAGGAAAGTTTAAGAAATACCAAAAACTTGGCTTATAAATACTGGTTAAAAAATAATCTGTACTTACAAGTGGTTAAATATTCCCAGAATGACTCCAAAAGTCATGTGAATAATTCCGAAAATCACAGACATTTTCATTTTGAAAGAGTTCAGAAAAGTGAGACGATTTGTGGCCAAGTTCCAAATCTAAAGACAAAACAAAACCAAAAAAGAAAACTTTAACTTCCTTCAACTGCCTTAGGAGAAAAGTGCTGTTCCTTAAGGAAACTTGTCAGGTTTTTTCAAGTTTCCAATTATATTAAGACCTTAGGCAACAATATTAAATTATACCGATTATGTTTAGAGATGAGAATGAACATTTAGGAGAGAGCTACCTTGGAGAGCTCAGATTAGGGAATGCTAGACTTTGGTCACTGAGTTTTTTTCACTACTGTATCACATCACTCCAACCCAATTTCGAGGTAGTTTCTAAGCTTTTCTTTTAAGGCTGAGATTCCTCGTGAAGACCCCTGGGTCTAGGGAAATGCTGCCTGGGCCTCGTAAGCAGCAGCCTGCGGAGCCGTGTCGGGGGCAGGACAGGGGCAACCCCGGCCCCGGGAGCCACGGCTTCACTTTCCTTCTCCCCACACTTTTTCCCTTTCAAACCACCACCTCAATAAGCACCATGATAAGCCTAAGCTCCCTTTCCACTCTAAAATTCCATACTATTTCTTTCTACATCAAAGGGTAAAAAAACAATTCACATGTACAAAGAAGAAATCGAAGAAACAGCGCACATTACATGGCTCCGGAAGTGCCACTTTTCACTAGAGTAACACAGGTCAGGAAGTAGGACAGACTGTAGCCCCAGCTCCCTGTGGTCTTGTATTCGGGCACTGTCCCTGGCTTCCCAAACGGACCGCCAGCTTCTTCTGTACACCAGCCTGACTCGGAACACACAGTGAGCCTCTGGCGTCCAGGCAGAAACCCCCAGAGTACCACCCCCTCGCGTGCGACCACCTGAACCGTGCTGAACAGTCTGAGAAACCACTGCGACAGTCTAAGCGAGGTGGCACTGGGAACTCCCTGGAGGTCCAGTGGTTAGGACTCCGCACTTCCACTGCTGAGGGCGCAGGTTCGATCCCCAGTCAGGGAACTAAGATCCCCACAAGCCGCGCGGCACGGCCAAAAATTTTAATTAAAAAATTAGGTGGCAGCACCGAGGAACCCGAGATAATGGGGCGGGGGGACACTCACGGGATCGATGCCAAGAGGATAAGGGCCTCGGAACACTCCAGGAACACTGGGATCCAACTGCAACACCCTGTTGTGCCTGATGACACTGTCACTGTAACAAAAAGCAGGGTGAGCGCCACCTGCGAGGGGGGAGGGAGACTCGGAGAAACTGCCCTCCGCCTAAGGCACGGTCTGGCAGCAGGACACTCACTTCCAGAGCACCATCTTCCTCTGCTCCGCTGGGCTGTGACTGGAGCTGTACATGGCAGACACGTTCCACCCGGAGCCAAAGAGGCTGACGGACTTGGAAAAGCAGTCGTTGTAGACGAGGCCCGTGTACACCGAGAAGAGCCCCATCAGCAGGAGGATGTAGCGACCGTTGAAAACCATCCGCATGATCTGTGGGGAATGAAGCGCGGGGAGCGAAACAGGACCACCGGGAAAACGAGCCGATGTGACCCACTTAGTCTGGGCGCTTTCTCAACCGCTCCTCTTAGGGCTGCTCAAAAGCAAGCTCACGGCACAGACGCCCCCGTCACATAGGGGTGAAGACCCACCCGCCCCCTGCAGCCATGTCTCAGGTGGGTTACAGTTATCACCCAAAACTGAACATCTTTAAATGTCTCTTTTTCCAGTTAAACAGAAGAGAGTCACTACTAATGCTGCCCAAACAGATATAATGAGCCCGAGTGTTTATGTTTTTACCTCTTGCGACTGACTTAGTCTGGGATGATCTTCATTTAACACCAACAGGAGGGCAAATAAGAACATCACAAAGCCATGTCCAAGGTCTCCAAACATCACGGCAAATAAAAAGGGGAAAGTGATGATGGTAAAGAGAGCTGTGGGAAAAGCAAGCGATTTCTGATTCGCAGCAAAGGCAGAAAATTCTAGTTAATTCAAACGTGACCACATACTGTATAATGATCTTGACTTTCTCCCAAATTCTCAGGAGAGAATTGACAGGCTAAAATTAACACTTTATACTAAATAAGATAACAAGACTGTAATAGTGAGCCTATTTTTCCAAATATCTATTGTATTCTTATAGGGAAAAACAGCAGCAGTGATGTATAAAATGTACAAAACACGAAGACTGGCAAATTCAGGCTTCCAACCTGGGTTCACTTCTCGGTAGCTCCCAACCCCGTAGGCATCCACGATGTTCTGAAACCCCTCGGTGAATTTGTTGGTGCGGATGAGAGTCGGGGGTGTTTCTTTTGTTGGGATCGTGTTCATGAATGAGGGGATCGTAGCACCGCTCTCTCTCTTTCACATGAAAAAAAAGAGACAGAGAAAGAAAAAATTACCACCCAAGAGCTCTTTCAACAAATCTTAGTTGGCTGCCATGCAAAGGCCCTGAGCACGTGGGGAAGTACTGACCACCCTCCTGGAGGTTCAAGTACAGCAGAAGTGACAGGAGGAAGTGAGGAAGGCTCCTGGGGGCCGTGGTGCTGGAGAAGGAAGAACCTAGCAAGGCTGAGTGGTGGGAAGCAGGCAGGGACAGGCATGACAAGAAAAAAAACAAAGTTTTGCCGTACTGACGTTTTGGTTTATTCTTGCCTGTTTTTCAGTTTTGTTAGGTAATACTGTAGCTGTCTCTAAATTCCTCTTGAACATTTTTAAGAGCTAGACCACTAAATTCCAGTTGTATGTTGGTGATCCTGGGACTACTTATATGTACTCACACACACAACAAGAGTATTAGTCATGTCCCTCAAAACCGATGTTACCTCAATAAATAAGAATCATCTAGAGCTTTAAAATATATAAATAAAATAGATGTTCCATACTCCAAAATAACTAATTTATGTATTTCCTTCTTTCTCAGCACTGCGTGTTTTACGTTTGTGTCGTAACACAATTATGTAATGAGACAAGGTGATTAACCAAAATCTCCTATGAAAACTTGTTTCCTTAACTGCCACTTGAAGTTTGTAAACCTGCTATTTCCAGTAAAGAACTAAGATTTTTTTTTGTTTTTTTATTTTATATTGGAGTAAAGTTGATTTACAATGTTGTGTTAGTTTCAGGTGTACAGCAAAGTGATTCAGTTACACACATACATCTACTTTTTTTCAGATCCTTTTCCCATATAGGTGATTACATAGTATTAAGTAGAGTTTCCTGTGCTATACAGTAGGTCCTTGTTGGTTGTCTATTTTATATATAGTAGTGTGTATATGTCAGTCCCAAACTCCTAAATTTCTCTCTCCAAGAACTAAGTTTTGATACAGCAAAAACCCTCACAGGAACGTGGGAGACTGACCCCATAGCCCAGGAGTGGAAAGAAGCTATTATTCAAAGTTCAGAGGCTGTAAGAGCAGAGATGGATGGGTTCAACTATATTTAACAAAAAACTTCTGCACGACCAAAGCAAACAAACAGAAAGAAACACCAAAAGACAAGTGACAAATTGGGGAGAATATTTGTTCTCGTATCACAGACAACGAGCCAAGGAAATTAATAAGAAAAAGACCAACGACCCAGTAGAAAATGGGCAAAGCATATGAACACAGCCTTCACCAAAAAAGTGAAAATTCAAAGGCTCTTCTTAAACATACAAAAAGATATTCAACCTCACTCAAAATAAGAGAAATGCAACAATTGGCAATATTTGCCAAAACTGATCCAGGAATTCCATGTTGGGAATTTACCCAGAGACAGATTTGTGCACGTCTGAACCATCAAAGGTCAAGTGTTAGTCACTGCACTGGTATTCATAAAGTTAGAAACCACCTAAATGACCAGGGAACTAGTTCAATAAGCCATGGTACATCCATTCAGCAGGATATTAAATAGCTATTAAAAAACAGGGAAGTTTTCTTATGAGAAAAGAACAGTATGAATAGCACACAATCTTTTGTGAAGGAAGGGAATTCTCTCCCTTTGTATATTCCTATCTGGGGGCTTCCCTGGTGGCACAGTGGTTGGGAGTCTGCCTGCCAATGCAGGGGATGTGGGTTCGGGCCCTGGTCTGGGAGGATCCCACATGCCGCGGAGCAACTCGGCCCGTGAGCCACAATTACTGAGCCTGCGCGTCTGGAGCCTGTGCTCCGCAACAAGAGAGGCCGCGATAATGAGGCCCGCGCACCGCGATGAAGAGTGGCCCCCGCTTGCCACAACTAGAGAAAGCCCTCGCACAGAAACGAAGACCCAACAGAGCCATACATACATACATAAATAAAAAAAACAATGTAAGCAGACAAGAATAGCATTAAAAAAATAATAAAATAAAAATAATAAAAAATAAAAAAAATAAAAAATATATATATTCCTATCTGCTTATCTATGATTAAAAAACTCAAAGACATAAGAGAAATAAAACAAGGGCTGCCTTTGAGCAGAGGAACTGGACATATGAGGCCCTGGATAGGAGGAAGCCACTTCACTGGGTCTTTCATATTTTTTAATTTTTTTTTGACTTTTAAACCATGTGACTGAATTCCTTACTCAAAAGAGCAAATTAAAAATGCCTGTGCAAATCACTTTGCTGCACACCTGAAACATTGTAAATCAACCATTCATCAATTAAAAAAAAATGCATGTGCACACAGAGCCTCGAGGGACCAACTCTCCATAATTTCAGTTCAAAAGAGTCAACACAGTGTCCTCTCCTCCTCTATCTTATTTCCCGCGGGGAAGGGCTGGCAGGGAGGGGAGGGCCGCCTCACCGAGCCCTCCTCCAGAGCAAGGCGCAGCTCATGCAGATCGGCCTCGGGACACCAGACCTCGGCAATGAGGCACTTGTTGGTCACGTCGAAGCTGCACATGTTCAGCATATGGTAAATGGCTTTCATCTTCTTCACCTGGATGACGCGGCTGTAGACTGACTCGGCGGCTTTACAGAGCACCTGCCTTAAATAATCCTCAGTTTTGTGAAGCACCTGGGTGAGGACAAACGTGGATTTTCAGCAGAGTGTCCACTGGGCACCTGACCTCCTCTGAGGGACTTTCTCCTCAGTGATGGGGGGGCGGATTCCAGGCACCTGCCTCTCTGGGGGCAGTTAAGGAAGTTCAGTCCTTCTCCTCCAGGCCCTGGAGCTACCTTTCCAGAAAGGACCCCACGCACAGGAAATGGTTAGAAGTCGTGGTCCCTGTGGTGGCACGATGGCCTGGCTGGGTCCAGAGAGCTGGGGGCCTGGGTCTTACCCACTCCCAGCCTCGGCCCAGCTCCCTGTCAAACCCATGAGCCACCAACTCCCATCCCACCCCATCCTGCCAAGAAATCCCCTTTCACTCAAGTGGGTCAGAGTCTGCTTCTTGTTACCAAGAGCCCTCGCTGACCCAAGCGGAAATGGGAATTAAAATAGTGCAGGTAAAATTACAGCCAGCACTGTAAATGGGGCTCGCTTGTCCTCTCTGATCAAGAATTACACGCCGACAGATCAAAGATGACCAGACTCTTCTTTAAAGCCCCATCATTTAGAAACCATCTAGGTTTCTAACAGGCTGCTAAAATAAAACTCCCACGAAGAGGAGGGAGGTGTCATTCCAAACTCCCTAAAACACCTTGATTTGTCCACAACCCAAATTTTCCATATTATAGAAGAAAGTAAATGTATTTGTAAATGTTGTACAAACCCTCGGATAAGGAGGCAAGTTTCTGGTTCACTCACAGTATACAGATCTTGAATCCGGGTGTTCAGGCCCTCCTGAATCTCTCTCCGCTCCTCGGCGGTATTCGGGTAGGGGTAAATGTGGCAGTGGTAACTAGAAGACAGGATTCAACACAGTGCCGCGGCTGTCAGAACTGCAAGAAGCTATGTCAAAAACTAGAGCTACATTCAGTCTACCGCCTGGGCATATTTCCTTCCAAACCAGAATAAAAGCAGCCCTCTGGGAGAAAAAGGTGCAGACACAGGCACCCAGCCGTGGTAAGGTCTTGCACACGGACACTCAACAAATTTTCTATGGAATTCCACAGATTTAGTGAACTCTGTCTTGGCTCCACGTTCCATTCCTACCCTCGATGATTCCCAAAAGCTCATTCCCAATTCCAACTTTCTGAAATTCACCACCACTGTTGGGCCGGAAATCATTAAACAAGTGTAAAATATAAATCAAAGACAAAGAACATACAACAATAATTACCTTTTACAAAAAAGAGAAAATCGGGGGAGGAGAAAGCTCTGGATGCCTAGCAATTGCCTCTGACATGGGCTTCAGTAAACGTCCTCTGGGGCCACGTGTGACACCAGGACGCAGGGGAGGCAGAGCCACGCCCCCCAGCTGCAGCCACACCCCCCCAGCTGCAGCCACACCCCCCCAGCTGCAGCCACACGCCCCCAGCTGCTGCGACTCCCGTGCTGCCTTCGTGTTTTAATGCCATGCTTTATGTTCCTCTTTAAGCTCTGGCTACTAAAATTAAATCCTTACTCCAGCCTTATCCTAAGCAATGATAACTGTGAAGTCACAGGTTTGTGTGCTGGCTATAGTTTTTCTAATCTACATAAAAAATAAATATAAACCTATTAAAGTAAGAATAGGCTAGTCCATGTATCACCTAAAGTTACTTTCCATAACACCAGTGACTGAGTATCAAACTCTGGTGAACGCTGAATCCGAAGGAAATAACCAAACCCCACCCTTACTTACCCCAGCAAGAAGCAAGGCCAGCTAAAACTTCCCCGAGTACAAGAAAACAAAAGGCCATTCTTTTGAGTTTTCGTGTGGTTTTGCTTGTTTTCCCACTGGTGACAAGACTAAGTCACAGACCCATTCTTGCTGTGATACTGCTCCACATTTACCGAAGGCTTACGCGGTACGGGAGCCTTTTACTTGCACCATCTCGTTTGGCAGGCAGGCCCCTCTGAGCCCACCCTCTCCACCACCTGCCAGGCCCCCTTCCCCAGGGCGCAAAGAAGGTAACTGCAGAGAGCTGGGAAAGGATGAGCTGTACGCACCATGAGGACAGATAAGCCTACGCGTAGCTAAAGGCCACAGAAAGGCACCAAATATTAAAACTGGATTCCTCCGCCAGTTGAACTTGAGCCTTCATTCCCAAGGGAAAAAAAATCAAATCTGGGAATGTTATTAACATGGTGTCTACTTTTAAATTATTTTAAGTACTACACTGGCAAGAGAGATGACAAATTAAACGTTTTAAAACATGGTATTACAGCAAAGAAATCATGTAACAAAACTCAGCAGCCTTTGCAACCCCTGTTTTTCTCTTCAGAGACATATTTCAAGAAAACTAGGTTACTGAGGATAAAGAAATAAATGAAATAAAATGTTTCTTTTTCTTACCAATCACATATCTTCTTAACCTTGTGGCCAATCTGCTCTCCCCAGAAGGATATCAAAAACACATACCATTTTATGACTTCTCCCTACAAAGAATAAAGATAACTGTTACTTCTCTGTCTAGAATTTTGAAAACTCTGGCAGCTCACACTCTGTCAAAGAGTTAGTTCATTCATTCATTCATTCATTCAACAAACACTAAACACTGTCCATCCTCATTATCTGCGGACTCCATAATTGCAAATTCACCCCAGAAATCATTCGTAACCCCCAAATCAATACTCAAGCATTTATTCACTCATTTGCGGACATGCAGAGCGACAAAAGTTTTGAGTCACCCCATGTGCGTATTCCTGCTGAGGTCAAACAAGGTGACCCTCTGCCTCCTTATTTCAGCTCATACTGTAAACAAGTGTCCTTTTTGTGGTCTAGTTAGTGCCAAGTTTTTCACAGTTTTGTGCTTTTTGTGGGTGATTTCACTGTCCACAATGGTCCTCAGAGCTGTCTAGCGTTCCCGAGCACAGGAAGGCCGTGACGTGCACTTAACGCGTGTCCCGTAAGCTTTGTTCAGACAGGCGTGATGGTGCGGTTGCCAGTGAGTTCAGTGTTAATGAATCAACAGTATATATTAAATAAGGTGTCTTTAAATAAAACAAGGTTATGTATTGATCGGCTGACAAAAACGTTATGACCAGAGACTCACAGGAACTAACCCTGTGCTTCCCCTAGGAGCAAGGGTTCAGTTCTCACGGAGACTGTACAATGTTAACTACTACAAGTAATGACAATTGACTGTATTTACAAGTATTCTACACATAGAACTGAATAGGTTTTTGGCCAATTTGCCAGGCACTGGTTCCCAGTGCTAGGAATACAGCAGTGAACAAAACAGACAAAAATCCCTGACCTGGGAGAGAAGGGAGGGGAGGGAAGCTTATATCAAGTTAGCTGCAAGAGACACTAGGAAAGTACATAATGTGCCAAATGGAGATAAGGGCGATAAAGACAATAAAGCTGGGAGGGGTGACAGGGAGAAAGAGGCTGGGGGTTGAGCTTTTAAATCGGGCAAGGCGGGAAGGCCTCCCTGAGAAGGGGCCATCTGGGCCTAGAGGAGTGAAGGGGGTGAGGGAGCGAGCCACGTGGATCCTGGGGAAGACCCTCCTGAGCCAGAGGAAAAGCTCGTGCAGAGGCAAGACGAGGGGAAGCAAGAAGGCCAGCCTGACTGAAGAGAGATGGCCAGAGGGGTGACAAGATGGGACACCGTGAGACAGGAAGCCACAGAAGGACTTTAAGGCGGGACGGGGGGGTGCGGTGGTGAGACGCTCTGACTCGTTTTACAGGGATCATTCTGGATGCTGGGCGGATAAGAGCTGAGCTGGCACTTACTGAGACAGGCAAGCCTGGACGGGCAGGTCTGGGGGGGAAGATCGGGAGTTCAGTTTTAGGTGTCACATGGAAATGTCTTCCAGAAACTTCAAAGGTATGGAGGGGCCAGTTAAATAGAAGTCTGGTATTCAGGGGAGAGGTCCAAGCCAGATGTATACGTTCGGGGGATGGTTATTTAAAGCCATGAAGTTACTCGAGATCCCTAAGGGCACAGAGGAGAGACGCAATCCAAGAATTGAGCTCTGGGGCAGAGGCGATGGGGAACAGGTTGGGGAGCTTCAGGCAGAGCAGAGGCACTTGGGTGCTGAAGGCAAGGACGCAGGGCGGCCGGGAAAGGGGGAGGCCAGGGAGGTGGCGGGCGGAGGAGACGGCTGAGAGGTTGGGAGACGGGTTACATTGAATAAATAAGTAAATTACACAATTCATGAACTGTACTGAGGATAAGGGAAGCCAGATTTCTCACTGTCAGAAGAGAGTGAAAAACACCGAAAAAGAGACATCCAGAGTCGTAGGTTAGAGTCTGAACAAACGGTTTTATGATAAACGTGCACAGGTAGCTGCAGAAGTGGATACAGCTGTGTGTGTGTGTGTGTGTGTGTGTGCGTGTGTGCGTGTCTGTGTGTGTGTGCGTGTGTGCGTGTGTCTGTGTGTGTGTGTGTGCCCATGTTTTGACTGCTGAAAGGGCCCAGAAGCAACGACACTCCAGTACACGATGAGAACTCAAACACCCAGATCCTTGTTTCTAAATGCCATCCTCTACTAAAAGGAACGAGCGGCCCTTGAAGGAATGGCTGGCTCCAGACAGAGGCAGGGACCACCCCGTGGCGCCAGGAGGTAAGGGATTGCTCAGTGAGTGCTGCAGACGTGCCAAAGGCCAGAGGAACACGCACGAAGGGACTCCCAGTGGCCAAATCACGCACAATTTGGGCATCAAAGTAAAAAGGACTGGGACTTCCTTGGTGGCACAGTGGTTAAGAATTTGCCTGCCAATGCAGGGGACAGCGGTTCGAGCCCTGGTCCAGGAAGACCCCACATGCCACGGAGCAACTAAGCCCGTGCGCCACAACTACTGAGCCCACCTGCCACAACTACTGAAGCCCGTGCGCCTAGAGCCTGTGCTCCGCAACAAGAGAAGCCACCAGGGGCTTCCCTGGTGGCGCAGTGGTTGAGAATCTGCCTGCTAATGCAGGAGACACGGGTTCGAGCCCTGGTCTGGGAAGATCCCACATGCCACGGAGCAGCTGGGCCCGTGAGCCACAGCTGCTGAGCCTGCGCGTCTGGAGCCTGTGCCCCGCAACGGGAGGGGCCGCGATAGTGAAAGGCCCGCGCACCGCGATGAAGAGCGGTCCCCGCACCGCGATGAAGAGTGGCCCCCACTTGCCACAACTAGAGAAAGCCCTCGCACGAACCGAAGACCCAGCACAGCCAAAAATAAAAATAAATAAATAAATAAATAAAAATTTAAAAAAAAAAAAAAAGAGAAGCCACCACAATGAGAAGCCCACACACCTCAACGAAGAGTAGCCCCCGCTCACTGCAACTAGAGAAAGCCCGCGCGCAGCAACGAAGACCCAGTGCGGCCAAAAATAAATAAATAAAATTTTAAAAATAAATAATAAAAAGGATCGTAACAGATTACAAGTCATTAAATAAATAGGAATGCCTAAGTCCGTGGATGAATGAGCGAGTGACTGAGAGGGCAGGGAAGGCACTGCCTTCTGCAGAACGGTAACTAGTAAGCACAGAAGGAAGGATGGGAACAGAGTAACCACCTGGCCACCGCAACAGAGGTGATGGGTTCAAGAGAGTCATCGTGGAGGCTGAGGCTGGTGGGCAGAGGTCTGCTGAGGAACAAGGCCCCAGTAACCTAGGAATACCTCCTCACCAACTACTAATCAATTAAATAGGGCAAAATGGTGACATGAAGGCGGAGAAACCTGGACGACACCAGCATGACCAGGCCGATATTACGTGCCTCCTGGTGGGAGGTGCTGAGAGGACCCGATAATTGACTCCACGGTGTTCCCACCAACAACGTGTGATCCGAGCCTGGTCGTGAGGAAGCACGGAATGGGCCCCAAGGGAGGGTCATCCTGCAGAATGTGATGCCTGTCCCGAATGCAAAGCATAGTCCCAGGCAGGGAGTGGACCAGAAAGGAAACAATGCACACTGCGGGGAATCTGAGTGGCATGTTTGTACTGGACCAAGTGTTGCATCTGTGTTGATTTTTCTCATTTGGAGGGTTGTACGGTGGTTGTATAAAATAGCGTCCTTGTGAGGGGGCAACACACGCATGTCCACGGCTTCCTCGCAGAAGGTCTGGAAGGAGCCTAATGAAAATGGGGATAGATATGCAGAAAGAGTGAGTGGAGCATATGTGGCAAATGTTAATAACTGGGAAATCTGGGTGAAGAGATAGAAGAACACTTTGTTCTCTTCTGGCAACTCTTCTGTAAACTGAAATTATTTCAAAATAAATTATGAAGAAACTACCCGGGGGGGACTTCCCTGGTGGCGCAGTGGTTAAGAATCTGCCTGCCAATGCAGGGGACATGGGTTCGAGCCCTGGTCCGGGAAGATCCCACATGTCGCGGAGCAACTAAGCCTGTGCGCCACAACTACTAAGCCTACGCTCTAGAGCCCGTGCGCCACAACTACTGAGCCCTCGTGCCACAACTACTGAAGCCTGCACGCCTAGAGCCCGTGCTCCACAGCAAGAGAAGCCACTGCAATGAGAAGCCCACGCACCGCGACGAAGAGTAGCCCCTGCTCACCACAACTAGAGAAAGCCTGCGTGCAGCAACAAAGACCCAGCGTGGCCAAAAATAAATTAAAAAAAAAAAAAAAAAAAGTAATGTTTGTGAAATTCTTACCTAATAAACTAGGATATTCATGTCTAAAAAGCGTTTAAAAAAAAAAAAAAGAAACTACCCAGGGGGAAGAAAGAAATGGTATTTATAGTGAATTTGATTTTGAAGATTCCTTAACAATTTTAAAAATAGTACTGTGTCAGGGAACACAAGCACCTAAGACATAATATGGAACACGAATGCATGCAACATAAAAAATACAAATCATAAAACCACATGAAGGGCTTCCCTGGTGGCGCAGTGGTTGAGAATCTGCCTGCTAATGCAGGAGACACGGGTTCGAGCCCTGGTCTGGGAAGATCCCACATGCCACGGAGCAGCTGGGCCCGTGAGCCACAGCTGCTGAGCCTGCGCGTCTGGAGCCTGTGCCCCGCAACGGGAGGGGCCGCGATAGTGAAAGGCCCGCGCACCGCGATGAAGAGCGGTCCCCGCACCGCGATGAAGAGTGGCCCCCACTTGCCGCAACTAGAGAAAGCCCTCGCACGAACCGAAGACCCAGCACAGCCAAAAATAAATAAATAAATAAATAATAAATAAAATTAAAAAAAAAAAAAAAAAAAAAAAAAAAAAAAAAACCACATGAAACTGCCTGAGTCCAGCTTTGACAGAGAGACTGGTCAGCATCCAGAAATGATACTGACAAAGGAGAAAATGGCTAGAAATATGCTCTGGGGTCTGTAAGGACTTTAAGGGGTCGACCCAAAAGGTATTAAACATGACACTATAAATAAATCCTGGAACCCGAGTAAAAGTTACCAGATCAAATCTCATATCCTCCCCAGAACGAGGACTAACAGAATGCACACTGAAACATAAACAGCGACCCTCTCCAAGCAGGAGGGTTACAGGTGACTGATTTTCTTCTTCATGTTTTCTATATTGTTCCCAATTTTCTAATAACGAGCACGCATTTCCTTTGTAATCGTGGGGGAGGGAGGAGTTGTAGTTTCAAGAGATACGTATCTGCCAATTATACTTCCACAAAAAAATTAGAAATGAAGAAAAAGTAAAGAATTTAAAATATATATATATATATATCTCTAACCATGTCTCCATATTTCTTCACAGACATTTAATGCCCTTTAACAAATGTGGTAAAAACTCAGCACAAAAGAGCTTAGACATTGTATAGAAAAAAAATTTTTCTTACAGAGTAAATGCTCTGCATGAGAATGATGGATATGTTCTTTTAATCAAAGAAAAAACTCAAAGAACATGTAAATGCTACTTCAGAACATTTTTAATCTTCACCTTTACATAGGGAGGTCATAATGGTCACAGGTGAAGGATAATCAACATATTGCTACTGGCAGTTTCAGGAACCACAAAAAATATTACAGGTGTATGGTTAACGAACAGCTTGACTGATTAGATTTTCCAACGTGTGTGGTTTACTTAGGCTGAACCTTATGAAAATTATTTCACAGCCAAACTCCTTTAGGTGTCAAAACTATTAATCTTAGAGACAAAAATCCTGAGGCGAATCTAGGAAAGAAAACACGAATGCTTTTCTCAAAATTGAGAATCCCAAGTTCCTTTTCTACCCTTAGTAGACCAGTTCATCCTCACTTAGAGCAATATGTAATAGTTATTTTTATGGTGAAGTCTTTAAAAAAAAAAAATCACAGCTATTTTAAAAGGTAATGATGGCTTTGGCCGCCCTGCTTCCCTTCCTGAATAATTCATTCCTGAAGCCTTAGATGTGCATTCGGGGATGGACCTGGAGAGGGGAGGGGAAGGGCAACAGTGGCCCAGGGCAAAGTCAGAGCCCAAGCAAAGTGAGGAGGCCCTGCGTCCACACTAGGGGACAACCCGGGCTGGGGGCTGGGGAACTCGGAGCTCCATGCAGAGAGAAGAGCGGGGCAGCAGAGATGGGAAATCAATGGGCAGACTGGTCACATACAAGGGGACTGATCAAATAAGTATATTAACAATAATGGGAGCCAAGTTTGCCACCACTGAAGAAAGGAGTTACGAACACAGAAATAGAGAAACTTAGAGTGAACCCTGTGGTGTTGGACTGGAATCGGATGTAAACTCACAGTTTTCACATATACACACAGGTACAGAAATAAAGCTGTGAGTGTGGGTGTGAGCCCTGTGCATGTGTGCGTCCTAGAGCCGTCCACTGACAGAGCTGGGAACAGCGACACCTCAGTCACCATGGGCACACCCGGAGACCGCACCCTGGCTTCTAATCACCATTCTCCACTAAAGAGAACCAAGTTCCTTGGAGAAATGGCTGATTTCAGATAGCTGCATGAGGGAAATGACAAGATGAATCTGGACATCTTGTTATGCAAGAAAGCAAAGCATTCAAAAAATGACGGGAACATGTAAAAAGTAAATAAAAGCCAGCTAAATGGGCTCCAATGGCCAAATCTAGAGCATGTGAATATCAAAATAAAGAATTACAGTAACAGAGTATAACTCATTGAATAAAACAGGAAATAAATTAATGCATTGAAAATCTGATGAGAAATTGAGTACTTATAGAGTTTCAAAGCACTTCCCCCAAAACACGTACTAAATACAAAGGAAATGGAGGAATAAATTCACGGTGGAGAAGCTTAGGAGTCACTGCCCTGAACAAGTGATCAAGGTGAACATCACTAGTAACAGGACAAAGGAACCGTGCACCCCTGATGGGAAGCAGCATCACTTCCTGCCCAAGACACATAACTTGAATCTAATCATGAGAAAACAACAGACAAACCCAAACAGAGGGGCATTCTACCAAAAAAAAAACCACTGGTCTGTAATAATTTTTAAATGTCCAGGTCACGAAGGTCAAGGTAAGACTGAGAAATTATCCCAGAATGAAGGAGACCAAAGAGACATGACAATTAAGTCCAAAGCCTGATTCTAAACTAGATCCTTTGCTATAAAAGACAGTTATTGTGGGACTTCCCTGGCGGTCCAGTGGTTAGGACTCCGAGCTTCCACTGCAGGGGGCCCGGGTTCCATTCCTGGTCGGGGAACTAGGATCCCGCGTGCTGCGCGGCCGCAAATAAATAAATGAATAAATAAATGCCAAAAAAAAAAAAAAAAAAAACAGACAGTGTTGGGACAGCTGGTGAAACCCAAACAGGATCTGAGGCTGGGAGGGTGGTGATGTATGCACGTCAACGTCCCAGGCATACTATGGCGGCGCAGGAGAGAGTCCTCCATGTTAAGAACTGCCCCCCAGGGCTTCCCTGGTGGCGCAGTGGTTGAGAGTCTGCCTGCCAATGCAGGGGACACGGGTTCGAGCCCTGGTCTGGGAAGATCCCACGTGCCACAGAGCAGCTGGGCCCGTGAGCCACAGCTACTGAGCCTGCGCGTCTGGAGCCTGTGCTCCGCAACAAGAGAGGCCACGATAGTGAGAGGCCCGCGCACCGCGATGAAGAGTGGCCCCCGCTTGCCACAACTAGAGAAAGCCCTCGCACAGAAACGAAGACCCAACACAGTCATAAATAAATAAAAATAAATTAAAAAAAAAAGAACTGCCCCCCAAACGCATCCAAGGATGGCAAGGCACGCGGCGGACTGCTCACTGACGTGCTCCGCTCTGCGCTATGCCTCCAGCTTCAGCGCAAGTCCGCCGCTGTTGAACGGGGAGGGGGCGCCCACTCACCGTTTCAGGGTCTTCCAGGGGCCCCTCCAGCTCTGCGTGCGTCACGATGCTGTGCCCTCTGCAGGCTCGCCACAGCGTTTTCCCGAATGCTTCGGCTTTCCCTTGGTTAATGAGGCCAGACACAAATCTGTGAGACACCAAAGGCTGTGGTCCAGTAAGCCCAATGAGGACTACCAAACCGCACGAAGAGGGCAGCGAAGACCTTCATGCCTGCCAAAGCACTGGCGATATCCTCAAAGCCCTCCAACTGCAAAATATCTGAAATGCTGGATAAAATGTTTTTGAAACATCCTCTTCAATGTAGAGCTGAGCCCATAATTTAGAGAAATTCTTGGAATCCGAAAATAAAACAGGACCTCGTAGCTGTGCCCTGAGGTATGATACTGACCTGGTATCTTAAGGCCTTGGGTTTCAATGCCAGCAAGGGAGACAGGAGATGGGCACTGGGTCGATATCAGGTGAAGAGATGGAACTGAACACCCAATCCCCCCAAAGTTGGGACTCTTGCCCCCCAACAAAGGGCTACACCTTAAGTGAACGGGTGGACTAGGAAAAACTCCACCTTGCAAAGGAGCTGACAAGCAAACTTGTTTATTTCGGCTTTGGTTTTGGAGAGAAGGGGAAGAGCATTACTTGAGAATTTACAAGCACGTGTTAGGATGCATTGGGCAGAGAGAAAACAAACAGAAAAACAAAGAAACTCAAGCTGAGAAATTAACAACATGATTCCCGGTAGGTGGAGCGCTCCCAAGTACCTGACATACCTAAAAATAAGTTCTCTCTGAAAGAATACAGCCTCAAACTAAACATCATTGAATTCCTACACATAAGGAATGGAGGAACAGTTCATAATAAAAAGAAATCACAAATCACATGAGGAAACACGTTACCATTAGTTCAAGTAAAACAGAGAGAGTGAACAGTAGAAAGAGACCCTTAAAATACGATTAATAAATTAACCAACTCAGTTTAGCCCCTATGTTTCCACCAAACAAAATAGGACTTGACGCTTCAATGACCAATTATTTTAGGCTATGGAGTAACGAAGAATGGCACAACTGGCATAAATTCCTTCTTTCCACCTCATTATACCGAGAGAAGAAATTCCCATCGTATTGAGCTAAAAAGTCAATACAGCTGAGTGATTCAACTCAACAAATACAGGAGTACAGTGTTTTCTTAAACAAATATTCACTTTCTTTCATTCCGTCCCAGGCTTTCAGACGGTGGCTGTCCTTCCACTCAACAGAGCTCGTCTCCCACTGACAAGAAGGACAGTGTAAAGCTCCCCCCGCCGGCTGTCACTTACCCCAGTTTTGCCCCCAGCCTCTGCATACAGCTGTAGTCCAACAAAGACTCGTTCTCCAAGGGAGGGAATTCTTCGTAAGCGGGTTCAAACTACAAAGAGATATGAAACCAAGTGTGTCTCACTGAAAGTGACACTTTAATTCTCAAGTCATGTTTCCAAACAAGTGTGCGGGGCATGGGAACTCAGACCTGGGTGCCAAGGCCCCAAGGTAACTCAGACATGTAACTCAGCTCTGACAGATAAAGACCATAACTTCCCTGTCCCTTATTTGTAAGCTAGTTGAAGACATTTACATGAAAGTACAGTTATAATTTATGTCATTGCCTTAATCCAAGGCAGAGTAACTGTATCAGAGGTCACCGCTACAGGAAGTGAAACGAAGTTCACGAGGGACATACTTCTCCCCTCTCTGATACTCAGCTGAGTACTGTACTACTGCGTAGGCTGTTCTTTATTCCCATACAGATTTCTTTTTTTACTTCCATTACTCTCAGCAATTTGAGAAGAAAAAAAACAAACTAAATTTTAGAGTTCGACTTCCAGTGTTCAATTTTTTCTCACCACCATAAGATTTTTTTCAACTGCAAACTAAAGCATTTCATGAATAGGAAGTAGTTATGGTTAAAACCAACCAACACAGGAGAGGCTTAAAGCTTCTTTTAATGTCATATAATCCAACTGAAAGATAAAGCTAAGCTCAAAATGTATCTCATTTTTTTTAAATGTATCTTTTTTTTTTTTTTTTAATTTTTGGCTGCGTTGGGTCTTCGTCGCAGTGCACGGGCTTTCTCTAGTTGCGGCGAGCGGGGGCTACTCCTTGTTGAGGAAGGAGTATCTCTTCCAATGAGGAAGTCCCTCTATCTCTTTTAAAAAGCAACACCTCTACAGGAGTTGATAACAAAACCCGAAACTTTACGGGAACGAGAATTTTATTAAAAGAAATATACCTCTGGGACTTCCCTGGCGGCCCAGTGGTTAAGACTCCGTGCTTCTACTACAGGGGGCACGGGTTCGATCCCCGGTCAGGGAACTAAGATCCTGCATGCCGCGTGGCGCAACCCAAAAAAAGAAAGAAATGCACTCCCTCCCGAGCGTCGCCAGTACCTCCAGGTTGCGCTTGACGAAGGTCTTGGTCACTCGCAGCATGTGCGTGTACTCCGTCAGCTCCAGGAGGTTCCTCCTCAGCTTCTCCTTGTTCTTCGTGACCTCCCTCAGCTCAGCCTCTAGCTTCTGCAACTGCTCCTGAAATGAAACGGCAGCAGGGTTACTTCCAAGTCTGGTTCTAACACTCTTTTCACAGTACCCCAGAACTAGCAGAGGTTTTAAAAAGCCATCATGTATGAGAGTTCGATGGGGATATGAAAACACGCACGGGTTTTTACAGTCCATCACTTACTGCTTCGTATTAATTCAGGTACCTGTGACGGCAAGCACGCAGATGCCGTGACCTATGAGTGCCCTACGGCTGGACCCGGTCTCTAACCTCAGGTCCTGTCCTCTCTTCTGGTTTCCCTTCATCTGCTTACCCATTACCAGTACACCAAAGAGTTTTCCCTTTTCAAGACTACATTTCCTTTTATTTGCAACACAGAAAAATTTTAGATAATCTTTCCCAAACATATTATTCCTGGTCTCTAGCTTAAGAGTTTCTATGCAGCTGCACTTACACAATTAATTAAGCATAAAAATACTTGAGAACGAATCTTCTTTAACAATTAGTTATATACCAAGCATCCTTAACAATCCTTAAGTATTAAGACAATAGAAGCAGAAATCTGTAAAACAACCCACTGACTCAATAAAAACGGTATTCAAACAAATCACTTGACATGCTACATTCAGTTACTTGTGTTCTGCCTTATAAAAACGATAAGCAGCCAGTAATCACTGTATTTGTAATGACATCAAAAGCGACACACCACACAGGCCAAACCAGATGACTGCTCTCATCTGACTGTACAGTTCTCTCTAGAGTCCATTCATATACCAACTGTTAAATGACATCCCCCCAGAAAAACAAACAGAGCAGCCAGCAATGGAATGGTCCTAATTATACAGTACTAATTGTTTTAGAAGAGCTGTAAAGGGCTCTAGTCTATTTCCCAGTGTGATGAAATTATCAGATGATTAGACCAAAACCTCAAGAGATAACTCATGGGAGGGAAGCGGGGATGCGAACGTAGAAGCCAGTGCTCTCACGGTGGTGGGGGACTCCAGAAGAAGGAATCCCATTTGCTGCCCATGGGGAACCACCTGGCACCTTCCCGTGAGCGTCTGAAAATTAGAGGGAGGAAGGGTCAGGGTGAACTGGGGAGAACGTGAAGGGCACAGGCCTGAAGCCTCGATGACTTGCGGTAGGAGAGGCACGCTAAGGCCCGCACAGGCCCAGAAGTCACATCACATGAGCCCAGATCGCACAACCTAATTCTTGTTAGTCTCTGTTCAATACCATCTGTCTTACATTTTATTTTTTTCTAATATATTCTTTTTTTTTTTTTAATTTATTTATTTTTATTTTTGGCTGCGTTGGGTCTTCGTTGCTGTGCGCGGGCTTTCTCTAGTTGCGGCGAGTGGGGGCTACTCTTCGTTGCAGTGCGCGGGCTTCTCATTGAGGTGGTTTCTCTTGTTGTGGAGCACGAGCCCTAGGCGCGCGGGCTTCAGTAGTTGTGGCACGTGGGCTCAGTAGTTGTGGCTCGCGGGCTCTAGAGCGCAGGCTCAGTAGTTGTGGCACACGGGCTTAGTTGCTCCACAGCATGTGGGATCTTCCCGGACCAGGGTTCGAACCCGTGTCCCCTGCAGTGGCAGGCGGATTCTTTACCACTGCACCACCAGGGAAGCCCTGTCTTACACTTTAAAAGAAAACTGAATTCCAGTTAAAATTTATCACAGATAACCTGTTACTGAGAATTAACCATAATACAGTCCTTTGCTTTTCATTCCACGGTTTTGAGAAGAAAGGCAGAAAAGCACTAGACAATATAAAGTAAGTGAATAAGCAGTCTCTGAGGTTAGTGACCTAAAACCGCTTCTTCAGAAACTAGTTACCTGCATTTCGAGCACTTGTTTAAGAGGCGGTGCAGGAGGACTGGTCTCTCCCTCAGGGAGGGGAATATCAGCTCTATTAATTTCCTGCACCAAATATGCTGTGGAAATAAAAGTTAAACAAATTAGACTCAAAAACTTACTACAGGACATTTCAGTGAGAACATTTTACATCCCAACCTTTCCCAGGTCATCTAAAAACTAATGTCTAAATGCATAAAATCTTGCCTGTCCCAACTGACTGATAGGATGACTTTTGCAGCCTTGCTTCCAAAGATCTGCAAAATAATTC
Source organism: Balaenoptera acutorostrata (assembly GCF_949987535.1). Taxonomy (NCBI): domain Eukaryota; kingdom Metazoa; phylum Chordata; class Mammalia; order Artiodactyla; family Balaenopteridae; genus Balaenoptera; species Balaenoptera acutorostrata. The sequence goes on along the minus strand of NC_080076.1, from coordinate 87,072,530 downwards.
TGCCTAGAGAGAGCAGCGTGCAGTGACAAAACAAACAGTAACCTGGATACACATTTTCTGAAATTCCCCACGTCCTTCATTTCTAAAACTCTAGGTAAAGAACTTTGGAGTCACAGCTGCCTCTGCACCTGTAAAGGAAGCAGAAGATTAAGGACACACTTGGAAGTGCAGGAATAATCCAATGATGGACCTATAATCGTCCCCACCAGAGACATCAGTGCAACCTCCCTGCAGACGCCATTGGGAGGAAATACACATCCATCAGGAAAAACACATCCCCTATCAGTCTCCTCTATAAGGAGGAGACCACAGGGCAGAAAGCCAGGTTCTCCTGAGTCCCCAGTTAGCCGTGATGTTTTAACTTAGAGCAACTTCCACTGCCTTCTCTACTTACATTAAAAACTAGATTCATGAAACTAATAATGAACCAGCCAAAAAAAACTTAATTTCTTTAGTTTACATTTTCAATTCCATGAAGCGTTCTTTTCCTTAGGATAAAAGTCATAATACCTGGTAAAGTCATTACCAGATATAATATTTTGGAGAAGTGTTAACTAGTTATTTTATTAGAAAGAGAGAAAGAGAAAGAGAAAGAAAGAAAGAAAGGGAGAGGGAGAGAGAGAGAAAGAGAAAGAGGAAGGGAGGAGGGAGGAAGAAAAGCGATGATGTCTTACCCATAAGATAGCAAAGGAAGCATGGGGTTTAAGAGCTTTCTGGAAATGGATGTAAATTTTTTTAACCTTTTTTTTATACCTAAATTTACTTGAGAGTTCATTTTCTTTTTAAGCCTGCATTCTTTTTAAAACAGTCTAAGCTACAGGAAGTCCTGGACACGTCTAATGTGTTGTCACTCCTGCCCCACCTTTGAAAACTCATTCCAAATACACGACCTGTCCAATGACTTATATATATGGCAAGGATGGGAATGTGGTATCACCCTACCCTACATGATCCACACAAATAACCGCGACCTCAAACAATATGCAGAGGACTAGACTTCAGATGACTAACAGGTTTCTTTCGATCTTAAAAATCCCCAATTAAAAAATATAAAATCCACAATAATTAACTGCTATTAGAAATCATTCCAAAAGTCATCTTCTCTCCCCTCCTCAACACCCTCACCCCCAGGTTTTTCTGTTCATCCCTCTAAAAACAAATTTGGTACTTTAGACAATTACTGGCATCGTTCTCCCCTCTCTACTTCAGTCAGAATTTCAAGGTTTGAACTGATAAACACTATTTTATTTTAGGCTAAGACGTTAAAGGTTTTACGGCTGAGTTTTAATGGTTAACAGTCAGAGAACACTGATCTCTGTAAAGGAAGCCCTGAAAAAAAGGAAATTATCAACCAATGTCTCTGCCATTTCCTACCTCCCCTGTTCTCTGGTATAATTTTAAGTAATATATTAATGTGTATACAATGTTTTTAAGTTACAATAAATTACAAGGGATTGGCTAAATAAATTATAGCACATTAATACCACAAAATACTATGCAGCCATTATAAACAATGATGAGTCAATCTGTTTGTTGACATGAAAAGATGTTAAAGTACCATCAAATGAGAAACAAAGCTAATAACAAAATAACCTGACCATTATGTATGTAAATCCTTACTTTTATAGATGAAGAGTAAAAAAATATATAAACCTACATAATAGTGAATACATGAATGGTGAGAATATGGACGACTTCTTTTTTCCCTTCTACTTGTCTAGATTTTCTAATTTTTCTAAAGTGAACAAAGTTTACTTATATAACAATAACTATTTAAGTTATTAAAATAAACTTACCCAATATTCGCTCTAGTTCTTCACACCTCTTCACCTCACCAACAAATTTTCTTTGGAAAGAACTTACATTCTGGTTCAGCTGAGAAAAAGATGAAAATTTTGCTTTGAATTTTCTACAATTTAAAAATAAATTCGATTTTATAAATAAAATATGATAGTCAAGGGTTTGGGGGGAAGCACATCCTCGTATACTACTGAATAGGAGTATAAACTGACACATCTTTTCTGGAAAGCGATTTGGCAACTGTTACCAAAAAAAAAGCCTGAAAAATATCCTCTGGCCCAGAAATATCTCATGAAGAAATTCAACCTAAAGGAACAAACTATGGATACGAACAAAAATTTATCTAAAAGAGCATCAACCTCAGGGATAGAGAAAAAATGATTAACAGTGGAAAACTGGTTAAAGAAATCATAGTCTATACCCACACCGTGGAACACTACTCAGCAGTAAAATGGAACAAACTGACACATCAACATGACAGAGGATGTACACAAACATGATGTAAATGAAAGACACAGAAGACCACATAACGTGTGACTCCATTTCTATGGAATGTCCCAGAAAGGAAAACCTAGAGGCAGAAAGTAGGTTAGTGATTGTCTGGGTCTTGGGGTAGGGAGGGGGATGATCTGTAAATGAGCATAAGGGACCTTATTGGGATTATGTGACTGACAGTCTAAAACTGGATTGTGGCAATGGACGCGCTACTCAGAAAATTTTCTAAAAACCAACGAATTGTACACTTGAAATGGGTGAATTGTATAATACATATCAATAAAGTTGTATAAAAATTATGGTTCAGTAATATAACTGATTACTATGCACTTATTAAAAATTATGTTTTAAATGATGAGGTATTTGATTATATTAAGAAATTATTATTAAAATTTTTAGGTATGATAATGGTATTGTGGTTACGATTTTTTTTAGGGTCCTTACCTTTTAGAGATACTTATTGAAATATTTATGAGTGAAATTATACATCTGGGATTTGCTTCAAAATGATCTTGTCTGATGGGTGGGTTTTTGGGGGTTTTTTTTGGACCACACGGCTTTTGAGATCTTAGTTCCCCAACCAGGGCTCAAACCTGGACCCGGGAGTGAAAGCGCCAAGTCTTAACCACTGGACCTCCAGGGAAGTCCTGCCATTGGTTTATAATATGGGTCCACAGAAGTTCACTGGTCCCATATACTCTCTCCTTTACTTAACATCTTATCAGGACTTCCCTGGTGGCACAGTGGTTAAGAATCCTCCTGCCAATGCAGGGGACACGGGTTCGAGCCCTTGTCCGGCAAGATCCCACATGCCGCGGAGCAACTAAACCCGTGTGCCACAACTACTGAGCCTGCGCTCTAGAGCCCACGAGCCACAACTACTGAGCCCCTGTGCCACAACTACTGAAGCCCACGCACCTAGAGCCCGTGCTCCGCAACAAGAGAAGCCACCGCAAAGAGAAGCCCACGCACCTAGAGCCCGTGCTCCGCAACAAGAGAAGCCAGCGCGATAAGAAGCCCGCGCACCACAACGAAGAGTAGTCCCCATTCACTGCAACTAGAGAAAGCCCGCGCGCAGCAACAAAGACCCAACGCAGCCAAAAAATAAAGAAATTTATTAAAACAAACAAAAAAATCTTACCATATAAAGCTTAAAGCCATAAAAAAATTGTAAAACAATATTTAATAAAATGCGGAAATTAGTCATACATGATTTGTGTGTGAAAAAAGACTAAAGATATTATCAGTGTGGCTCCAATTATCTAAAAATACCTATGTACGCACATTTTAAAATATTATTAGAGGGCTTCCCCGGTGGCACAGTGGTTAAGAATCCCCCTGCCAATGCAGGGGACACGGGTTCGAGCCCTGGTCCAGGAAGATCCCACATGCCTTGGAGCAACTAAGCCCGTGCGCCACAACTACTGAGCCTGTGCCCTAGAGCCTTCGAGCCACAGCTACTGAAGCCCGTGCGCCTCTAGCCCGTGCCCCGCAACAAGAGAAGCCACTGCAATGAGAAGCCCACGCACAGTAACGAAGACCTAACGCAGCCAAAAATAAATAAATTTATTAAAATAATAATAATATTATTATTATTATTATTAGAAAAATAATGTTTGATTGGACAATATGAACCAAAAAGGTAAAGTGTTTGTTTCTAGGTAATGGGATCATGGAAATTAGTATCTCATGTTTCCCTAATTTCCCACAATGGACATATATTACTTTCACAATTTTTTAAATTACAGTAATCATTCACGTTGAAAGGCGTTTGGGGCAAGAATTCTACCTTTACTCCGTGCAGTGTTATACTGGGCACTCCCAAAAAGGAGAATTAGAAACAGCTTGGCATGAAGCTGCTTGAACAACCTGAGAAGGTCTACCCCAAAGGCTTGGTTCTTGTTCAGTTTTTGGAAAATTTTTTTTTAAGAGTTAATCAGAAGAAAGATAAAAATTTGAATTTCACTTCTGTTTGTCACATTCGCATTCATTTCTGGAAGTAATATTAATCTGAAGTAGTAACCACTTTCGAGTTCCTAATGATTCAGACACAATCTATCTCAACAGAACTAAGAATGAGCAGAGGAAGCTACCCATCAAAAGCTGTCTATTAATGACATGACTTCTCAGTTTCACTGTCTTTTCCGTCAATATCAAACACTAACTCAAACTAGACACTATGGTTCCACATATAGAATCTCCACGAAGAGGCAAATTTCTGTGGCAACAACACACACGATTGGATCTGACATCCGCCGTCACCATCTTACACAGTATGTTAACTGTTTTTTTCTGTTGCGTGGTTTCTTTTATAAAGTTTTGCTTCTATTTTCTTTTTAGGGAGGCAACAGCACCCTTGATTCCAGGCTAACGCCATGAAGTACATTTTTTTTTAATTATTTATTTATTTATTTTTGGCTGCGTTGGGTCTTCGTTGCTGTGCGTGGGCTTCTCATTGTGGTGGCTTCTCTTGTTGCAGATCACGGGCTCTAGGTGCGCGGGCTTCAGTAGTTGCGGCACGCAGGCTCAGTAGTTGTGGCTCGGAGGCTCTAGAGCATGGGCTCAGTAGTTGTGGCGCACGGGCTTAGTTGCTCCGCGGCATGTGGGATCTTCCCAGACCAGGGATCGAACCTGTGTCCCCTGCATTGGCAGGCAGATTCTTATCCACTGCGCCACCAGGGAAGCCCTATGAAGTACATTTTAATGCAGATTCATTTGTAACACTAACATTTAACCTAGAAAAACCAGTAGAGGCTGCCTGGTGGTTTTGACCAGTATCCACGCCATCGATCTTCCCACTCCAGCAGCTAACGGACAAAAGGTGAACGCTGTCCTCAAATTCCAGACCCTTAGAAAAGTGAGATGGACTTGCCCTTCACTGAGTCCTACTGGTGAGTTAAATAACCTTTCTTTTCCAGGTCTTTTCTTTGGCTGTCACTACAGAAACCCCTGCCCTGCCTCCTTTCCCTTAGAAGGATCACTAAAAGGAAAGGCGGAAACTCTCCAGCCTCTGCAAATCAGAAAAGACAAACTTCAGGGATCCCACCCGGTGAGCACAAAGTCAGGAAGAAATTCCAGAAGAGAGCAGAAAAAGTGTCAGGTGACAGAGCTTTCAGCACTAGCACCTGTGCTGCTTGACAGTCATCCCAAAGACAGACACACACACACACACACACACACACACACACTGAGCTCTGAAAACCTAGCATCACACAAAGAAGAGCTCATTTTAACATGGCAGCTTTATTTTACTTCTGGAAAAAGATGAACTGCACTTTCTTTTTCTTTCCCCAATTTTCAGTTTAAAAGAATCCCAAGTGTCCTCTACTACCTAACGTAATGGCACTCAATGAAACTTGCATCTTTTGCGGTAATTAGGGTGTTTCTTCAAACCTCTAAGATTTAAGCTTGACTTAAGCCTCTTGGCCTGAGTACTAACAGGATGGGAGAAATCTACCTGTTATAAAGAAGGAAGCCCATTTCTCTCACAACTGTTTCCTGAATCTTTCAGGTGTTACTTACTCACAGCTCAGCACAGCAGCACCTGCCAGGAAAGTGGGCACCACGTGCTGAAGCCCAAATGGCTCCAGGAACCAGGAACAGCTGGGCCTTCTCTGCAGCCTTGCCTGACATTCAGGAGTTTCTCTCTGACCTGGCAGTTGCCTTGTGAGGCCAACCCAGGGATCACACCAGACCTTGGGTACGGGTGTTCCCTCTTGAAACTAAGCAGCCCTCAGAAAGACGAAGGGAAACCAGAGGAGATGAAAGCTGGGTCCCAGGAAATACAATGTTCATTCGAGTGAATTCCAGTTCAATTAAGGTCCTGCTTCATAATCTCCCTTTCACACCGCTCTTTTCCTTCATGGCACTTACCACAGTTCATAATCAGAGTGTGTCTCTCCTACATTGTGAGCAACAAAAACACAGGGACTTTGTCCACCCTGCTCACCCCTGAGTCCCCAGCACCAAACTCAGTGTCTGCAACAGAGCAAGCACTCAATCAAAGCTTGTCCATTCATTCCACAAACGCATACTAATGCCCACAAAGTCAGGGACTGTACTCAGGAATCAGGAATGAACAAGGCAGGTGAGGCCCTTACCCCACACCCCGGGGGGGTTGACAGTCCATGGTGGAGACAAACAATAAACAAATGAACAGATATATGAACAAGGGTTTATTACTACTTGCTGGGGAGACAGGTCCCATTCATCAAATTCTGACTGCACTCCAACTCCTTCCTAGGCAGTACTATGTACGTCATCAGGCATCGGTGAACAAAAACGACAAAAATCCCGCCCCGCAGGAGCTTACACCAAATGCATTCCCAGTTCAGGCTCCTGGCTCTCCCAGTTCCCTCCACCTGGGACCTTGTTCCCCCAGATCTTCCCAGGGCCGCCTCCTGCCCATTCAGGTCTCAGCCCAAGAACACTTCCTCAGAGAGACCACCCCCAACTGAAGCACCATCTCATCACCCCGTTCTGTTTCCTGCATAGCAAACATATTCCTGTTTACGTACTCATTTTCTTAATATTTCTCCCGTTCCCGCTGCCCCGTAAGTTCCAGAAGGGCTGCAAGAGGCCCTATCAGATTTGTTCTCCCGCTTAGCCCAGTGCCTGGCACAGAGTCGGTGCCCCGAAGCATCAGATGGCACGACCCGAGTGGACGAAGACGACGCGGAGCATTCCTAACTAACCCGGCCTGGGCGGCCGCGGACCACACATTCGACGACCCTGGGCTCGGGCCCCGCTCTGCGGAAGCTCTGGCCGGAAAGTGGACCTCAGCTTCCCCGTCTGGGAAATGGGAGCCCAGGCGCCCACGGAAAGGAGGCCCGAGCGAAAGGCTCGATGCGGGAGCTCCGCGGGCAGCTGCGGCCCGCGTCTCCCGGGCGACACTCACGTCTCGGAACTGGACCAGGCCCTTCTCGCCCAGGGCGCTGAGGCACTCGTAGGCCGTGCCGGACTGCAAGAAGAGCTGCGCCAGGCACATGGTCTCGCTCCGGAACAGGGACCCCATGGCTGGCCGGCCCGCGACCCCGCGGGGCCCGACGGGCGGCGGCGGCTCCGGGCCGCGCGGGCCCGCACGGTCAGCCGGGGCGGCCCGGAGCTCGGGCTTCTCCTGCGGCCTGGCCGCAGCCCCGCACCATGGGGCTCCGGGCTGCAGCAGCTGCGCCCGGTTCTGCCGCCGGGGCCGCCGCTCCAGGCGCCGCCAGAGCCGCCCTCGAGGCCCCGCCCCCTGGCTACAGCCGGTTCCGGTTCCGCCCCCCCTCCCCCGCTCGTGCCCGCCCCTCGCCGGCCGACCAATGGCGCCCGGAGTTGCGGCCGACGGCGGCGCAGGCGGCGGCGCCAAACGGCGCAAACCCGGCGGCAATGCGGCGGTTCACGGAATCTGTCCGGACTCCGACGAAGAGCTGCCACTTGCTCCGCTGTTCACAGCTTTTTGAAAGGAGTTTTACTGAGTTTACGTGCCATAAAGTTCACCCGACTAGAGTATACAATTTTGTGATATTTAGTAAAGTTACAAAGTTGTGCAGCCATCGTCACGATCAATTTTAGAATATTTCCATCAACCCCAGCAGGATGCCTCCTGCTCGGCTGCAGTCAATCCACTTCCCGTCCCCAAGCTCCGGGCAACAGCTAAACAACTTCTTCTCCATAGAGCTGCCTGTTAGGACATTTCCTATCAACAGAATTACACCGTGTGCGGTGTTTGCAGCTAGCTCCTGCTGCTGGCTTTTCTTTGGGGTCCTGGCCTGTGTGCGGACCAGAAAGCAGGGTCTGATGCCAGGCTGCTCTTGCCTTATACGCTCCTGCACACAGCAGCTACAGAGATCTCTGACAGGACGAAAATGGGATGTGAGCCTACTGAAAATCCTCTGGCTTCTCCCACCGCGTTCGGAGTAAAATCCAAACTTCTCACTACGGCCAGCAAGACCCCACCGGCTCTGGCCTCTGCTTTCCACAAGCCCTGGTCTCCACCTGCCTGCCCTGGGCTCCCTTTGCTCCCCTACTCCTTTCTTTCTCTTTCCAGGTCGGTGCACTTGAACTTGCTGACCCTTCCCCTGTCTCTGCCTGGAATACCCTTCTCCCAGACCTCAAAATTAGCTCCTACAAGTCTCAGCTCAAATGTCCCTGCCTCTGAGGGGCTGTTCCCGACCACTAGCGAGAGTAGCCCTACCACCCCACTCCACCATAGTCCTGTTTTATTTTCTTCATAGCACCTACCACTGTCTGACATTATCTTCTTTTATTGCGGGTTTTCCCCCACTGGAATGTAAACTCTGTGGACAAAACAATGTTGCCTGCCATTTCAGTAAACAAAGGATGTTGCAGCCATCAAGCCCTCAGCTACTGCAGCTGCCCCCAGTCGTTCACCCTGAGGGGATTCAGAATGGAGAAAAACAGGATACTGACCCTAGATGGTTAAGATGCATATCAAAGGAAAAATTTCCATGACCCCAGGCTCTTGCATCTTCCCATACATAGAAAAGCACTAAAATCCTTAATTTGTGATGACTGTTTTTTTTATGATTAGCTGTAATCTTTTGATGTTCAACTACTTGGTTTTTTTTTTAAACAAAAACTCCTGGCTCTTCCCTTACCTCTTCCAAACAGTTCCTCAGCTATCTGAGCGGCTGCCTTCCAGAGCTGTAGTCATCAGTTAAGATCCCCGAATAAAACAGAACTCTCAACTTTCAGGTTGTGGGGGTTTTTTTGTTTTTTTCAGTCAACAGCTCCACTGGACGAGGGACACTGTCTTGGTATCTCCAGTGCCCAGCACAGTAGCCACTGAATAAATACTTACCAAATGCATATATGAATGTATAAGCTCAGACAAGGCAAAACCATATAGTATGCTCCCCCCCCCCCATCCCGTTCTACTGCCAGAGTTTTTCCCCTTCTTCAGTACAAAATCACCCTAACAAAGCCCACAAAATCAGGCTAAATTACCTGTCATTTGGAAATTTTTAAGTTAACTTTCCAGAGCTAGTTATACTAACTGCCATAGAAAGACTTTCTGAATCTCTGCAATGAATCAGTTGGGTATTTCGTTTTCTTTGACAAAAGACAATTTCAACTCCTAGTGGGTGTAATCACCTCAACCCACAGAGATCCACATCAAAGAAAGAGGCAGAGAGGGGAGAAATCCAGTGTTTCCACGGTGTGATACAAACAGTGGTACTTGGGGGGAGGAATTTCTTATGTCATTTGTTACATGTTTAATATGAATTAGGAAAAATTAGAACTAGATTTGTAGATTTAGAGGGGAAGGAAGATTTGAAACTCCCCTGGGCAAGAATGTTGAGCGAAGATGAAACAACCAGGAATTCCCTAGCAGTCCAGTGGTTGGGAATCTGTGCTTTCACTGCCGAGGGCCTGGGTTCAATCCCTTGTTGGGGAACTAGGATCCCACAAGCCGCACGGTGTGGCCCCCCCAAAAAAAAAACAAAAAACAAAATGCAACAATACAACGTAGGTAGCACCAGGATGTCAGGAGGCACTCAAAATTCAATCAAGAAGAGTGAGAGGGGAGAGACCCGCTTTTCAAAATTCAGTTTATCCACGGTGCACAAAGCCCATGTGAAACGATTACTACGTTTATCTGGCCCACAAAGAAACCTCACTGGAGGTGGCCGTGTGGCCGTTCTTGGGCTGTGGTGGGAGACATCAGTTCTGCTTCCCTCCCCCTGCTGCCTCGTGCTGTCTGTCCCCCAGGGGGCCCCAAGAGGAATTTCAACTAGGAAAAACTGTCCTTCGTTGAAAGCCAGCTTGTTTTTTAATCTATGGGCCCCATGATTCCTATAGCTAATCATATTTTGGTTTTTTGGCAAACTGAAGATTACATGAGGGACCTGCCTTTGCTAAATGCAAGATCTTTGGCGTACTGTCTCGTGGGCTTGTGTTCTCTCCTGGTTCTGTTTACTTACCTAGCCATGTCCCCCTCCCGCACCCCCCCCATCTTGTCTCATCCATTTTCTTAGACTTTTGCACTAATATACACTTTTTTTTTTTTTTAATTTTATTTATTTATTTATTTATTTATTTATGGCTGTGTTGGGTCTTCGTTTCTGTGCGAGGGCTTTCTCCAGTTGCGGCAAGCGGGGGCCACTCTTCATCGCAGTGCGCGGGCCTCTCACTGTCGCGGCCTCTCTTGTTGCGGAGCACAGGCTCCAGACGCGCAGGCTCAGTAATTGTGGCTCACGGGCTTAGTTGCTCCGCGGCATGTGGGATCTTCCCAGACCAGGGCTCGAACCCGTGTCCCCTGCATTGGCAGGCAGATTCTCAACCACTGCGCCACCAGGGAAGCCCTAATATACACTTTTAAAGGCTTTAATGCGTTCTTAATCCTGTCTTTGGAACAGTGGGAACTAACCGGTTCCACATAAATATGTTAAAAATTAAAAGACTGACTCTCTGTGGTGCGAATAACATTTGGACCAAAACTCCTATGACTTTCATCATTTGTGAAAAAACTAAAGTTCCTAATAACATTTATTGATACGGTTGACCCTCTCATGCGTCTTGCTCAGTCTGGTATAGCGGTGAGGACGCCCGTTCTGCATTGCTTTGAACGTCTGGATAGCTGTATACGTGAATCAAATTTGCAGAGCACCTAATAAAATCTTCTATAAAAATAAAACATTTCATTTATTAAGATTTTATAGAGAGGCACACAGGAGGACAACAAATCCATGAAGTAAAAGCCGACGATCTGTAAGAGGTCAGGTGGTAGCTGAGTTCCATGCTTTGCATATTCCACTCCAGGGGTTACTGAGGAACACCGCTAATACGACGAAGGATGCCAACAGTAAGCTCTTGCCAACACACTGAGAATAAGGCTCCCCTGCAAGACAATGAATCAAATTCAGCAACGTTCCTACTTCTTAACTTTTTGGGTAATTATTTAGGTAAGAAATAAGCCAAAGCATAAATAGTGATCCTTTCTAAGTGGCAACATGATCAGTAAATGTTTTCTTTTTAAAGCTTTGCTATATGTTTTAAGTTTTCTGTGACATTTACACTATTTTTTTAAGATTTTTAATTGACACAACATAATGATAACCATTTCAAAAATGTGCTTTACCCTACCTTGGTAATACTGGGTCAGCGGATACAGAAGTTGCGGCCAACAAACCTCATTTCTGTTACAGTTGTACTCTGTAAAATTGATCTGGAATCTACAAAACATTTTAGGAAGTTACAGTAGCTACAGCAGAGCACATGCTTTTGATGAGAAGCATCAAAACCTAATTAAAGAAATAAACTTCTGATTTTGGAACATATATTTTTCTGCTTCTTACTAATGTCACTTAGGTCAGCAACTGTATTACCTTGTAAGTGGACGGGGTAACTGTGCAGGTATCTTAATAAACTGGACAGATGCACTGATGGGGAAAAGGTTGGCCTCATCCTCACAAGTCAGCCCACACTGGAACTGCCAGGTCACCGAGGAGAACCTGAGAGGGAAAGGTTAAGCAGACAACAAATCCACCGCTCGTTTCCGGTCTGTTAAGAACATCGGGGGACTTTCCTGGTGGTCCAGTGGTTAAGACTTTGCCTTCCAATACAGGGGGTGCAGGTTCGATCCCTGGTGGGGGAGCTAAGATCCCACTTGCCTTGCAGCCAAAACACCAAAACATAAAACAGAAGCAATACTGTAACAAATTCAATAAAGATTTTTTTTAAAAAAAGAACATCAGGTGACTGACACAACAACAATATGAGCTGAGATTCTCCTAAAGAAGTTTCCCATTCTACTGGTGCTATTTTTTCCCCCTTTGTATTATGTAAATTTTCAAATGCACAGACAAGCAGAGACAGTTGTATAATGAACCCTCATGGCCCTATCACAGGCTGCAATAGCTGCCAGCATTTTGCCAATTCTGTTTCATCTCTCCTCCCCCCTCATCTCATTTCACACTGGTGCTTTTAAAATTCATTTGTTTTATCACTTGTTTGTCTCAAACAATATTATAATAATAGTAATAACAACAACAATAATAACAACAGTAGTAGCAGCTAATGATTTTTAAGGGTTTTCCATGTTATTTCTGCCTACCCAGCATCCCTTTGACTTTCTTCTAGTAATTGCACCCCAGTTTTCCCTGGCGGAACTACCCCTTCCCCACTATCAGTTGAGTGGACGAGAAGGGACCCACCTGAACCTAGGGGTGTGCCCATCACCTGCGCCTGGCCAATCAGAGCTATGCCCCTGGCCATAGTAATTGGTTCAGAAAGGAGCACATGACCAAAACTGGACCAATAAAAGTCTTCCCAGAACATTTTTGAGAAAGATGGGGAAAGGAGGCACCCTCCATCCATTGGACTTGCTAAACTGGAAGAGCTTTTTTTTTTTTCCCCCAACCACTGAATCTCTAGGGAATTCCCTGGACTTGCTAAATTGATATAAGCCTGGATTTGCTGGTGTTCATCTTTGCCAGCTCTTGAGGAAAACCTCCCTGAGAATGAAGCCCACCCAAAGAAAAGAGGAACCCAGAGATGAAGGGGGAAAGACCCTTGACCACATGGGAACCACGAACCATGAACTCACTGTGTATGGACTTTTCATAACTTGAATCAATAAACCCCCCTTTTGCTTAAGTCAGTGTCAGTTGGGACCCTGTCACTTAAAGGTGATAGAGGTCTGACATGGAAAGGTACATCACCATTTTACAGATGACGAAACTGCAGTTCAGAAGAGGTTGAGTAACTGTCCAAGGTCACACAGCTCACCCTGGAATAGCCATGATTTGAACCCACCCATCTGCCACCAAAATCTCTAACCACTGGGCAATATTCCCCGATCAGTATGCCAATGATATTCATGAATTTCAAAATATGCCGAGTACTAAGCAGCCCCTTATTCATCTTTGTACTCCCTGAAATACCTGGCAGACTCCCTTATACGTAGCTTTACGGATACTTGTGAGTGAGAATGAGTTTCTATTACAAACACAGTTTATCCATATTCCACTTATACATGTAATCATTTGCTAATCACTGCAATTTGTAGATAAACCAGTCAGATTCTAAATTAGCATTCCCCTATTCTTCGGAGCGCCCTCAACTTTACTGTCTCTAAACCCCACTTATCCCGGATATGATCATACCTTGTCTCCACGCCAAGTATCTCCTGCTGAGTCATCCCCTCTACGGCGCCAGCATCCGAGAAGAGGATGCGGATATTCAGCTGAGCGGGGATGTCCAGGCAGATGCCACTCGCGTTGCTGACAGGGGGGTCTGCACCTGCATCGGGGGCGTCTGCACCTGGAGAAATGTTAAGTTGTGCATATTGGAAAGAATAATTTAATAACAGTTTTCCTACAACTCTGTGATACTCCCAAAATGGGAAATATTATTAGACAGGAATCACAACGAATGAGGCTTTAATCTCTAACAGGCTCTAGTTACATGTCACTCTGTAACTGTGTTACCCCTCGTGTTCAAAATGTTCCCTTGGATGTTAGGTCCGTCACTGGAATTTTAAAATCCCTGACCCACATAATAAAACCCTAAATCATGATTCAGTTCCCAAGCTCCTCATTGAAATCCACCCAGAGTTTTAACAGAAATACCATATACTTGCAGTAAAATGCCATGAGACTTATCCCATGCAGTCACCATTCTAGTAAAAGCTGTATAAGACATTTAAAGTCCATACTAACAACTTTAGTTACTACGGATTAAATAGTTCAAAAGCAATTTCCTGATGTGTTGCCAAAGCAGTAATACAAATGGAAGAGAATAAAACTGAATAAGAGATTAATTTTCATTCATCTTGAAAACTGGTCCTTAAGGGGGAAAAAACAGCAAGGTCAGTTACAGGATGTGGAAGGCAAGTCCTATGGCGGCGACTCTGGAGGGGATTTCTCTGTTCCTTCAGGGATTTGGAAGGTTGGCGACACTGTTTCCAGTTTCCTCCTCCTTGATATATGTGTTCAACATCATTTCTCTTCTATCAACCAGGATCAGGATTGATTTTCATCTTAGACACGAAATAGACGCTAACAGCTTCCACCTTGAAGGCAACAAAACGCCATCACCTCTGATTTCCCACCTCACCAACTCTGGTTCTCTGCCTTGAAATTTCCCATGCTTTTTACTTCTTAGATGCTTTACTGACCCCTTCCCTCCAACCCTCAGGCACTCCACAGCCCACCTAGCTGGCCTAGAGGTTCACAAGGGGTTGACAAGCCCCGACCTCCGGGTTCTGTTTCCAAATAAGGATCTAACTCTGTGCCTAGTGACTTGAGCACGGACTGGACTGGCAAATCGTGGCCAGCAGGACTCCCTGAGTCAGAGCGTGGTCAGGGGCACCTCAAGCACACAGACATATTACGTGATCCCTGGCCACCCCAGGGGACAGGGGAGAGGGGGTCATAATGGTCCAGACCCTAATCACAAGGGGTGGGGAAAGTGCACGCACGTGTCTGGATGGTCCTCTGTACGAATTCCAGCCTAATGAGCTGATGTGACCTTGGAGGGTGTGGAAGGGGTGCGGACAGAACCCAAGGAGGTCTCCCCCTGCAGCCAGGCAGAGGCGAGGAGCCCAGCAGCAGCCGCAGGGACAGGAGGGGACTTAGAAAAGCAGAGGCTATGGAGTCAGTTAGCTCTTTCAGGCCCCAAGAGGCAACTCCAGTAATGAGAGCAAAAGAAGACGCTTTCTTACTTTTTTTGTTTTGTTTTGTTTTTGGCCACACCTCATGGCACGTGGGATCTTAGTTCCCCGACCAGGGATCAAACCTGTGACCCGTGCCCAGCACTGGAAGTGCAGAGTCTTAACCACTGGACCACCAGGGAAGTCCCAAGAGAAGAAGCCTTCTTTCTATTCAATGCCTTTACACACTCAAGACTCCCCGAGAAATTGGAGCAACATTACCAGACTTGCTGGCTGGGAGGAGGGGAAGAGGAACCCTGGGTTTTAGCTCCAGCCCAGCCACAACAAACTGTGACCTTAGACCACGTGCGTGAGCTAGAGCTCAGTGACTGGCTGGACGTTCTGGATTTGGAGGCAAAATCAGGCCTGTCAGGGCGAAGTCTGTTCCACATGCCACCCGTGGTGCAGCTCCTCCTCCTCACACACCATCCCCCTGTGGCCCCAACGCTCAGAGCAAATGCCTCTCACCAAAGGCACTGGACTGCCAAGTCTTTTTATCAGGCCTCGGTGATCGTCCTATTACTAGCTCTGCTGCACCTTAACTTCTTTCTTTCTTTTTTAACAACTTTATTGAGATATACGATATAGTTCACCTATTTAAGTGTACAATTCAATGGTTTTTAATTATATTCACGGAGTTGTGCAACCAGCACTAGATTCAATTTTAGAACATTTTCATTGCCCCGGAAAGAAACCCTGTACTCTCTAGCAGTCACCCCTCAATGCCTTCCGATAGCCCAGGTCTTGAACAACCACCCATCTGCTTTCTGTGTCTATAGATTCGCCTGTTCTGGACACTGCATACAAATGGAAGCATACAGTATGTGCTCCTTTGGGTCTGGCTTCTTTCACTTAGCATGATGTTTTCTAGCACCTTATTTTTTTTTTTTTAATTAATTTTTTTTATTTTTATTTTTATTTATCCATTTATTTATCTATGGCTGTGTTGGGTCTTCGTTTCTGTGCGAGGGCTTTCTCTAGCTGTGGCAAGCGGGGGCCACTCTTCATCGCGGTGCGCGGGCCTCTCACTATCGTGGCCTCTCTTGTTGCGAAGCACAGGCTCCAGATGCGCAAGCTCAGCAGTTGTGGCTCACGGGCCCAGCTGCTCTGCGGCATGTGGGATCTTCCCAGACCAGGGCTCGAACCCATGTCCCCTGCATTGGCAGGCAGATTCCCGACCACTGTGCCACCAGGGAAGCCCCTAGCACCTTATTTTAAGGTAACAAAATTGCTTTTGTAAATCACAAAGCCAGTTCTCAACTGTCCATATTCCTGGCAATCAAAAATAGGAATGCAAACTGACATGCACTGAAAATCCTCAAACTTCATTAAGACTTCCTTTTCCAAAGACCGTTAGCTTGTAAAACAACTGGGCAGTTTGAACTTCCTGTAGATATCCTCTTTAAAAAAAAAAAAAAAAAAAAGCCATCATGAATAAGAAGTAAAAGACATGAAAAGCCTCCTGCCCGGAAAGCTAACTTCTAAACAAATGTCCTTTGGGGCACAGCAAAGAAAGACAACCTGTCAGGTCAGGCTGTAACATTACACCTGACACTATGTAATCATAGCAACCAAGGTACACATTTTACACATGTGCAGCTTTCACTTACGTATTATTTCAAGCCAGCCATCACTAAGATTGTCGTAATTGGAGTTGCCTCTCATTGCAACATGAGTCACTTGTATTAATGAACCAAGTAGTTCAACAGCATTCTCCCTGCAAGAGAGGAAGACATTTCTCAGCTCATGGCCAGCAGGTCTCGTCCTGAAGTCCCTTCAAAGAGTGTCCAGCGAAGTGAGAGAGTAGCATTGACATATATATACAACCAAATGTAAAACAGATAGCTAGTGGGAAGCAGCCACATAGCACAGGGAGATCAGCTGGGTGCTCTGTGACCACCTAGAGGGGTGGGATAGGGAGGGTGGGAGGGAGCCGCAAGAGAGAGAGGATATGGGGATATATGCATACATATAGCTGATTCACTTTGTTATACAGCAGAAACTAACACACCATTGTAAAGCAATTATACTCCAATAAAGATGTTAAAAAATGACAAAACAAAAACAAACAAAAAAAAGTGTCCAGGCTGTGCTTGCTGGACGTCTAAACAAAAAACTGCCAGAGGATCTGGCTGGGAGTCTTACCTCTTTTGGACGGCCTTCCTGGGATGAACTTACACAGCAAGGGCAGGACATACAGAAACAATCTTTCACTTTGGACTTAAAATGTTAGTAACTTATGTTGGTATCATGTGGTTTACAGGCTCCTTTGAGTGTCACAAAACTTGGGAGGTGGGTAGATCACATATCAAGTTACCAGGATAAATTCATGGGCCACAGTGACCCAACAGTAAAAAGAACCTAAATATTTAGTTAGAATTTTGAGCTGTAAAATTAGGTGAAGGTTAAGAATTGGAACTTGGCACCTCTCTGTTCCAGTAACGTCACTGGAGGGTACAAATCTTACGAAACACAAGGGACAGGCTCTGACTGCCCCGCACCCCGCAACCAGGAGCCGCCGTGGGTAACGTATACCCACAGTTTCTCTTCCCTTCACAATGTCCCCCCACCTTTTCCCTGCTCCCCAAAGAACTGCACCACTTGGGATAGGAGATACCACTTCACACCTGCTAGGATGGCTATTATTCAAAAAATGGAAAATAACAAGTGTTGGCGAGGGGGCCTTCCCTGGTGGTCCAGTGGTTAGGGCCCCGTGCTTCCACTGCAGGGGGCACGGGTTCGATCCCTGGTCGGGGAACTAAGATGCCGCATGCCGAGCGGCATGGCCAAAAAAAGCAAGTGTTGGCAAGGATGTGGAGAAATTGGAACCCTTTTACGTTGTTGGTGAGACTGTAAAATGGTACAACCACTGTGGAAAACAATATGGCGGTTCCTCAAAAACATTAAACATGGAATTACCATATGATCCAGCGATTCCATTCCTGCATATATGCCCAAAAGAACTGAAAACAGGTGTTCAAACAAAAACTGATACATGAATGTTCAAAGCACTGTTCACAATAGCCAAAAGGTGGCAATACCCCAAATATCCATCAACTAACGAACGGATAAACAAAATGTAGTATATCCATACAATGGAATAAAATTCAGCCATGAGAAAGAATGACGTATTGACATATGCTACAACATGCATGAACCTCAAAAACAGGATGCTAAGTGAGAGAAGCCAGACATAAAAAGTCACATAGTGTATGATTCCATTTACATGAAATATTCAGAGTAGGTAAATCCATAGAGACAGAATGCAGATTGCCTGTTGCCAGAGCTGAGGGGAGGGAGGAATCGGGAGTGACTACTAAAAGGTACAGGTTTCATTTTGCAGAGATGAAAATGTTCTGGAACTCAATAGAGGTGGTGGTTGCACAACATTATGAATGTACTAAATGCCACTGAACTATTCACTTTAAAATGATTATGCTGTATGAATTTTACCTCAATTAAAAAAAAAAGAATGCACATGCATATCCATAAATTTTCCAAATGCCACCCAGATAATTAAGTGGAAAATTCTTTATACGTCATGTAACACAGCTTAAGAATTCTTTAAATGTTAATCACTGATTATACTTGGCTCCAGCCCTTTTTCTATTTCTAGAAGCATGGGGTTCCAATGATGTGAACAAACTTCCCAGAGAAATTTGCATAAATATGGATGAAATAGCTTTAGTCCCAAAAATGTCTATTTTCACTTATATTGATGTTTGAATCAACTCTAAATTGTACTGGAAGTTTGTACTGTTTACTATCACTTTTATGTAAGTTTTTATTCAGACTGAAATTTTTCACATTCATGTTGTCGTTAGTATTCATGTGAATTAAATTTAAGCAAACCATTCAAAATGTAGATAAATTCATTAGTGAGACACTCACCTGAGCTGAGTACAGTTTTCATTAATTCCAACTTCTAAAAGGCACCCAGATAGTGCATTTTCTCCAAATAAAATGGGTTTGAAAGTTGCTGATATACACAAACCCCTTCCAGCTATAAAATAAAAAGATTATCCTCCTATTTTTGCAAAATAAAAGTAAGTAAAATATTTACGTTAAAGTTTTTCTTAAAAAACAGAGAGAGAACAAAAAGCATAAATAAAGTTTCCAGGGACTTCCCTGGTGGCACAGTGGTTAAGAGTCTGTCTGCCAATGCAGGGGACACGGGTTCGAGCCCTGGTCCGGGAATATCCCACATGCCATAGAGCAACTAAGCCCGTGCGCCACAACTACTGAGCCTGCGCTCTAGAGCCCGCGAGCCACAACTACTGAGCTCTTGTGCCACAACTACTTAAGCCCGTGTGCCTAGAGCCCGTGCTCCGCAACAAGAGAAGCCACTACAATGAGAAGCCCATGCACTGCAACGAAGAGTAGCCCCTGCTCGCTGCAACTAGAGAAAACCCCGCACACAGCAACGAAGACCCAACGCAACCAAAAATAAATTAATTTTAAAAAAGAAAAGAAATGAAGTTTCCAATTTTCGAGAACTGAGGTCATTGTTACTCTAATCCTTTGAAAGCTGAACAAAAGGCATCTTTCTGTATCGAAATACCTGGACAGGATCAAGGGTTTATTCTGAACCTGAAATTTAATGCCTTCTGGCAGATGTGGGTAATTACCACTGTTGCAAAGATTTTCCATAGTTTGGAATGAAACTATTCTCATGTCTCCAATTAGCACCATCTTGGGCTAATCAATGACTACAAAGACAATGGACTCTCCAGCCACTTTCATACTTAAATCTCTATTACTAAAAACCAGCACTTCGAGTGCAAACAATGTGAACATTTTTTCCAAAAAAAAAGAAAGAAAGAAAAGAAAGCTGCAGAAGCATGGAAAACAACCACCCCCAAGCTAAATAAACAAACTGGGCTTTAAAGTAATTGGTTCCTTAATCAGATTTAAAATATGGTAATATTTCCAATTCTAGTTCACCAGAGAGCTAATCATATTACCAAACCAGATTACCGGATTGCCAAAGGTGTAAAGTCGTGACATTGTTCATCCTGTTGGTGTTTAGAGCTCGAACAGGCTTGCCAAGTTGGTAACCTAGACAAACAACACAGGAGAGTGAGCACCTTTCCCTCTAAAGTTATTTTAACGCAACAGGCACTACCTCATCAAATCACGGAAAGGAGGAATCCACAATGAAAGGAAATATGCAGGCAAAGCTTTTTCAGAATACCCTCGAGAAAAAGGACGTCACCTTCATTTGTTTTTGGTTTGGTTTTGTTTTTTATTGAAGTATAGTTGATTATAATGTTGTGTTAGTTTCAGGTGTACAGCAAAGTGATTCAGTTGTCACTGAATCAGATTCTAAAACAAAGATGTCCATGTGATTTTTTTGGAACACATTTTTAAAGTAAAAATCTGAAAAGTGAAAAGCAGGCAGGAGTTGGTCTTGGACCTCTCACCCTGGACAACAATTAGCTGCTGGGCAGGCCGGTTCATGCATACTTGCTGAGTGATTAATACCACTTATCACAGCAGCTCGTGTGGGAAACTTAAACCAAAGTTACCTTCTCAGGGAATGATTTGCCAGTAAACCAATTCAACCCCAAGATCTGGTTTAGATCCTATTCCCATCCATCTCCTAGTAATCCAGTTTATTGTTTCCACCTTTTTTTTGTTGTTTAATTTTAATGTCATCAAGTGCTTTTCTTTTCTTTTCTTATTTATTTATTTATTTTTGACTGCCTTGGGTCTTCGTTGCTGCGTGCGGGCTTTCTCTAGTTGCGGTGAGTGGGGGCTACTCTTCGTTGCGGTGCGCGGACTTCTCACTGTGGTAGCTTCTCTTGTTGTGGAGCACAGGCTCTAGGTGCGTGGGCTTCAGTAGTTGTGGCACGTGGGCTCAGTAGTTGTGGCTCACGGGCTTAGTTGCTCCGTGGCATGTGGGATCTTCCCAGACCAGGGATCAAACCCATGTCCCCTGCATTGGCAGGTGGATTCTTTTTTTTTTTTAATACTAATGTATCTTCATTCTTTTTTTTTTTTTTAATTATTTATTTATTTATTTATTTTGGCTGTGTTGGGTCTTCGTTTCTGTGCTAGGGCTTTCTCCAGTTGCGGCAAGCGGGGGCCACTCCTCATCGCGGTGCGCGGGCCTTTCACTGTCGCGGCCTCTCCCGTTGTGGGGCACAGGCTCCAGACGCGCAGGCTCAGCAGTTGTGGCTCACGGGCCTAGTTGCTCCGCGGCATGTTAGGATCCCCCCAGGCCAGGGCTCGAACCCGTGTCCCCTGCATTGGCAGGCAGATTCTCAACCACTGCGCCACCAGGGAAGCCCCATGGCAGGCGGATTCTTAACCACTGCGCCACCAGGGAAGTCCCTCCACCTTTTTAATATGAAAAAGTTCACAAGTACAGAAAAGTTGAAAGTGAGCCTCACTCAATACAGCCACCACCTAAAATCAACAACTGTTAATATTTAGCCATATATGTCTTATCTATTATAAAAGCATATATACATTGGAGGGGAGGGGCAGGACCACGTGAAAATAAGTTGTAGACATCATGACACCTCACCCCTAGAACCTCCATCACACATCTCCCAAAATTAAGAACATTCCCCTACAGGGAATTCGCTGGCGGTCGAGTGGTTAGGACTCCGCACTTTCACTGCCGTAGTCTCGGGTTCAATCCCCGGTCGGAGAACTAAGATCCCACAAGCTGAGGGGTGCAGCCAAAAAGGAAAACAAACAAACAAAAAACATTCCCCTACATCACCATGATGCCAATATTTCTCCTAAGAAAATTAACAATAATCCCTTATAATCATATCATATCCAGTTCATACTCATATTTCCTCCTAGGTCCCCTCCAAAAATGTGTTTTAGCGCTGTTTTTACAAACTGGGATGCAATTGAGGTTCATGCATGGTATTTGTGTTTCCAGCACTACGCCTCACCGTTCCTGAAACAGAGGCCTCCCCTCTGGCCACGGGTCCGACCCTGCCCGCGTACACGTCACACTCACGTCTTCCTCCTTGGTTTCCTCCAGGTTATTCCTGTCCCCAGCACCCCTTCCAATTATCTGCTTCTCAAGGCGCAATCTCCTCCTCGCAGCCCTGCGTGGAAACCCGCCAGGGGCAGGGCTCTGACTCGCTCACTGCTTTTCCTCCAGCACTGAGAACAGAACCTGGCAGGCGCTGGACACTCAACACTGCTCCTTAGTGATGCAAAGTCCGGGAGGTCGGTCAACGTTCTACTCCTCTGAATCCTGGAGTAACTGTCCCGAAGTCCCTCACCCGTTTATTAATTATCTTGGATTGTTCACTGTTGTTTCCTGTAACTTGGTGCTGTCATTCCAAATGAGAGAGTGAATTCCTTGAGGACAGGGCCCATGGCATATAGTCCTCTGAAAACCCCGTCCTGCCTCAGAAAGCGCTAGAGACAGTGGCTGTATCTATTCAAGCTGTTTCGCTGCCTGATCAGTTCTGGCTCTTAATTTATTCTTTTTTGATGACAGTGTCAACATTTTTCACATATTCTGATGGTGTTTCTCAGAAATTTTGTCAAATTAAGTTAGTGAAATGAAAACCCTTAAATTCCAGGAGCCCACTTTTAAAGCCAACAATAAATCCCAAGCTCCACATTAATAAGTACATTAAAATCCATTTAAAAGAAAAAATATATATATATAAAATGGGTCGTGTATGATTAAATCAGTATATATAAGTATTGAAGATCGTGCAAAATAAAAACTTATTTAAAAGTAAAAAAGTTGTTCCTTAATGATTAGTTACTGCCTGTTGAAGAATAGTAAGGGAATTCCCTGGTGGTCCAGTGGTTAGGACTTAGCGCTTTCACTGCCAGGGCCCAGGTTCAATCCCTCATCAGGGAACTAGGATCCCGCAGGCCGTGCAGGGTGGCAAAAAAAAAAAAAGGATAGCAAAAGGACAGAGAAATTTTTTTAAGAAACAATGATAGGTCTATCCAACAAGTATTTACTGAACACCTACTATGGTCTAAGCCACAGTTGTCCCATAGAAATATAATGCAAACCTCATATTTGATTTTAGAATAATATGTATCTTTAGAATTTTTTAGAAATTAAATTTTTTTCTAGTAGCCCCATTAAAAAAGAGAAAAAGAAATAGGTGAAATTAGGGACTTCCCTGGTGGTGCAGTGGTTAAGAATCCACTTGCCAATGCAGGGGACATGGGTTCGAGCCCTGGTCCAGGAAGATCCCACATGCCGTGGAGCAACTAAGCCGGTGCACCACAACTACTGAGCCTGCGCTCTAGAGCCCGCGAGCCACAACTACTGAGCCCATGTGCCGCAACTACTGAAGCCCACGTGCCGAGAGTCCGTGCTCCACAACAAGAGAAGCCACCGCGAAGAGAAGCCCGCGCATCACAACGAAGAGTAGCCCCCGCTTGCCACAACTAGAGAAAGCCCGCGTGCAGCACTGAAGACCCAACGCAGCCAAAAAATAATAATTAATTTAAAAAAAAAGAAATAGGTGAAATTAATTTGAATAATGTATTTTATTCCACCCAATATATACAAAATATTACTATCTCCACATATGACACTGGCCACATTTCAGGTGCCCAGCAGCTACGTGGGGCTAGTGGCTAGAGTACCAACAGTGCAGTCCACATACTGGTTTAGGCCCTGAGGAGGCAGCAGTGAACAAAAGAAATAAACAAATACATGACAACCCGGGTGGTGATATATTTGCACATAAATACAAAATGCGCAACATGACCAGGAGTTCACAGTCCCCGGGAAGTCTCTCCACAGATTCCAGGTTAGGAACCCATCATCCGCAGCTTATTTCTTTAAAAATTAATTTTATCAACACTTTATCTTTTTATTTTTTGGCCATGCTGTGCGGCTTGCGGGATCTTAGTTCCCCAGCCAGGGATCAAATCTGGGCCCTGGCAGTGAGAGTGTGGAGTCCTTACCACTGGACCACCAGGGAAGTCCCCCTTACTAACGCTTTAAATGCCTTATTTTCTTTTTCAAAAGACGAGAGTTCCCTGGAGATCCAGTGGTTAGGACTCCGTGCTTTCACTGCTGAGGGTGTGGGTTCGACTCCTGGTGGGGCAACTAAGATCCCACAGGCCGCACAGCACAGCCAAAAAAAAAAGAGAGGGGGAGGGTGGGATAAATTAGGAGTTTGAGATTAGCAGATACAAACTATTATATATATAATAGATAAGCAACAGGGACCTACTGTGTAGCACAGGGAACTATATTCAGTGTCTTGTGACAGACCATAATGGAAAAGAATATGAGGGGGAGTATATATAAATGTGTATAACTGGGTCACTTTGCTGTGCACCAGAAACTAACACAACATTGTAATTATACATCAATTAAAAAAAAAAAAAAAAAAAAAGACCAGTAGCTAAAGAGAAAGGATGTTTTAGGTTTACAACAACTTGTTACAACACTTTATGTAAAAAATTAAGCTGTTATCAGGAAAAGAATACAGTATCACAAAAGAAAAAGAAAAAAGTCAGAGTCACAAACTAAAGGTGGAGTTATTTATAATCATCCTTATAGCACAGGAGTGTTGAACTAAAATATGTTTGTAAGATCAGTGATTGACATATACTATCTCACCTGGATTTCCAGACAATTCCTTTTCATTACCACTGTTATAGCTTAAAAATTTCACTGTAAATCTCTGTGTCATGATTCCTAGAAATAAAACAAAATAAAAATATGTCACCCCATCACTAGGAAAAGATATTATCCCCCATAGTGTTTTCTTTACCTTATAATTGCATTTTGACATGCAAAAAAAAAAAAAATACTGTTTTCTGATTAAATCATAAATACAAATAGGAAAAACAAGTCTGAATTAGTTTATCTGTTATAATTATGAAAATCATGAAGAAAGGAGAAAATATTTTAAACTGAAAGCATTCTCGCTGCCCTCCACAAAGTTACCTTTCTGGTGGGCATTAATTTCTGCCCTAATGATTTTGACATTTATTTCACTGATTGTATTATTATTCCATCTGAAAATATAATGTTCTTCCACATTCACATTCCTGGGGGCTGATCCAGTACTTAAAAGTGTTTCTGCAAAAAAAAAAAAAAAATGAATACTTTCATAAATTAAAGACCTTCAAAAAAAAAATTAAAGACCTTCTTTGGGCTCAAGTTGGTGGTTTTCTCTGCCTGGGTGGCCTTCCCCCCACACCCCACCCCTGCCCTGCCTACCCAATTCCCTTACACAGCAGGGTCATTACTTCCTCCGGAAGCCTTCCCCAGTCCTCTGCCCAAGTCAGCGTTAGCCACCTTCTCTATATCATCCCCACATCCTGAGTGAGCTCTGTCCTTTTCAGTTCAGCATCCCTGGTCCCCAGCTCATAGCTTGATGCAGAGCACATGCTTGGAAGAATGTTTGTTAAATGAAAGATTACAGAATGTCAGCTTTTTAAGAGCAGGGGCCTGCTGTATAGTTCACTACTACATTGTACTAATAGCCGATGAAGTAAAGAATAAGTTCTAGAATTACAGCACGTTGAAAAGAACCACTAGTCATATCCTTCATTAAAAACAAAGTCCTGGAAATATCGGCCAAACTCTACGTACCTTATTTGGCTGCCTCACAAATGCAAAGTTTAATGATCAGAAAAAGAAGAGCAAGCAAGAAGTGAAAATGCTAGGTCCTAAAGAACTCTTTAACTCTCTGAAAAACATTTAAGGAAAGGCCCACAGGCCCTGAGAATGAGGAGGGACCCTGGAACCCACGTCATCCAGGACCGTGAAGGGTCTGGCTCAGGTCACAGATGTTACTCCAAAAAGGCAAGACGAAACAAGGAACAAGCAAACTGGCAGTGAGATATCTTTCTAACGGTTGTGAACCTCCTAAAATTCTCAATAAAAGTGTATTTTACCCTGGGACTACATATTACCTGCAAGAAATGACATATATTCCCATAGAAATGATATAAAAGTGTAACATTAAAATACCTGTATTGGTGATGAATCTGTCTAGGTCAGTTGCTTCCTCATAGATTACTTTTGGTGTAACTATGCCTGAAAAGATACATAAATGAACTTCCACAGGAGTACATGACCTAACATGATCACATTTATCTATGAAAATGAAAGCTTGCCAAGCAAATATGGTAACTGTGCCCGCCCTGTATGCCAACTACTCAGCTCCCCCCAACTCCCCAAACGCCATCAAATGGGAATCCCACTATTCTTGGCATCTAATTATAACTGAGAAGGAGAATCTCAAAGGTCAGTGAAAATAATCTGGAGAGTCACTCTTGTGTAAGAACCAACATGCAGCACGCTGCTGGTCTGGAACGTAAAATGGTACAGTCACTGTAGAAACCAGCTTGGCAGTTCCTCAGAAATTACCTTGTGACTCAGCAATTCCACGGCTAGGTATCCACCCAAGGGAAATGAGAACGCATGTCCACACAGACACTTGAACACAAGCGTTCACAGCAGCATTATTCACAATAACCCAAAGCTGGAAACGACCCAAATGTCCGTCAACTAATAAATGGTAACAAAGTGTAGTATATTCATATGATGGAATATCATTTGGCCATAAAAAGGAATGAGGTTTTTAGAAAAATGGTACAGATGAACCGGTTTGCAGGGCAGAAGTTGAGACACAGATGTAGAGAACAAACGTATGGACACTAAGGGGGGAAAGCGGCGGGGGGGTGGGGATGGTGGTGTGCTGAATTGGGCGATTGGGACTGACATGTATACACTGATGTGTATAAAATTGATGACTAATAAGAACCTGCTGTATAAAAAAATAAATAAAATTACATTAAAAAAAAAAAAAGGAATGAGGTTTTGATCCATGCTACGGTGCGGATGAGTCTCAAAAACATGATGCTGAGTGAAAGAAGCGAGTCACAAAAGGCCACATATTGTATGAGTCCATTTATATGAAGTGTCCAGAACAGGCAAATCCACAGAGTGGCTGCCCGGGCTCAGGGTGGAGGGAGAAGGGGGAGAACTGTTAAATGGGTGCAGGGCCTCCATCTGGGGTGGTGAGAATGCTTTGGAACTAGGTAGAGGTGATGGTTGCATAACACTGTGCGTGTACTAAATGCCACTGAACTGTACACATTAAAATGGTTACTTCTGTGTTATGAGAATTTTAGCTTGATTTTTTTAAAAAAGAACAAATATGCAATATGCTGTCTTATGGAACTGAACTTTTTCCAAAGAAAACACCTTCCTCAGTTGGCAGGTGAAATATTATTCTAAGTTGACCCAGCAGAAGTGAGATCAGAGTTTATCTCAACACTCAGGTCCGTGTTCTTATTTTGAACGAACGTCACTTACCTCCCATAGTACCATTCTTTACCTTCACGTTGGTGATTCTGTCTCGTTCTGGGTACGCCTCCAGGCTAGTAACGCACTGAACATCAAAATTCTGAAGGAAGGCCACCGGGGCATTCTGCATGCACTGCCCAGCCAGGGATACCTGAGGGCCAGGGGAAATCCCGACAGATTTACGACCTCCCTTCTAATCATAAAAAAGAGATCAGTGGGGCTTCCCTGGTGGCGCGGTGGTTGAGAGTCTGCCTGCTAATGCAGGGGACACGGGTTCGAGCCCTGGTCTGGGAAGATCCCACATGCCGCGGAGCGGCTGGGCCCGTGAGCCACAGCTGCTGAGCCTGCGCGTCTGGAGCCTGTGCCCCGCAACGGGAGGGGCCGCGATAGTGAAAGGCCCGCGCACCGCGATGAAGAGCGGTCCCCGCACCGCAATGAAGAGTGGCCCCCGCTTGCCGCAACTGGAGAAAGCCCTCGCACGAACCGAAGACCCAACACAGCCAAAAATAAATAAATAAATAAATAAAGTAGGGGGAAAAAAAAAAAATACAAAAAGTTTAAAAAAAAAAAAAAAAAAAAAAGAGATCAGTGTCTTGTAAAAGTACTCTTTTTGCAGCCGGCTCCTACTGCCGGGTTACCTTCAGCAAAGGCTAGGGCATTGACTAATTGACCGACTTTAGTAAAATGTCTAGCTGCCTTGCTACGCAAAGTCTGGAAGCCACTGGCTGAGGGGTCACAGTAAGTATAGTTGCTAAACAAAATTCCCTGCCCTGCATCATTTACTTTGCAGAAACATGATTATACTCAATTTCATGTTCTCTCCCTCATTACAACCAGATTTTTGTTAAAACCATAAAAATGGATTCTGGGAACTCCCTGATGGTCCAGTGGTTTAGGACTCTGCGCTTTCACTGTTGAGGGCCTGGGTTCAATCCCTAGGCGGGGAACTAAGATCCCACAAGCCGAGCAGAGAGGCCAAAAAAATAAATAAAAAAAAATAAAAATGGGGACTTCCCTGGTGGTGCAGTGGTTAGGAATCCGCCAGCCAATGCAGGGGACACGAGTTCAAGCTCTGGTCCGGGAAAATCCCACATACCACGGAGCAACTAAGCCCGTGCACCACAACTACTGAGCCTGCGCTCTAGGGCCCGCGAGCCACAACTACTGAAGCCCGCATGCCTAGAGCCCGTGCTCCACAACAAGAGAAGCCACTGCAATGAGAAGCCCGCGCACTGCAATGAGGAGAAGCCTCACTCACCGCAACTAGAGAAAGCCTGCATGCAGCAACAAAGACCCAATGCAGCCAAAAATAAATAAATAAATTTAAAAAGAAACAAATAAATAAATAAATAAAAATAGATTCCTATGGATAGTAAAGAGAAATGGTTTAGCCTCCCATGTTTTCTTCCCATAAATATTTTTTCCTAATTTTGAACTTAAAAAAAATAAAGATTTCACATAAAACTCTATAGTCTTAAAATATTTTTCAAAATTCTGTAATATTATATTAAATATTTAACACAACATTGTAAGCCAAATATATTTCAATAAAAAATAAATAAAAATTTAAAAATATCTATAGCTTACTAGAAATTGGCTATTAAATTCACAGAAGTGAAAAACGACAGTTACTTCCATGGAAATTTCTAGAAAGTCTTTTGGCTTTATTTAGTAATTTCACTCTGAGATTTAGCAAAGACAGATTAATTTAAGAGTGACTATTGGGGGCGCAGTGGTTAGGAATCCTCCTGCCAACGCAGGGGACATGGGTTCGATCCCTGGTCCAGGAAGATCCCACATGCCGTGGAGCAACTAAGCCTGTGCGCCACAACTACTGAGCCTGCGTGCCTACAGCCCGTGCTCCGCAACAAGAGAACCCACCACAATGAGAAGCCCACGCACCGCAACGAACAGTAGTCCCCGCTCGCCACAACTAGAGAAAGCCCATGCACAGCAACGAAGACCCAACACAGCCAAAAATAAATAAATAAATAAAAATTTTTTTAAAAAAAAGAGTGACTACTAAAAGGAAAAAAAAAATCCAGAGGTCTTAAATAGTTGAGTGCCTGAAAAGTCCATAGGAGAAAAATAAGTAACTTCAGAAGTGATTTTTTTTTTAAAGTAATATGAGTTAAATTAACAAGAGGAAGGGGAAAATGAGAAAAGCCTCTAGCATATTAAAATTGAAATGATTACCTGTGGAATAGTAAAATATGCCTTATCTACAGTCATAACTGGATCTCCTTGTTTGTAACCAAAGTCTGAAAAGTCTTTTAGATCAGTATGCAAATACATGTCAAAGGAAGCGTGTTGTCCAGAGGAACTGCAAATCAATGAGAGAAACCATCACTAATGTGCTAAAAACAATTCTTTTAAATTTTTTCTCTGTTTTTTTAATTATAAAAATAATATTTGTACTAAGTGCCACTGAACTGTACACTTTAAAGTAGTTAATGGTTAATTTTATGTTCCATGAATTTTACTTCAATAATAATAATAATAATAAAGTTGTTGTAAAATTTCAACAAGACAGAAATGTAAAAGAAAGTTAAAGTTCCCCATGAGCCCACACTCTTCCCCCCAACCCAGAGAATCACTATTGACTATCTGTGGTATCGATCAATTTCTTTTTGGTGATTCAATTGATTCAGTGAATCAATTTCTTTTCCAATTCTTTCAAATACTTAACACAAAATAAACTTACTACCTGAAATCTAGAACTGAATCTAGAATGGAGGAATTGAAGCATGGAGTCTCTGGAGAGGTCCCGAGAAGGACGTGGCCCATATTCTAGGGCCACCTGGGCGCCTGGCCCTCTCTCCTGGGCAGCCCCTTGGACACTTACACGGAACCGTGATAGAAGTACCCGAGGAAAGGCGAGTTGGCGAGCTGCACACACAGGAACGGAAACCAGACGGGGACTCCACGTGCCGTCTGAACGGAGCAGAGCTGATCAAAGGGAGGATTAACGTCTCCTCCAAAAACGCCGGGGAAACAGGACTCCCTGAACAGCGCTGTTGAATCTGATGAGCATTCCTGGCAAGAAGATGTAAAGGAGAAGTGAAAAGAGGAAAGTTTCCCCTGTGCCCGCCATCAGGATCTCCTGGCCAGTGTGATGAACATGCGGCTTGAGGCCAGCAGGACCCCGCCGAGGAAGCAGAAACAAACACAGCCTGCATTCAGGCTAAGGGTGCTTTGTGCTCACAGGAAGTAAAATCGTGCTAAAATTTTAGTCAGTGCCCTACAAGCCTCCAAGTCAGGAACTTCAAACCTTCAAGGAAATCACATCTTAACTGGGGACCAAAGATATGCCACACAAATAAAAAACAAGATGAGAAAAAGAAAAGATAATATGGAATAGACAACAAATGGAGAATTTTCAGTTGCCATCACCATTCAAATCCCTAGCCCAGAGAAACCTAAGGACATTTAGAGTTAGGGCAGACAGTCCATATTCCATAAGAATCCTTGAAGCTCTCGCTGTCGTGATATCACGACCCAATTAATGTCAAGAAGTCACTTTATTCACGCTTTCATTTACTCATCTGTATTCTTCCTTGTTTCTCAAAGGACTGAGAGAGCTAAAAGTTAAATACGTTCTAAATCCCTTGTTTACTGAAGGTAGAAAAGTAAATGATCGACTGTTTTAAACAAGGGCAATTCAAATTAAAAATTAATCATGTCTAAAGTGGTAGGTAAGTTGAAGCTGTCTGAAGATGTCACTGACCCAGAATCCTAAACGATTCCAGTGGTCGGTGCTATATGTATACATATACACCATATATAACAAACATGAAGGAAATTAGAAACAGGGCACAGTGATGCAGTCTGAAAGAAAGAGGGAGAGAATACATTTGACATTTCTGTTGATACCTGAACAGATTTATGATGTGCTGTATTTTTAAAATTAAACATGATTGTTATTATAAATACAATTGCTAGTATGATTGTTCCAATATAGACCCTAAGCTTTCCTTTTCTGTTTTGTAAAACCAACCATGACATAAATAACTGCACTCATCCAAAAGTGGGAGTGACTGTGGTCCTCGTACATGTGCCTCTTTTGCATCTCTTATTCCCCTTCAATCTAAAATAAGGATTAAAAATATGTATTTGACCTGGGATTGGCCAATGGTTTCTAAGATATGACACCAAAAGCACAAGCAACAACAACAAAAAAAAAAGTGGGGTGGAGAGAGGGGGAACTGGATGAAGGTGGTCAAAAGGCACAAACTTCCAGCTATAAGATAAGTAAGTACTAAGAATGTAGCTACAACATGAGAAATATAATTAACACGCTGTAGGTTACATATGAACGTTGTTAAGACAGCAAATCCTAAGAGTTCTCATCACAAGGAAAATTTTTTTTCTATTTCTTTAATTTTGTATCTATAGGAGATGACGGATGTTCATCAAACTTATGATAGGGCTTCCCCGGTGGCGCAGTGGTTGAGAGTCTGCCTGCCAATGCAGGGCACACGGGTTCGAGCCTTGGTCTGGGAAGATCCCACATGCCGCGGAGCAACTGGGCCCATGAGCCACAATTACTGAGCCTGCGCGTCTGGAGCCTGTGCTCTGCAACAAGAGAGGCCGCGATAGTGAGAGGCCCACGCACCGCGATGAAGAGTGGCCCCCGCTTGCCACAACTAGAGAAAGCCCTCGCACAGAAACGAAGACCCAACACAGCCATAAATAAATAAATAAATAAATAAATAAAAATTAAAAAAAAAAACTTATGATAATCACTTCATGATGTATATAAGTCAAATCATTATGCTGTATACCTTAAACTTGTACAGTGCTGGAGATCAATTCTATCTAAATAAAACTGGAAGAAAAAAATGATAAACAGGACTTCATCAAATTAAAAAACTTTTGGGCTTCAAAGGACACCAACAAGAAAGTGCACAACCTACACAAGAGGAGAAGTTTTTTGCAAATCATACATCAGATAAGGGACTAGTATCCAGAATGTATAGTGAACTCTTATAATTTAACAACAAAAAGACAATCCAATTGAAAAATGGGCAAAGGGTCTCAACAGATATTTCTTCAGAGAAGATATACAAACAGCCATGAAAAGATGTTCAACATCATTTGCCACTAGAGAAATACAAATCAAAATCACAGTGAAATACCACTTCACACACTCGAGGATGGCTATAATCAAGATTATTCTAACAATTGTTGGTAAGAATATGGAAAATTGCAACACATACACTGCTGATGGGAATGTGAAATGATGTAGCCGCTTTGAAAAACAGTTCCTCAAAAGGTTAAACATGGCAGTTACCATATGACAAAGCAATTCCACTCCTAGGTAACATAACCAAGAGAAATGGGAATACACATCCAAACAAAAATTTGTATACAGATATTCAGAGAAGTATTATTCATAATAGCTAAAAAGTGAAAACAATCCAAATGTCCACCACCTGATAAATGGGTTAAGCCCTATGTGATATATCCATTCAATGGAATATGATTCAGCCATAAAAAGGAATGAAGCACTGATGCATGCCACAACATGGGTGACCCTTGAAAGCGTGACGCTAAGTGAAAGAAGCCAGACACAAATCCTCCGGACAGACAGAATGTAGGATTCCATTTATATGCAATGTCCAGAAGAGGCAAACCCACAGAGACAGAAAGTAGATTAATAGGGGCCTGGAAAAACAAACTAGTGAGTATAACAAAAAAGAAGCAGACACACAGATACAGAGAACAAACTAGTGGCTACCAGTGGGGAGAGGGAAGTGGGGAGGGGCAAGACAGGGGTAGAGGATGAAGAGGCACAAACTACTATGCATAAAATAAATAAGCTACAAGGATATACTATACAGCACAGGGAATATAGCCAATATTTTATAATAACTATAAATGGAGTATAACCTTTAAAAATTGTGAATCAGGGCTTCCCTGGTGGCGCAGTGGTTAAGAATCCGCCTGCCAACGCAGGGGACACAGGTTCCAGACCTGGCCCGGGAAGATCCCACGTGCCGCGGAGCAACTAAGCCCATGCACCACAACTACTGAGCCTGCGCTCTAGAGCCCGCGTGCCACAACTACTGAAGCCCACGCGCCTAGAGCCCGTGCTCCGCAACAAGAGAAGCCACTGCAATGAGAAGCCCGCGCACCGCAACGAAGAGTAGCCCCCGCTCACCGCAACTAGAGAAAAGCCCGCGCGCAGCAACGAAGACCCAACTCAGCCAAAAATAAATTAATTTTTTAAAAAATGTGTGACTCATTATGTTGTACACCTGAAACTTACATAATATTGTAAATCAACTATACCACAATAAATAAATAAACCAACTTAATTTCTAGTGAAAACTGAAAAAAAAAAAAAAAAGTGGCCTGGGGATGAGGGGCAGGAATGGGAGTGATTGCAAATGGACATGAGGTTTCTTTTTTGAGGGAGATGGAAACGTTCTAAAATTAGATTGTCCTGACGGTTGTACAACCCTATAAATTTACTAAAAATCATTTAAAAAATGTGTTTTCTTTCCTTTTTATATTTTCTTAAAGGCTTCTAAATAAGACATTAAAACCATCTCCCAGGGCTTCCCTGGTGGTGCAGTGGTTGAGAGTCCGCCTGCCAATGCAGGGGACACGGGTTCGAGCCCTGGTCTGGGAAGATCCCACATGCCGCGGAGCAACTGGGCCCGTGAGCCACAACTACTGAGCCTGCGCGTCTGGAGCCTGTGCTCTGCAACGGGAGAGGCCGCGATGGTGAGAGGCCCGCGCACCGCGATGAAGAGTGGCCCCCGCTTGCCACAACTAGAGAAAGCCCTCTCACAGAAACGAAGACCCAACACAGCAAAAATAAATAAATAAATTTAAAAAAAAAAAAAAAAACCATCTCCCAGTATCATCACAATCAGGACTTTATCCAAAGAGATACATTTTTTTCATCCATAAACTAGGCTGAACATGCTGGATAAGAAAATACTCAATTTCAGGACTTCCCTGGTGCAGTGGTAAAGAATCCATCCTGCAATGCAAGGGACGTGGGTTCGATCCGTGGTTGGGGAACTAAGATCCCACATGCCGTGGGGCAACTAAGCCCGTGCACCACAACTACTGAGCCCATGCACCTCAACGAGAGAGCTCGTGTGCCGCAACTAACAACCCAATGCAGCGAAAAAAAAAAAAAAAAGAAAATACTCAATTTGAAAACAATGTGCAACACGAAATACAATCTCAGTTTTCTTTTTTGTTTTTTTTGATGTGGACCATTTTTAAAGTCTTTATTGAATTTGTTACAATATTGCTTTTGTTTTTATATTTTGGTTTCTTGGCCAAAAGGCATGTGGGATCTTAGCTCCCCAAACAGGAATCGAACCCGTACCCCCTGCATTGGAAGGCAAAGTCTTAACCACTGGACCGCCAGGGAAGTCCCCATTAGTTTTGTATTTTAAAAAGGTTTTAAAAAGCAGTTGATGGGGAACTGTTGGTGCTCTTCACATGCCAGCAGGTACCATAGCTTTCGTGCCCAATAATCAGAAAGACCATACCTGGTCACAGCAGCAGCGAATGTCACAGGCTCCGGCTGTTAAATTACAAGGGCAAGGACCGAGGGGCTGATACACCTGGTTAGGAATAACAGTCACGTTCTCTGAAAAGTACAAACAAAAGAGAAGTTCAGCAGTGAAACACTGACAAAGCATTGCCACAGTTTTGACATTCAAAGAAAGCTGAATCGTTGTTTTACAAACCACCATTACCAATATTCCACATTGAAGAATCCCTGAAATGAGCTATGCATAGAGCATAACTGAGGCTTGTATCTACTCCTCCAACAAAAACCCAAATAGAAGAAAATATGCCAGTTATACGAATTAAAGAAGTCACAGTTGAACTTGAAGATAACCAAGTGACTAAAATTTACGAGTTAAGATAAATGTAATGCACTGCTTTTATTTTTCAGTACACTGAGCGATCCCTTTCATAACACAGACTGATTTTAAGCATTTACTCCTTCAAATTCATTACCCCTTTCAGCAGATAAAACTGAAGCCAAGGTGACATTTCAGACAGCTTATCAGGAAGCCATCTGACCACAAGATCACATTTATTTATGCTACACGCTCAACCTCAAGTCCCACCACACTGTGAATCCAAATTTTCACATCCTGATTCTGGTTCAGGTGTGGGGGAAATCAGTAATCTTTACATTGATCGGAAAAGGAATATATTATATTACATTTCAGCCTCCTAACTCGGAATCCAGAGACTAATAGTTGGAAAACTATGTAGCGATTATTTGTTTAAACTCTATGTAACAGTCAACTTCAATGACACAACAGCTGAAGCATCTAAAGAACAACTATTATACATTCTATGCTATAAGGAATAAGGAATAAGAAGGTCCGAGTAACATACCATGTCACAAGGGTAAGGGTCTGACCCTCAGTTTAATCAAACCCGTGTGACATAAGCAAGGCATTTTAGAATAGGGTTTTGCTATGTGATATATAGACAGATGTTTATGTATCTATCTATATGTCTCCCACGTTGTTTGCTACCTTCCTTGTTACCAGGCATACCACTTACCTCCTGGCTGTCCTTCCATCCTTTTTCTTGTTCTGAACTCTGTCTGACTGGGTGCAAAATTTTTCATACCTTCGTGGGTCAGAGTGGACATCTCATAATTACCAATATACAGATACTCTAATTTTCTTAAGTTTGGCTATTTGTACAAAGACATTCCGAAATATTACCTACATATAGTCAAGCATATTTTTTAAAAGAAAAAAAGTCACTGCCTTGAGTGATATAGCTACCATTAAGCCCTCCTGTCAGTTTTGGGTTTTTTTGTTTTTTGGGTTTTTTTGGCTGCACCGCACAGCTTGTGGGATCTTAGTTCCCCAATCAAGGATGGGTGAGCCCCCTGCAGTGGAAGCACAGAGTCCTAACACTGGACTGCCAGGGAAGTCCCCCTCCACAATTTCTTTATGCAGATATAAATATACATATTCTTATTCCATGCTATATGCACCCATCTGCACCTGCTTTTTGCACTTAGCAATATATCTTGGAGATCTTTCCAAGCAAATACACTAAGGGCAGAGTAGCCCACTGAATGTCATGACCGTAACTTATCTAATCCTTCTAAACTTCCAAAACCACAAGGAGGACCACAGTTACAGGATCTGATGTGCGAAGCAGCACTGTGGGAGTCTCAAAGTGGCGGACCTTTGCTACTAAAGATGAACACCTCTCCCTTCATCCCAGGTGACCATAAAGGTAAGAGGTGCTAGAGTTTGTCGCAGGCAACAGGGGACATGGTGGTGGCACCTATCGAAGTGGACCCTTCAACATCAGCACATCTTTTGTTCTTAGGACACTGCCGTGATGTGAAAGGGAGAGTAACACAAAATCATTTTCTCATGTCCAGAGATGTATGTGCACAATGATATTTGCTGTAGCACTAGTTACAGTATCAAAAGCTGGAAAACTTTTAATTAAATAAACAATGGTTATTTAGCAAATAAACAATGGTGTATCCACACAAGGGAATGCTATGCAGCTATTAAAAAGAATATAAGAATTATATTATATTAAAAAGAACAGAAAAAGAATGAGGAGAACTTACTTGCATTCCTATGAAAAATTTTCTAACTTACACTACTTTTTAAAGGTATAGAACAGCAAATTGTACGTTATTATTCTGTTTGTTCTTAAAGAGAGGAAAATGTGCTCCTATAAGCATAATTAAGCAAGTTGCCTCTGGGAAAGGCAGCTGTCTGTCAAAAGCATTCACTGAAAATCTGCTGTTTTTCTATAAACTCATTCATCAGTCTTTCCCTTCCTTCTGTTTTGTTCTGAGATGGAGTCACAGGAATCAATACAAGGAAAAAAAACTTTACTTTCTCCCAAAAAGGATTTAAAATGGCTTACAAAGATACAAACAGTAGATCAAAATACAATACATCTTTTTTATTTTTTTATTTCTTTTGGGCTGCGCCTCGGCTCGTGGGATCTTAGTTCCCTGACCAGGGATTGAACCCGGGCCTGTGGCAGTGAAAGCTCTGAGCCCTAACCACTGGACCACCAGGGAATTCCCAAGATACAATAAATCTTAACTAAAATAATACAAAGTGGAAACTTTTAAAATAAGAAAATTAAACAAAACGAAAATAAGTTTAGGAAAGCAAGACACACTCATGATTGACGCACACAAATTGCATGGCATACACAACCAAACAGTGTTTGCAGGGACTTCCCTGGTGGTCCAGCGGTTGAGACTCCGAGCTTCCACTGCAGGGGGCACGGGTTCCATCCCTGGTCGGGGAACTAAGATCCCACATGCTGCGTGGCGCGGCCAGAAAAAAAATATGTTTGCAGTGAACGTTTTGATAGTCAGAGACTTTACTTGCCTGATGCATTTTGGGCCAGAGAGGAGTTGGCATAAATTTCCACTTGAACGAGCAGATGTGCTAAACAGGATGAATGACGAGAGGCTGAAACCAGAAGAGTTTGGACAATACACGGGGCCTCCGGGAACGGATCGGTCTCATTAGACAAACATGAGGACAGACCCCTCTTCAACCTCACAGTCACTTCCAAAGAATTCTGAAAGGAAAATATTGCTGTACTTTTTATAGTGACTCAAAACGGCATCTATGATTATAAGAACACATAATGGAAAGCGCAATCAGCCTCCGTTCATTTCACAAAAGAACTGTACGTAAGGATGACATCACTCTGCTCAATTCTACCCTGTAAACCTACAGCAATATGCAAGCCCTGATTCCTAATCCTCAACTGAACATAAAAGCGAGCAAGTTGTGGCTGCTTAGAGAAAGCTGAACACAGGTCTGATAAGGTAACTCAGTTTGTCTAGCACCTTTACCATCCTACCAGCAGAAGATTAAATACACACAAAAAAAGTCCGCGAAAACAGGTCCCGGTTCCTGGGGTGCAAGCAAAGGTTGTCTTTCTCATCCTTTATCTCCGGAGTTGATGCTTTGCATATACTGGGCACTCAATAAAACATTCATTAAATGGAAAATATTTCATCTCTCCAGGCTTGAGTATCCTTACACAGAAGCTCAGAGTTGGGTGAGATCAGTGGTTTACGAAGCTCTTTTGAGTCACAAATCCATTTGATAATCTGACGGAAGCTGGTAACCCTCTCACCAGAAAAAATGCACACACGCATAATTTTACACACAGTTTCAGAGGGTTCACAGGCTTCTTGAAACTCATCCAAGGACCCCTAAGAACCTCTGGGTTGGATGGACGTCTATGGATCTAGTCCACAGTTTCATGGTGGTTCCAAGCGCTAAGAAAGCTTTCTGTTTGCTTGTTTGCGATGCGCGGGATGTGGGATCTTAGTTCCTGGACCAGGGATCTAACCCGTGCCCCCTGTAGTGGAAGCGCGGGAGTCTTAACCACTGGATCGCCAGGGAAGTCCCAAGAAAGCTCTATCTTGTTCGATTAAGAGAACACTGCAGGGCTTCCCTGGTGGCGCAGGGGTTAAGAATCCACCTGCCAATGCAGGGGACATGGGTTCGATCCCTGGGCTGGGAAGATCCCACATGCCACGGAGCAACTAAGCCTGTGCGCCACAACTACTGAGCCCGCATGCCACAACTACTGAAGCCCGCGCACCACAACGAAGAGTAGCCCCAGCTCGCCGCAGCTAGGGAAAGCCAGCGTGCAGCAACGAAGACCCAACGCAGCCAAAGATAGATAGATAGATAGATAAATAAATAAATAAATGTATGTTCTTAAAAAGAAAGAGAGAGAACACAGCAGGGGGAGTTCCCTGGTGCTCCAGTGGTTAGGCTTTCACTGCCATGGCCCCGGGTTCAATCAACCCCTGCTAGGGGAACTAAGATTCTGCAAGCTGCTCGTTGTAGCCAAAAATAAAAAAATAAAAAAAGAAGAGAGAGAGAGAACAACACTGCAGGAACACCAGATGTGGGCCTCCGCAGATGCTACCCAAAAGGTTTTCACCTCTGGCCTTACCACAGTGGGGCTGACAGTCAAACTCCAGTCTCCAGTCTCATTGCTCAGCACTCCGCAGGCAGGAACTGGCAAGAATCCTACGGGAGAGAAGATTAGAATGCAAGGCACTATTGCCCAGCCACTAAGAGGGTGCACTCTTGAGTCAGGAATCCCTTTCCAAGCCTAGGATTGGACTCTTTACAAGCTGTGTGACTTTGGACAAGTGACCACCTCTCTGAACTTCAATGTCTTCATTTGTTAAACGGATTAAAAGGTATTACTGTTCGTATTAGGAAAATGAGGTGATGCATTTAAGCACAGCGGATAGCTCAGCGAAGGCTAACTAGTAAGATTTCAAGCTTTCTTTTACTGAACCTGTCCTTCGGTCCTCTGCTCCACAGTAGCCCCCATCCCGACTTTGAAGTGGACAGCGGCAAGGGACCCAGGGGATGCCACCTGGCCAGGCTTCTTGGGCGTCCTGGACCTGGCCCAACCTCCTCCCTCCCCACAGGAAGGGCCGGGCTCTTTACCCATCTCGTCCCGCAGCTGGGTCAGGGACACGGTCACATCCTCGGTGCCTCCAACCAGGGAAGCGCTGACTTCAGGGCCGGACATGAGGATGACTGGAGGCATGAAAACTAGCGGGAAAAAGGGACAAAGTGGAGTTAATAGTTGCAGAGCCCCTGCCTACGCTGGGTGGTGGCTTCCTTTGGCGGGGTCTTCCGCAGCTCCCGGAGGAGCCCCAAATTTGGCCTCAAAAGCCTCGTCCCCTCCCTCAGCCCCGGTCCTGCAGGCCCTTGCCCCGCCTTACGCACCCAGGTCCCCCCACAGAGGCCTCAAGACGCTCTGCAGAAAGAAGAGCCCCAAGAGCAGAGGCACCGGCGGCGGCAAACGCATGCCTGGGGTCTCGCTGGGCCTGCACTGCAGGACCGCGCCCGCCTTAAAAGCCTGGAAGCACGGGGACGCCAAGACGCTACCCCGGCTAACTCTCCGCCATCTTGTCAAGCGAACACCCGGAGCTATGGCAACCACCAATCGGCCGCCGGTCTGGCGGAGCGGCGCGCCGTGATTGGACCAGCAGCAGAGAGCGCCCGCCCCCAAACCCAGCCGCAGCATCTCTGCCCAGCCCACGGGCCTTAAGTCCTTCGGCCGCCTTTACTCCACGCAAAGGATCACGAAAAAGTAGGAGGCCGCGTTCATTTTAAAAGCCAGAGTTCCTCCAACCTGAAGTTAATTCAATCAACCTGGAGTTAATGCAAGAGCGAGCCTACAGACACTGGATTGTAAACAAGCAACTTAATAAACTTGATTTTTATGGTGATTTGGGGGGAGGGACAAAAAGGGGGTGAGGGTGCAGTGCTATAATTGTGTTGTTGAATTGTTTTTATTATTCTCCCAGTTTTTTGAAGGCTTTGTTTGTACCACACAGAGCTCTCAGAACTCCGAAAGCAGGTCTTATCAAAGAACACACAAGAGGTTTTGCCCAGCATTAGGAGAGATGCAAAAGCATCTAAATTCTGCCTGAAAAAATATTTTTTATGTCGGTAGCCTCAAAGTATCTCAAGCGTTATTATAGTTTGGTAACTAAGGGTGCAGGCTCTGAGGTTGGACTGCCTGGTTTGGGTTTCACCTTCCTTCTACATTAAGTGACCTTGGGAAAGTCACTTAACCTCTCTAAGCTTGGGCTTCCTCATCTTTATTATTATGATTGTTGTTTATTTATTTATTTTTGGCTGCGTTGGGTCTTCGTTGCTGTGTGCGGGCTTTCTCTAGTTGCGGTGAGCAGGGGCTACTCTTTGTTGCGCGGGTTTCTCATTGCGGTGGCTTCTCTTGTTGCGGAACATGGGCTCTAGGCGCATGGGGTTCAGTAGTTGTGGCTCACGGGCTCAGTGGTTGTGGCACGTGGGCTGTAGAGTGCAGGCTCAGTAGTTGTGGTGCACGGGCGTAGTTGCTCCGCGGCATGTGGGATCTTCCCAGACCAAGGCTTGAACCCGTGTCCCTTGCATTGGCAGGCGGATTCTTAACCACTGCGCCACCAGGGAAGCCCCTTATTATTTATTTATTTGGCTGCGCCAGGTCTTAGTTGCAGCACTCAGGATCTTCACTGAGGCATGCGGGATCTTTAGTTGTGGCATGTGAACTCTTAGTTGTGGCATGTGGGATCTACTTCCCTGACCAGGGATGGAACCCGGGTCCCCTGCTTTGGGAGCATAGAGTCTTACCCACTGGACCACCAGGGAAGTCCTTCCTCATCTTTAAAAAGGAGATAATAGTCTCTCCCAAATAGGATTGTGTGAGAATTAAGTGAGGTAGCACATCTAATGAGCTTAGGCT
Organism: Balaenoptera acutorostrata; assembly: GCF_949987535.1. Lineage (NCBI taxonomy): Eukaryota > Metazoa > Chordata > Mammalia > Artiodactyla > Balaenopteridae > Balaenoptera > Balaenoptera acutorostrata. The sequence goes on along the minus strand of NC_080076.1, from coordinate 87,031,002 downwards.
AATGCCTGGCATATAGTAAGCACTCAATAAATGTTCACTCATTTTGTTAGCCATCAGAGCGGTGGTGAACCAATTCACTGAGAAAATCCATGTATGGTGTGTAAGAAATATTGTATTAAAAATTTCATACCAATCTATAATCATATAGTATTTGTAACAATATTTTTGTGAGAGTTTTGGCAAGATTTGAAATTAAAGTTCTTCAGAGTTGAATAAAAAACTGTCTGACATGTGACCAAATCCAGGTAAAAAGTACAGAGTTGAAGATGAATTGAATGAGCATGAAATAAACAATGAATGAGAGGAAATAAGCAAATATGAAAATTTAAATTATTTTATTATAAACATTTATACAAAATAAACCACAAACACAACTGTTAAAAATAAAATTTAAACAGAATTAGGCCAGTTCATAAAACATGTCAAATGAAAAAGTAATAACAAAAACCTTATCAGCTTGTTTGAAATTATTCATCTTTAGATATATGATGCTTTGTTTCCTAGACTTAAAATAGAGATCTCCATTACACAGTTAGGCTGTGAAATATTAAATATTATTTTTAAAAGAAAAACAGATTCTTAAAGATTAGCAAATACTTGCAAAGTGATCACCAAAATCTTTGTGTATTTGTTAACAAAATTGTAAATCCAGAATATAAAATCTACTTGAAATAATCCAACCAAACACCAAATTGCTTAAATGAGACTCAGTTTCTGAGATGGTATCAAGAGAAAATTAAAATCTTATTTATATACAAGGTTGTATACACAAATAGGTCTTTGTCAATTTACTTTTTAAAAACAAATTAAATTGGCCACCATTCCTAAAAACGCTTCCTACACTCTGCTGGAATTTAAAAGGACTTTTAATAACTTCAAGGTTACATAGAAAAATAAGTTTTTTATTGTTGCAAATAATTTTTCTTTGGAACTTATAGAATTTTTCAGTATTAAGTCCAAAGCTTCTAGAGAACAGTTCTCCAGTATTAATGCTTTCCCCCTCCTCATTAAAAAAGGGATGAATTCTATGTGGGGAAACACTTCACTGTACAGAATCCATTCTCCCCAAGAAATTCCCCCTCAGAACCCAGACCCTGGCTTTCACAAATAAGCTCTTCACACAACTGTTCTTAAAGAAGTTCCCACCAAACTACTGCACTCACTCTCCTCACTCATTTAAAATCAGATTTTAGAGATATTCAGTGACAAACTATCATTTGGATAACTCTGTCCAAACATGTACTAATGTCAGACAAAAGAATAAGTATCTGCTAATATCTGGAGCTAAATCTCAATCTAGAAAACAAGGATTTTATTGACGTGACTACTGTCGAAGTTAAGTGTTGACTCAAGTAACACGTTCTATCTTGATTAATGCCATTACTCCATAAATAGTCACTTTTTCCAAAACTGTGTTCAAATTTCACGTCATACATTTCACAGTAAGAACCTAGACTTGGTAGGTTCTGACGCTTATAATCAGGACAGACTGGCTTTGACAAACGATCACCTCATTTAAAAAAAAAAAAAAAATCACAAATTTGTGCTTTCTTCCTCCATTTCTGGACAAAAACCAGTCAGAAAATATTTTAGGGTATATTGCATAGAATGACTCTCTCAAATAAATCAGCCCCCAAGGAGCATAGGATGAGGATGATGTTTTACTATATTTCCTGTAAGAAAGTTCATTAACATTTATCTTACACATCTCTCTCTTTTTTTCAGAGCCTTCCTAACAAAGCTTCTGCCATATAATTTCTATTAATAGCTCTAAGTGATGGGGAAACAATTTTTACTGTCATGCAGACATTTTCAGTTTCTTTTTCTTGGCCTTCAGTACAGGAGGGAGAGAAATCTTAAAGGCTGTCCTGAAATAATACAGAGAAGAAAATACTTTTTAATGCTCTAAATCTCTATAAAGGGCAAGCTAGCCACACAGCCTCAAAGATACTTACTCGCATGTAGTGCAGATAGGGCTGAAGTTGCAGAATACTGCAAATTGAAAAAACGAAAAATGAACAGGACAGTCTAACAGCCACACAGCTGGAGATGTTTTCTGCACACTCCTCCACAACACAGAAAAACTCAGCGCTACGTGAACTTACTTGACAAGCACACAGAACACACGTAGCCGATTTCAATGAGATTTCGATGGCAGAAGCAAGCAGCCCGGTAGTCGACATGAACTGGGGGTGGGAGGGTTAACTGAGACCTCTGATCTTGATCAGGAAGAAAAACCCACTGTTAAAAAAAAAAAGGAAATTTTATTTAAAACATGGGGGAAAACAACCCGAAGCCAGGACATAGATATCAGATATTAGCCAGTAAACACTGAGAATACTAAATTAGATTTTCCTTGAAAGTCCATGAGAAATAGACTATTAGAAATGTGTTTCTATCCATTCCTGAGCACCACCACACACAGGCACTGTTCTGTCAACAGTAATACAACATTCCGCATACAGCTTACAGGGTCCAAAGACTCCCTTAAGTTCGAATTCCCTAGGTCACCCCTCTGCCCCTTTCTTCCAGTTACTAGGCATCAGCCATCTTACTCCCGTTCATTCCCCAGGAAACAGGGGTCTCAATGGACTCAGGGCATTAGGTTCACTGTTGACATTTCCTTACCAGTAAATACTGCAGAAGGGAGGGCATCTGAGGCACCTTCAAGTACAGTCCCCCTGTGATGTCACAAGCCTGCAAGACAAAGGGCTCTCAGCCAAACTAGCACTCGCTTAGCTTTTCCAGCGGGAGGTCATTCTCACCAGCAACTCTTCAGGTCTCCAAAAGGAGAGGAAGATACGACACAGCGAATTAAAAGGGAATCTCTTCCCAGAGTGCGGGAGGACCAGAAACTTGCAGCTACCTCTCCAGATGTTCAAATATCTTGTGTTTTCCCCTTGGCCCACACCCTTTCACCCTTTGCAGACTGTAGTATAAGAGTACAAGCCCTTTTTCCTGTTTGTTTGCTACTGATAAATTTCTATTCTTGCCATGTTTATTCATTCTCATTGTATCTTTTAGTAACAGTTTGAGATGTAATTCACATGCTATTAAACTCACCCTTTTAAAGTGTACAATTTACTAGTTTTTAGAATATTCACAAAGTTGTGCAACTGTCACCACTATCTAGTTGCAGAACATTTTCATCACCCCAAAAAGAGATCCCATCCCCATTAACAGTCATTCTCCATCCCTCCTTTCCCCTGGCAACCACTAATCTGCTTTCTGTCTCTATGGATTTGCCTATTCTGGACACTTCATATAAATGGAATCAGACAATATGTGTCCTTTTACTTCTTGCACTTAGGATAATGTTTTCAAGGTACATTCATATTGTAGCATGTATCAGTACTTCATTCCCTTTTATGACCAAATAATATTCCATTGCATGGATAGACCACAATTTATTTATCCGTTCGTCCGCTGATGGGCATTTGACTTGTTTCCATTTCTGGGTTATTATGAATAGCACAGCTATGAATATTCACGTATAATATTTTGTATGGACACGTTTTCATTTTTCTTAAATATATATCTAAGAATGGAATTGTGGACTCAACTGGTAATTCTACATTTAACTTTCTAAGGAAGTTTCAGACTGTATTCCAAAGTGGCTGTACCTTCTCACATTCCCAACAAACACCATGCACTTACCATCAAGCTTAAGAAATAGGATAATTCTAGAACCTTTGAAACTGGTGTACTTTCTGGTTGTATCTCCCCTTCCCCACACATCCCCAGCAGTAACCTAAACTCAACGTTTTCTACAATTTTGTGCTTTTAACTGATCTTTTAGGAAATAATATTTCTTGTGGTCAAAAAACATTTATCAAAAGTTTAGTAATTTCTTCAGTCTTATTTCCTTTTTTTTTCTTTTCCCTTTTTAGTTAAAGTAAAATTCAGTTTCATATTTTGATTAAAAATAACATCTGGTGGCGCAGTGGTTAGGAATCTGCCTGCCATTGCAGGGGACACGGGTTCAAGTCCTGGTCCAGGAAGATCCCACATGCCGCAGAGCAACTAAGCCCATGTGCCACAACTACCGAGCCTGCGCCCGAGCCCATGAGCCACAACTACTGAGCCTGCGCCCGAGCCCACGAGCCACAACTACTGAGCCTGTGTGCCACAACTACTGAAGCCCGCACACCTAGAGCCCGTGCCCTGCAACAAGAGAAGCCACCACAATGAGAAGCCCGTGCACTGCAACAAAGAGTAGCCCCCACTCGCCGCAACTAGAGAAAGCCCATGCACGGCAAGGAGAACCCAATGCAGCCAAAAAATAAATTTATTTTTAAAAAAAGAGATAAAATTAATTTTAAGAGCATTTTTATTTAACTCAATATATCCAAAGTGTTATCATTTTAACATGTAATCAGTATAAGAATCATTAATGAGATATTTTACATTGTTTTTTTCAATACTAAGTCTTTGAAATTCAGTGTGTATACTTATGCACATCTCAATTCAGATCAGACTCATTTCAAGAGCTCAAGAGCCATATGGCTACCATAAAGAATAGCACAGATCTGGAATATGATCCTATTTTTATAAAATTCTTTGCTTAGTGATCTATTCTTCCATCTGTATCTACAGAGAGATCTGTCATGCTGTTCACCTAATACTAACAACAGTAACTTTCAGATGATAGGATTTGAAGGGATATTTTTTTTAACTTTTAAAAAATACTTTTCTGTGTTGCTTGAATTCGTTTTAATGTGTGAATTACTTTTAAAAATTCAATAAAACCATTATGTAAAATGTAAATAAAAATATCAAAGAAACCAGAGAGATGTTGGTGCTCTAATCTAAAGCATCATACAGGCTAATCCCTAAAAATGTGTGGGGACTTCCCCAGTGGTCCAGTGGGTAAGGCTCCGAGCTCCCAATGCAGGGGGCCCGGGTTCGATCCCTGGTCGGGGAACTAGATCCCGCATGCCGCAATTAAGACTCGGCACAGCCTAAATAAGTAAATAAATTAATAAATAAAATATTAAAAAATAAAAATGTGTGAAGACTGGTGGATGAAAAGCATTCAACAATAAGTAAGAGAACACACCGTGCTTTCATAACCACCAACACCAAGCATTCATTTAAAATATACCTGTTGGGCATCCCTGGTGGTGTGGTGGTTAAGAATCCGCCTGCCAACGCAGGGGACACAGGTTCGAGCCCTGGGCCGGGAAGACCCCACATGCTGCAGAGCAACCAAGCCCGTGCGCCACAACTACTGAGCCTGTGCTCTACAGCCCGCGAGCCAAAACTACTGAAGCCCGTGCACCTAGAGCCCATGCTCCACAACAAGAGAAGCCACCGCAATGAGAAGCCTGCACACTGCAACGAAGAATAGCCCCCACTCGCTGCAACTAGAGAAAGCTCGTGCACAGCAATGAAGACCCAACGCAGCCAAAATAAAATAAATAAATAAATAAATAAATTTATTTTTAAAAATAAAATAAAATAAAATAAAATATACCTGTTGAAGGAGTCCTGAATCGGAGTCTAACACACAGGCATCAATCAAAATATTCTGAAATGAACATTTCAAAAAATATTATAGGAATAATAATGACTACCTTACAGTGAGAACCTACTATATGCCAGACTCTATTCTTAAAATGGCTCATTTAATATGCATAATAACTCTGCAAGGTAGATATTTGATTTGCATTTTAGGGCTGAAGCACCCAGGCCTTGGCCAGGCAGTGGTCACAGAGCCAAGGGGAAGCAGTGCTGTCACCCCCAGTCTGCCTGTCCCCGAAGTCCATGGTCTTTTCACTACATCATGCTGCCACTCCAAGATGGAGAATATTCTACATGGCTATAGCAGCATTTTAGGTTAAAACTTAAGGAAGTTTTTTTTTTTTAACATATCAAAGAAGAAAACATATTAGTGATAACTCATCTGAACACTTCAGTTATTTGCAAAGTAAAAATATCAAATCTTTATAAGACCTCCCTGAAGCAAAGAGACAGAGAAATTGAAGCAAGGTATGCAGCAAACTATAAAACCTAGAATTCTTAGCCTGGGGTCCAAGGATGGGCTATCTGCAAAACTATTTGAGTGCATATTTTTCTGGGGACCCATCAGATTCTCAAGGGTCCAGGACCCAAAATAGAGAAATGATTAGTATTGTACAAAATATGGATTCCAGATTCCCAATCCCTTAATAAGTATATAGTCAGAATACCTCTCTAAGTAGGTCATTCAAACAATAAAATTAACTCCTTCATTATGAAACCAATATTCTTTAAAAAGAAGGCTCTCAATTCACCTGCTTCTGTGCTGCAAAGATGACATTCATGAAGTTCATATACTGCAACGTGCTGTCTTCTGCAGCCTTAATCACCTAAAAATCACATCCATGTTAATACCTTTCAGCCACATCCTAGTATTCTCACTCAAATGTCATCACAATATACTACAAATTACAATCAATATCATCTTTCTAATTTGTCTTTGAAGTTATTATTTAATAATACCTACAACTGTAAAGATGACTGCAAAAATCTCCCCCAAATCCTATCCCTCAAGAAATAACCCTTGTTAATAGTTTCTAAAGAGCACTTATGTGGGCATGTGTATATACCCACACACACACATCCCAGGATGATACTCTATCTAGTGTTCTGCAACCTGCTTTCTCAGTCCACAATATCTGGGGGGAAAATCTTACATCAATAAATTTGGATGTAACCATCCTTCATGCTGAGGTCATAGATTTCCACTGTTCAACCAATTATCTACAGAAGACATTTAAGCAGTTTCCAAACCCCGGTTTTAGACAATGCTCTAACGAACACTTTCGTCTATGCTTTGCACAACTCTCCGGTTAGCTCCTAAAATAGTGAGATTACTAAAGTGTCTGCACATTTAATTTTGATACATATTACCGAACTGCCCTCCAGAAAAGCTGTACCAGTTCATCCTCCCATGGGCGGTGCAAGGGAATAACCACTAGTAGGGCTGACCGTATTTCCAAATGCTAACTGGTCATTTTCATTTCCTCTTCTACCGATCGCTCGTTTCCCACTTGTTTCTTTAGAGTCAACCCTGACTTTTAAAAATTAATTTACAAGAGCTCTTTTTTATTTTAGAAATATTACATTAATCCTGTCAGGTAGCTATACTGAAAGTACTTTTTCCTAATAGTTTTTTTTTTCCCATCCTTGTTTTAGGGGTTTTATTTTTTTGAGGTCTTATGCTTCCTTTTAAAGTTTCATATCATGCTTAGCAAGATACTCATCAACACAAGACTATAAACAGATATTTTCTTCTAGAGCTTTTATGACTTGAATTTTTACATTGAAATGTCTGATCTTTACTAGAATGTGTTTAGGTATAAGCAGTGAGATCTAGCTTTGCTTTCCCGCAAATGGCCAATCAACTGGCCCAGTACCTTTTATTGAATAATCCATTTCCCTCCCACTAATTTGAAGTGCTTTGTTTACCACATGTCAAACCCCACTGTGTACCTGGTTTCTGGACTCTAGTCTTTTCCATTATCTGTTTGCCTACTACTATACCAGAACCACAGTTACTGTAGCTTTATAATGTGTTTTAATGCCTAAAGGAGTGTGCACAAAGAAGAACAAAGAGAACTGCTCACTACCCAGTTCTACAAGGGTTAACTGGGAACTCACTGCAGCTGCCCACCAACAGCGCACCCTGAGAGGAGTTCAGGATGAAAAACAGGATGAGGGACTCTGTTCTTTGGATAAGTAGGCCTTTAGATAGTTAGATGCATATCTCAGGAAGAATTTCAATGACCCCAGATTCTTGCCTCTTCGCAGGCAAGAATTGAAAAAAGAAATAGAAAAGCACTAAAATCACTAACTTGAGATATCTGTTTTTTGTGATTAGCAGTAATCTTTTACCAAGATATATGCTTGACTGCATGAATTTCCTAGCCAAAAAAATCATAGATAAACTGGCTTCTCCCCTACCTCTTTGGGAGTTTCCTCACAGCTGACTGGCTGTCTCCTGGGCTATAATCCTCAGTAAGACTCTGGATAAAACTTACAACTCACAACTCTTACGTTGTGTGTCTTTCTTTAAGTCAACTGGAGCAAGTTCCTGCCTACTATTTTCTTTCAGAAAGCTCCTGGCTATTCTCATTGATTTATTCTTTCAGATAAACTGTTAACTTTCTTAAATCCCCCCACTCTGCCAGGAAAAAAAAATCTGATTAATATTCTGAGATTGCATTGAACTTACAGTTTAATATTGGAAAAATTGACATTAAAGAATAAAATATGGATCTCCAAAAACTAGTGGTTACCATTGGGGAGAGGGAAGAGGGGAGGGACAATATAGGGGTAAAGGATTAAGAGGTACAAACTGTTATGCATAAAATAAGCTACAAGGATACACTGTACAACATGGGGAATATAGCCAATATTTTATAATAACTATAAATGGAGTATAACCTTTAAAAATTGTGGATCACTATCATACACCTGTAACATAAATAATATTGTATATCAACTATACTTCAATTTTTAAAAAGTACAAATTTTATTGGAACAATACAGAGAAGATTAGCATGGCCCCTGCTCAAGGATGACACGCAAATTCATGAAGCGCTCCATATTTTTAAGTGAGACAGTGGCATGGACATATATACACCACCAAATGTAAAATAGCTAGCTAGTGGGAAGCAGCCGCATAGCACAGGGAGATCAGCTCGGTGCTTTGTGACCACCTAGAGGGGTGGGATAGGGAGGGTGGGAGGGAGATGCAAGAGGGAGGGGATATGGGGATATATGTATACGCATAGCTGATTCACTTTGTTATAAAGCAGAAACTAACACACCATTGTAAAGCAATTATACTGCAATAGAGATGTTAAAAACAATAATAAATAAATAAAGTACAAATTTTAAAAAGAAAAAAATATGGCTCTCCATTTATTCAATTCTTTCATGTCTCTCAGAATTTTAGTTTTTCACCATAATCAATTTTACGTATTGCTTGTTAATTAATTCTGGGTACTTAATATTTATTGTTTCTATTATAAATGGGTCTTATTTCCCATTATGTTTTCTAATTGGCTTTAGCTGGTATAAAAACATCGTTTTGATATCTTTTAATCTTACCAATATCCTTGATTTCATTTCCTGATTATCTGTAAAGAGATAAAAACAGTTTACAATTTAACTGAATCTTAATAAACATATTACATATAAGGTTTTCTCACCAATTTTTAAACAGTACCTCAAAGTTATAGTAGTAAAATAAAGATTACAGTCTCATAGAAGAATGTAGGCGCCTACCTTTAACATCCTTGTTCATTCTATGAATGTCTTATTTTCTTAGCATTAAGGAATTTAAAAATATTATTTCATAAATACTAATAGTAAACAGAAAAATAACCTCAATTTTAGTTAAATAAATCCAGCATCCACCCAGCTGAAAAAAGGAAAAGTTCCAAGGCCCACAATAAACACATAAAACAAGAGTGATTGGGAGCTTCCAATTACTAACTCTGTAATCAAATGGGCTTTGTAACCTGACCAAAATATGATCTTTGTCCCAGAAAATTAAAATTAGTAGATTTGATTGTTCTTTGATTATCCACCTGCTTGTTCTATGATTATCCACCATGTCCTGGATTTGAATACTGGGAACACAAGTAAATCAATACACCAATCAAATGAGATAACGAATTTGAAAAGCATACCCAGATGATCAGACACCCCCAATCAAGGTCTGGACAGACTCAATATTGTACAAAACTAACAAACTAAATTACTTAAGACTGAGAAAATATCACACAAACATAGACAATCAAAATGCTTATAAAGGTGTGCAAAATAACACATTCTCCTGTAGAGAAGCAGCTACTCATTTAATAAGCCCCAGGGTTAGTAAATGGCTTTTAAAATCAAACCCTGCTTCCAACACAAGAGAGGCAAAAAAAAATTTTTTTTTTTATTTTGTCTAATAAGAAGCAAAGAAGCATCCTGAAGAATAATGCATTATGAGCAAGACATACTGGAGAAACTAGAGTTTTCTCATTCTTACAGCTTGTCCTAAAAACATGTCAAAGCCAAGATAAACTATTTTTTGATTATCTACCACTTCAGAATACTCATGCCTTCCATTAATGTGGGCACCCAAGGTTCTGAGAACTATCACAAGTTCAGATCTCTTTATTACAAAAAAACACCTTCTGAATGATTAAAACACCAAGGATACAGCAAAGAGCTTTGGCGAGGGATCCTGCCAGCAGAGTTTCTGTATGTTGACCCTCTATGTCACCTGTAGATAACAAAAAACATTTAAAAGGGAATTTTTAGGTACTTTCTTTTTTTTTTTTTTTTTTTTTTTTTTTTTTTAGGTACTTTCTTGACCTAAAATCATTTTCAAACCAAAGCATTCTTCTTCATGAATGAAATCAGATGACATTTTCAAACTGGGTTTAAAAACATAGATAAGCAATTTTTAAACATTTTCTCAATTTAAAATACCCCGGTGGTTGGGGGCTGAAGGGGCAGGAATGGGGGGTTGGTGTTTAATGGGTATAAAGTTTCAGTTTCGATGATGAAACAGTTCTGGAAATGGACGGTGGTGATTTTGCACAACAGTGTGAATGTACTTAACGCCACTGACCTGTACACTTAAAAATGGTTAAAATGGTAAATTTTATGTTATAAAAAACAGATAATAAAAAATATCCTGGTGTTACTGGGAAAGGTTGTGGCTGCTCAATGACCTAAGTGGTAGCAGAGGCCCTGTGCAACTGCAGGCAGCCTGGACAGTGGCCCCTGGCCAGGCCCCGAGCCCTTCCCACTGCCTCCCACCTGCCTGGGAAAGCCGTGAAAAGAGGACTGGAGAAAGTGCCCTGGCTGTGGGAGGCAGGGACGAGGTTTACAACTTATTAGGAGACTTGAGTGAAAAACAGTCACTCTCATAAAAATCAAAATTCTACAACTTCAGCGCAAGAAGGTGGGGAGCCCAGATGGACACGCTGTGCAAACAGGGCCTGCAACCGGTCCAGGAGCACTGATACCCCATGGGGAGGTCAGACCAGGAAAAGTCTGGAACACTATACTGAGAAGTTGGGACTTTGCCCTGGGGGCCAGTGGTTACTCAAAACATGATTCGAGAACCAGTTGTAGGAATATCACCAGGGAACTCAATAGAAACACAAGTTCCTGGGCCCTCCCTAAACCCACTGAATCAGAAACTATGGAGTGGGGTTCAGTATTTCATTTTAACAAGCCCTCCAGGTGATTTTTAACAATTTTACTGGGGTATAACTTACAGATCACAAAATTATCTCTTTTTAAGCACACAAGTCAATGATTTTTAGTAAATTTATAGGGATGTAAATCCTCGCCACAATCCAATTGTAGAACATTTCCACCACCCCAAAAGATCACTTGGGCCCATTCCCATCACTTCTCAGCTCCTCCCCAGCCCCAGGAGAAATCATTAATCCACTTTCTGTCTCTAGAATTGCCTTTTCCCTACAGGTGATTTGGACAAAGGAGACAGACTGAAACCACTGCCTGCCGGCAACAGGGAATCAGCAAAAGGTCTTTAAGGGCGGGAACAACAGCTCTGACATTTAGGATGATACCTCTAGAGGCTGAGTGGGAAGACTGGAACGGAGAGAGACCGGAGTCGGTTAAGAAGTTGATAACAACGATCTAGAGCAAAGGCTCTCCACCTGGGCAACTGTGCCCCACGGGGGACATTTGGTTCTCACAACCAGGGGATATTACGGCATCCAGTTGGCTGAGGCCAGGGATGCTGCTACGTATCCTTCAAAGCACAGGAAAGCCCCACAATAAAGAATTACCCGGCCCAAAATGTCAGCACGGCCAAGGCTCCGCTACATGGCAGGTAACAAGGGGTCAGACTTTGGAGATACTGCTGAGGATAGATTAATAGGATCTCATAGCTGATTAGATGTTGGATGAGGAGGAAGGAGTCCAAAAACAAAATTTTGGAAAAGTAGGTGGCTGGGGGGTGACAGAAATAGGAAATGGAAATGCTGGTCTAACTGAGAGAAAAGATAATGAAACTGGTCTGGGCCGTGTTAATGAGACTGTGGGACATTTAAGTGGAGACATTTGCAGCTTGAAAGAAAGGCTAGATTAGAGACAAAGACTGGGAAGTGTTCATACATAAATGATAATTAATGACAAGAGTGGATGAGAACACGCAGAGGGAGAAAATAAGAAAATAACCCGGCAGAATAAAAAAATGTATATATTTTTAAGAAACAAGAAGAAAGAAGAAAAAGTCAGAAGTGGAAGAAAGAATGGTCCAAAAAAGAGGAAAAATAGGTCAACAGGCTATCCTCAGAAACCAGAGTATTTTAAGAAGCAGAGGATGGCGAACAGTGTCAATGCTGCAGAGGTCAGGCAACTAATGCACAGGCTTTGATGGAAAAGATTTTTTAAAAGAAAAGAGAGAGGGCTTCCCTGGTGGCGCAGTTGTTGAGAGTCTGCCTGCGAATGCAGGGGACACGGGTTTGAGCCCTGGTCTGGGAAGATCCCACATGCCGCGGAGCACTTGGCCCGTGAGCCACAACTACTGAGCCTGCGCGTCTGGAGCCTGTGCTCCACAACAAGAGAGGCCGTGATAGTGAGAGGTCCGCGCACCACGATGAAGAGTGGTCCCCGCTTGCCGCAACTAGAGAAAGCCCTCGCACAGAAACAAAGACCCAACACAGCCAAAAATAAATAAATAAAAATAAATAAAAATAAAGGAATTCCTTTAAAAAAAAAAAAAAGAAAAGAAAAGAGAAGGAAGTAAATAGTATCGAGATCCTCAAAGTTTTGGACTCAAAGCCTCAAGGACCTCCACATTCAACTCCACTTGCAAATAGGAATAATGGAAGGAAAAAAAAAAAGCTGAAAGCAGTTACTCTTAGTCATTAGATCTTTGATCTCTTCAACAATAACTTCATTTGCTGCTGTTAACAACTCGTATTTTCCATCTTTACTTCCTGAGGGAGTAAATTCAGAGGAAGGGTTGCCAGGGTCTCCAAAGAAGTCTCCGAGTCTGCCATTCTTTCCAGGATATAAGAATCGGCTGAAACAGAAAAACAAAAAACCAAAAAGAGCCTAGTTACACGAGGACTTGGAGCCCTCACTAAACATCAAAATGAAATCCAGCAGAGATAACAAAAACCACACCAATTCCAGATTCTCAAGATTCCATAATAAATTTCAGTTTTAAAGAATGTAGAAAATAGGCAAATGGGCAAACATGAGTCTACCACCACAGAATGTTTTGATGATTCCACTGTTTTCTTAAAAAACGAGAAGAATAAAGAAGGTACTGGGTTACAGTCTCTTGAAATGCTTTACAGTCTCTTGAAATGCTTCATACCAAACTCTTACCTACTACTAGTTTATTATTTGAGGTATATTTATCTACCCCAGTAATATCTGGTCCAAGCGTCCCTAAGCACTGAACAGGAAGAGTAATCATAATGGTCATACCTTTCTTGAATGTGACTTGCAATGACAGCAAGTTTGTTGGAACGATTCATGAATAAATGAGAATTTCCTAGCACCATCACTGCATCTATGCATTTTGATAAAGTAAACTGTTGAAAAACAGAAGACAAAAGAAAGGTAAATTAGCTATCCAAATAGCTATGTCAGGTCTTGAAATGATTAAGATTTCATTTAAATTTTAGACAATTATTCACTTCTAAAAATTTGCTCTGGAGCTCCCCCCCTCCAAAGTCATAAGCAAAAACATTTGAAACCTACAGCTTTCCAATTCTGAACAGCACAGACTTGCCCATTTCTGACTTGCTTAGAAAAACAACACATGGCAGGTCAGATCCCACAGAGCAGAGCAAAATGAAGGAAGAATTGTTGTTGGGGGATGGGATGGAACTGGGGAAGTAAGGAGATACGGTCCTTTTTTATAAACATGATGACTGATTTGCGCTAGAGTTGACCTAAATGTAATTTAGTCAGTAGCACCAATCTTTACTAATACTGGTTATAGAGAACTGCCCTTACTTTTTCTCCTCCCTTACATAACTGTCTACCAGCTGCATTTCCATCCTCCACGAAAATGAAAGCAGTCCAATTTGAAATACAAACCCAAGAAAGACAAAAGTTCTAACTGAGACAAGAAATCATATGCAAAGACATTCATTTTCACTGTTATTTTTCCAGCTGTTATACTGTTAATTCATACAACCTATTTATTCATAAATAAATATATTCATAGCAAAAATGTGGATAAACCTGAAAAACAGAAAGAAAACTATAGTTTTCTAATTTTACTTATGAAACCAATTCTACATAAGTACAATATTCCACAAATGTTTTCTGCATAACATTCAGGGAATAGCAAATATATCACAACTTCTATGATAAAATTACTAGCAAACTATTGCTACACATGGAATAGACAATTAATAAATACTGATTAAATTGGTAATTGTAAAACTTTTGAATTCATTCATTAAGTATCCTGAGCACCTATTATGTGCCAGGAGAAGACCCCTTCTTTCATGGAGTTTACATTCTGACAAGTACTAATATTACTAAAAAAACACAGGTGGATATTTTTATAATCATGTAATCAAGCATGTTTCTCTTAAAGAAATACTTCAGGCAGAAAATAAAACTGATAAATTTCACTCACTCTATTTTTGAAAATGTAAAACAAACCTATTAAAATTTCTGTATGGCAAAAAAAAGACTAAACAAAAGTGAGAGGTAAATTACAAACAGGAAAAAAATAATTGCAACGTATGACAGATGAGTTAACCTTTAATATAAAGTGTCCACAAACCATTAAAAAGAAAAAAGGAATACGCAAAGAGAAAAATGGGCAATGCCCCAGAGGAGAAATACAAAGGACCATTAAATATACGAAAAGCAAATTGAGATCATTTTGGTACATCATACTGGCAAAAGATAAAATAAGGAAACAGAGCATCTTGTGTTGGTACCAAAAAAAACCAAACAAACAAACCCAGAGGGCTTCCCTGGTGGCGCAGTGGTTGAGAATCTGCCTGCCAATGCAGGGGACACGGGTTCGAGCCCTGGTCTGGGAAGATCCCACATGCCGCGGAGCGGCTGGGCCCCGTGAGCCACAATTACTGAGCTTGCGCGTCTGGAGCCTGTGCTCCGCAGCGGGAGAGGCCGCGATAGTGAGAGGCCCGCGCACCGCGATGAAGAGTGGCCCCCGCTTGCCGCAACTAGGGAGGGCCCTAGCACAGAGGCGAAGACCCAACACAGCCATAAATAAATAAATAAATATTAAAAAACAAAACAAAAAAAAAAAAAAACAAACCCAGAATCCTCATACACCACCGATGAGAGTTCAAAATAAGACAGTCTTCCTGGAGAATATGGTAATATGCAGTGATATACTGGTCTAGCTGTACAATGGAATTCTACTCAGCAATAAAAAGGAATGAACTACTGATGCATGTAGCAACATGGACAAATTTCAAAATAATTATGCTGAGTGAAAACACCAGACCAAAAAAGAAAAAAAAAAACCCAAAACAAAAAACTGTTTGATTCCATATATATAAATACCTAAAATATGCAAACTAATCTATAGTGACAGAAAGCAGATCAGTGGTTGCCTCGGGAGGGGACAGGCAGAGAGGTGGGTGGGATGAATTCAAAGGAACAGGAAGAAACTTTGTGGGTGCTGGATCTATATGTTCATTATTTTGATTGTGGTGATAATTTCATGAATGTACACATAAATGAAAACATAACAAATTAAACACTTAAAACATAACAATTTAAACATGTGCAGCTCATTGTATGTCAACTCTAGCTTGATAAAGTTATTTTTAAAAAAGACACCATTAAGAAAATGTCCAACTTAAAAATTTTTAAATTGGGCAAAATATTTGAATACAAATTTCACCAAAGAAAATATATGTATGGCTAATAAGCATACGAACAAAAGACTCAACATCATTAGTCATTAGCGAAATGCAAATTAAAACCACAATGAGATATTACCACCTACACTAGAATGACTATAATCAAAAAGGCAGACAAGTGGCGGCAAGGATGTGAAGAAAAGACTGGAACTCTCGGGCTTCCCTGGTGGCGCAGTGGTTGAGAATCTGCCTGCCAATGCAGGGGACACGGGTTCGAGCCCCGGTCTGGGAAGATCCCACATGCCACGGAGCAACTGGGCCCGTGAGCCACAATTACTGAGCTTGCGCGTCTGGAGCCTGTGCTCCGCAACAAGAGAGGCCGCGACGGAGAGAGGCCCGCGCACCGCGATGAAGAGTGGTCCCCACTCTCCGCAACTGGAGAAAGCCCTCACACAGAAACGAAGACTCAACACAGTCATAAATAAATAAATAAAAGAACGTGAATTTCTTAAAAAAAAAAAAGCAAACTGGGCTATTCATTTCAGTAACAGTCAAGGGGTCTTAGTTTGCATTCAATTTCCAATCAGTTTCTCAATCTATTTCATCTGAAGTCTCCACATTACCCACTATTAAAAAAAAAAAAAAAAGACTGGAACTCTCATACATTTCTGACGGGAATGGAAAAGGGTGTACCAACTTTTTTTTTTTTTTTTGGTCACTTCTTTTTATTTTATTTTATTTCATTTATTTATTTTATTTTTTGGCTGCGTTGGGTCTTTGTTGCTGCAGGCTGGCTTTCTCTAGTTGCGGCGAGCGGGGGCTACTCTTCATTGCAGTGCACGGGTTTCTCATTGTGGTGGCTTCTCTTATTGCGGAGCACCAGCTCTAGGCGCGTGGGCTTCAGTAGTTGTGGTGCGCGGGCTCAGTAGTTGTGGCTCACGGGCTCTAGAGCACAGGCTCAGCAGTTGTGACGCACGGGCCCAGTTGCTCTGTGGCATGTGGGATCTTCCTGGACCAGGGCTCGAACCTGTGTCCCCTGCATTGGCAGGCGGATTCTTAACCACTGCACCACCAGGGAAGTCCCAGGATGTACCAACTTTTGAAAAGTTTGGCAACGCCTTAAAAAGTTCAGTCTAAACTTACCATATGACCCAGTAATTCAACTCATAGGTCTCTATCTACTCAAGAGAAATGCAAACATATGTTCATACAAAGACTTGTTTGTGAATTACCTGCATTACTGATAATAGTCAAAAAGGGGAAACAATCTAAATGTCCGTGAACAGATAAACAAGAGGTATGTCCGTACTATAAAATACTGTTCCATAATAAAAAGGAACCACCAATACATGCTACAACATGGATGAACCTCAAAAATATTATGCTAAGTGAAAAAAGACAAAATCAAAAGACTACATATTATCAAAACTCACCCAATATGAAAAAGATCATTCAAATAGTTTAATTACTATTAAAGAAATTTAATTCATAGTTTAAAACTTCACCAAAAAGCAATCTCCAGGTCCAGACAATTTCACTGGAGAACTATACCAAAAGTTTAAAGAACTGATACCAATTCTAAATAATCTCTTCCAGAAAACAGAAGAGAACACTTCCCAATTCATTTTATGAAGCCAGTATCACCCTTAAGCCAAAATCAGCCAAACACAGTACAAAAAAGAAAAAAAAATCTATAGACCAGCATCTATCATAAAATAGATAAAAACTGAATCCAACTGGGGTTTATTCTGGGAATGCAAAGCTGGTTCAATATTTGAAAATCAATCAGTGTAATCCACCATATTGACAGGCTAAAGAGAAAAATCATTAATTGATGCAGAAAGATCATTTGACAAAATTTAACATCCATTCATGATAAAAATCTCCAAGCAAAACTAGGAAGAAAACTTCCTGAACTTGATGAAGAGCATCTACAAAAAAAATCTACAGTTTACACCATACTTAACAGTGAAAGACTGAATGCTTTCCCCCTAAGATCAGGAACAAGGTAAGGATGTCCACGCTCACCACTCTTATTGAACGTAGTACTGTAAGTCCTACTAGTACAATAAAGCAAGAGAAGAAAATAAAAGGTATGTGCATTGGAAAGGAAAAAAATAAAACTGTGCCTACTTGCAGATGACATGACTGTCTATTTAGAAAATCCCAAGGAATCTACAAAAACACTGCTAGGACTAATAAGTAAGTTAAGCAAAGTCCCAGCATATAGGAGCAACACACAAAAATCAATCATATTTCTATATACTAATATTAAACAGGTGGCAACCAACATTTGAAACATACTACTCATTTACAATTGCTAAAAAACATGTATTTAGGTATAAATCTACAAAACTTGTCTGATGAAAACTACAAAATGCTAACGAGGGAATTCCCTGGCGGTCCTGTGGTTGGGACTCTGCGCTTTCACTGCTGAGGGCCCAGGTTCAATCCCTGGTTGGGGAACTAAAATCCTGCATGCCGCAAGGTGTGGCTAATAATAATAATAATAATAAAAACAGCTAACATAAAAAAGTCACAACAGCAAATGCTGGTAAAGATACAAAGAACTGGACCTCTCATACTTTGCTGGTGGGAATGTAAAATGGTATAGCCACTCTGGAAAACAGTAAAGCAGTTTCTTATAAAATCAAACATGTGATTAACATATGACCCAGCAGTTGCACTTCTGGGCACTTATCCCAGAGAAATGAAAGCTTACATCCACACAAAAACCTGTATATAGACTTTCAGAGCAGCTTTTTATGTAATAGCCAAAAATTGGAAACAACCCAAATGTCCTTTGATAGGTGAATGATTATACAAACTACGACACATCACACCATGGACCACTCCTCAGCAATAAAAAGGACAAACTTTTGTACATGGAACAACTTGAATGGATCAAGGGCATTATGCTGAGTGAAAAAAAAGCCAGCCTCAAAGGTTGCATACTGTCTGATCTATTTACATAACAAAATTCTAGAGATGGAGAACAGATGAGTAGATTAGTACCAGGGACTGGAAAGTTACAGCAACCATGCAGGATGCCTCCGCCAGGGAGCTCCTGTGTGATGAAACAGCTCTGTTATCTTGATTCTGCTTGGGGTTACACAAATCTTACATGTGATAAGACTGCAAGAACTAAACATACACACACAAGTGCATGCAGACTGCTGTGATCTGAATAAAGGCTGTAGATGGTACTGATGTCAATTTCCTGGTTTCGCGATTGTACTTCAGTTATATAAGATGTTACTACTGGGAGAAGCTGAAGCCAGGGCACACAGGACCTCTCTGTACCACTTTCATAATTTCCTGTGAGTCTATAACTATTTCAAAAATATATATTTCAAAATAGAAAGTTTTTTTTTAAAAAGACTACATATTATATGGAATCGATATATGCAATGTCCAGAAAAGTCAATATAGAGACAGAAAGCAGATCAGTGGTTGCCTACAACTAGGGGGCAGAAGCAGTGCCTGCGAACAGGCACAAGGGAACTTTTGGGGGAAATAGAAATGCTCTAAAATGGAATTGTGGTGATGGTTAAACAACTTTACTGCAATTTTTACTAAAAAAAACACTGAACTGTACATTATAATGGGTGAATTTTATGGTATGTAAATTATACCTTAATAAAAAAGCAACATAAACATATACTCAGTCAAACCAGAATTATCCAAAAGCCTTCTCAAGCAATCTTACCTGAGATTCCTTTAATGCTTGCTTTCCCCACCAAATTGGGTTGGTATCAACTATGATAACCAGAAGATTCAATTCATCTTCTGAAAATATTAACAAAAAATAAAAAACATTAGCCTCATAAAAGTGAAACAAAGCTAACATTCTCAATTTGTAAATTAAATCCAGAGCGAGCATCACTACATGCCTTTACATGTTTATCATCCTACAATCATGAAATTAACACAAGGCCAAGTTCTTTTAAAGATTTAAAGCTCTGGGGGCCCTTAGCAAGCTCTTGCTTGCCTTCTGTACATCTGTACCTTTCATGCACTAGAATGTAAGCTTTGTGAGGGGGGATTTTTGTTTCTTTTGTCACTGCTTATCCTCTGCTCCGAGCACAATGTCTAGCATGTGGTGGATGATCAATAAATATCTATTTTATGAATCCAAAGACATATGCATTTTAAATGGCTGGTCAAGGACTGAAGGCACTGATTAACCAGTAGTTAGAATCACTAGTAGAATTTCAGGCATGGGGTGGCAGGGGGGTAGATTTAAAGGGAGACACAGAATCAATTTGGCTCCAGGTCCATCAAATCACCTAGCAGCAAGGCCAATTATACTTAGGAACGAATCTTTAAAAGGTGAAAACGAGGGCAATTCCCTGGCGATCCAGTGGTTAGGACTCCGAGCTCTCACTGCAGAGCGCCCAGGTTCGATCCCTAGTCGGGGAACTTAAATCCCATAAACCGTGAGGTCAAAAAAAAAGAAAAAAGAAAAAACAGGTGAAAACCAGAGTGGAAAGCACTTGCTATGTCAAGATTTTACTGTGAAAAAAATTAGGCTACTCTCTACAAAGTGACAGACACAACTAAAGAGGCTAACTTAACATATTAATTCATTCAACAAACATTTACACTAAATACCAGTGTTAGGTGTTGGGGATACTGAGTCCAAGCCCTCAAGGAGCCTACATTCTAACTGAGGTGACAGACATATGAACCCATAAGCACACACTGTTACGAAAAACCCAGGATGCTCATTTAATAACAAAAAGCAACAATGCCTTTCCTGCCCCGATACTTTCCATCCTCCAGTTCCCTGTTCCCTGTTCCCTGTATCAGGATAATCCCACCCCATCTTTGATGTTTGCTTACATACCCAAATCCTATTTACTCTCTAAGGCCCCAAACCAATGCTACCTCTTTACCCAGAAGTCCTCCCTAGGTCTTCCAACAGGTCCTGGCTCCCCCATTTCAGGAGACTGGAAATCTCAGCCCCTCTGCATCAGGTCTGGCACATGTAATCCTATCATCCCATCCCATGCTGACAACTCAGCAAGGGACTTATTGCTATCTTTTGCTATGTTTCACCACTTATAAGATGTACTCCCTCCTTTCTTTTCTTTTTTTTTTTTTTACATTTGACGAGGATGGTATCTTACCATTATGACTGATCGCATTTTATTTTCTCTTAGTGGTATATTAAATAAAATAAAAGCACATTTCATAATCAATACTGTCTTAGATTAGGGGAAATACTGTATTTCTCTTTTGCAAGAGAAAGTAACTTGCTCTAAGTCACATGGCCTGCTAGCAAGTAGCAAAGCTAACACCCAGCTTTGAAGACAGATCTGCTTGACTCCAATGACTGTGGCTTTTCAAAGCCCCACTGCCTACTTCTGAGCACCCACGGCATCACTTCTCTTCTAATGACAGCACTCACTACCTCATTTTACACTTAGCTGTGTTTCCGATCTCTCTTCCTAACTCTGCCCTCTAAACCGTGGACTCCTTAAAGAATGAGGAATGAATGATGTAATGTTGCATAAATCACAGAAGAAAGTGCCTGGCACAGAACAGGCACTTAATAATTGTGTCTCCCATAGGCCCTCACTGCTCTACCCAAAAGCCTTTGGCCTTATTCTCCATTAGGTCCCGCCTCCCAACTCTCAGGGCCTTCCTTGCTACTATCAAGCTTGAGAAAAACAGAAAGTGTTGCCTGTCAGGAGAGGTGTGTATCCATACACATGGAATGTCCCTATGAATTTCCTTCTTTGGGTCTCTACCTCCGCGTTTGTAGACAGGGGCCATACCAGGTCTGCATCCCTCACAGGGTTGTGATATTGATTAAAACAGATGAAGGATGCACGCACAATTGTTATGGCCTCTGAAAGGACCTATTTCTTCTCCGCAGTCCATTTCCCACACAGCAGCCAAAGTAATCTTTTAAAATCATAAATTAGGGACTTCCCTGGAGGTCCA
The DNA here is from genome assembly GCF_949987535.1 of Balaenoptera acutorostrata. Taxonomy (NCBI): domain Eukaryota; kingdom Metazoa; phylum Chordata; class Mammalia; order Artiodactyla; family Balaenopteridae; genus Balaenoptera; species Balaenoptera acutorostrata. The sequence continues at coordinate 87,009,211 of NC_080076.1, read as the reverse complement.
GTGGTTAGGACTCCACGCTTCCACTACAGGGAGCACAGGTTCGATCCCCGGTCAGGGAACTAAGATCCCGCAAGCCACTGTGTGGCCAAAAAAAAAAAATTGTAAATCAGATAGTAAACCTACCTTGCTTAAAGCCCTAAAATGGCTTTGTATTACACTTAAAATAGAGATCAAGCCCCACAAGGGCCCTGCACCTGGCTAGCTCTCTGATCTCATCCTTCTAGCCCACCCTGCTCCCACCACCCTGGCCTCTTTTTCCTCCCTTTAAGATATCAGGCTCTATAACTGGTAGCTTAATGTGTGAACAAAAGTCTCTCCACCTTCCTCTACCCCCGGGTGCCCCCTTTCCGTCTTCCCATTGCAATGTAGTGGCTCAACGTGCCACAGGGTCTTCATAAAGTCACTTAAGTCTTAGTTTCAATATCACTGGTCTTCCCTGGACCCCTATCGAAAGGAGCTCCTTCTCGATCACCCTCTAATCACAATCGACCCCATCATCACTTTATATTGTCGTCACAGCTCTTGTCACCCTTCGAAATTATTTTTATTTACTTGCCTACTGTCTGTCTCGCTCACTAGACTGTAACCTCCACGAGTCTGTAACGTTCTCTATGTATCTCCCAGGGCATGAAATAACGCCGGGCACACAAGAGGCGCTCCAAAAATATTTACTGAATGAATACATTCGCTACTCCTCTAAAGACCAAACAAGTTCCACCCAGCCCCCAGAATATATTGATACTCCATTTGGCCGGTCCTGGCCGGGTAAAGTCCGCTCAGCCCCGGGGTCCGGGTCCCGTCGGCACGGCCCTCACCGTCTGAGACCATGGCTGCCCGTGTCCCTCAGCGAACAGCCACTTGCAGTCAAGCGGGCCTCCGGGATACGGCGCACCCCGACTTCCGGCGCCTCCGAGTGACGTAAGGGAGGACTGGGCTCAGGCCGCGCGCCGTAGCCACAGCCCCGCCCCCCAAGGCGCCGGAAGTGGAGTGCA